>NC_070582.1:12257130-12565591 GCF_027409825.1 Scomber japonicus
GTTGATATGATGTTTTATTCAGAATTTAGTGTTTTTAAGCAAGTTTAATTATTTGGTACAAAGTTTTTATGGTTATACTACTTAGACATGTTTGCCATAATCCTCTAATATATTCTCTCAGAATGGATTAAAAGCAGAAATGTTACACTGTGTCCAAAATAAAAAGGATGTGTGCAAGTTATTCATGCGTTTATTTTCAAATCTTAACCCCTTTAAATGTGACTAAACCAAAAGGACACAAAAAAGCGTAATTGACCCACATACTGGTTGTTCTTTAAAGTGAATGCAGTATTGACTAGTCTCACTGTTTGCCTCAAATTGTCCTTTGTGTGATGCAGAACACAGAGATCACATTAATTATTCAAAATATGTTACATTTGCTGTCAACACTCTTTGTACCAACAACTTCACTATTTTCCGTTCTGTAGCCATTAAAAGACGTTGTGCCTCGAGTGGAGAAGGGATACAAAATGGACTGTCCAGATGGCTGTCCTGAAGTGGTGTATAACATCATGAAACAGTGCTGGAACCTGGATCCTGCTGCTCGACCGAGCTTTCAAATGTTGAAGGAGTGGCTACAACATATCATCCAAGGGACGGGCAAAAAACAATGAGAGAAATCTGACAAAACAGATGCAAAAAGTGACTTTTGTCTTCCTTCGTTTTGTGCATTGGGACCATAGCCTGGGATAAAAAAATAAATAAAAAAAGACTTCTTCATTAAACTGTCAACATTTATATTTCTTAGTGTCATCTTTTACCTCAGGTTGTTTAAATTGCAGTGACTCTTGATTGGGGCCCATCTGAGAAGGGCGTTGTGCTTAACATGTCTTCCTGTGCTCTGTTATTGAGAGTGAATGATTAACTGTCATATCAACAAGTTTTTTCGTACAACACAGTGCTGCCTCAGAGCCACAGTGCCTTACCCTGTTTTTTTTTTTAATGTCATTATAGTGGCATCATTTTATTTTATTAACTCGTGGACAGTACAATCATTTGACTAAGTTGACTGAATCCATGTATCTGTTTTAAAAAGAAAAGATGCTTCAAAGCAAGAACTCAATTTGTATACATCATTAACCGCTGTGTGATTGTTTTTTTGTTTTTTTCAGAGTTTCCAGGTACACTTTTTTTTTGCATGAACTCTTGAATGTTGAATTATTTTGTTAAAAGGACTAAGTTAAAATGACTATAATTATGCAGCTTTATTTTTTCAATGTGATGTAATTTTAAACATGTTATAAGCTTAGTTTTGAACCCCTCTGAAAGTCAAAAATGGAAGCACAGGTTTGGACAAACGTCACCTTTACTACTGACACAATGACACCACCCAGCTCAGTCATCATCACTCCCATGTACAGATTGTTTTCATTTTACATCAATACCTGTTTTATTGTGGGAATCATTTGATTTAAACAAACTGTTATTGTCTGTGTAATGACAAAAAGTTATAAAGTGACTGTGCTGCCACTTTTAACAATAAAAAAAATGAAAATATTTTGAAAATACTCTTGCAATAGCGATTTTTAAAAAACATGCATATTCAAAAAGTTGTTCAAATTAAAGTATATTTGCAGACCTGTCAACCTGTACGCATTGTAACATTAAAGTACGCCTTCGTATGATTTGTTACAAAGTACGTAAAAATCTCGACAATCCTGAGTTTCGCAGGACCTGATTTTACAGAATGAAATAGCAGGGGCATGAACTGTTAACACCAAAGTCCGTGTGGGTACACGTAAAATGTTAAATGATCGTGTTCCCACCACGGAAAAATAGGAGTGTAAAGTCAATGGATCCTCTCTCATGGTGGACACACGGGTTCCCTGGTGCAACAACGTCACGCTGTGGCGGGGATTAATATTGTTTTACAATCATTATCTTTTTATTTTATCGTTGTTTTTACTTATTAAAGTGCATTAGCCTAAATACGATTTTTTTGTTGTTGTCCAGAAAACATTAAGTTGTGTGTAATATGTGTGATTTTGGTGTAGTGATTATTATATATATTATCCCTTGATATTTCGTTTTTACAATATTATGAATGAAATGAATAATGAAAATAACAGTTTGATAGATATTAGAAATTCGCGTGAATACGAGTGTCAACGTTATTTTCTAGCGGTCTGCACATCGTTGCAGAGTTGATATACACTTTCTCAAAGGTCTTTAGTAGTGGGCTAATAATAAATTACAGTATTTTAGCCTACTGAATGAGAAGAAGTGTTGTTACCAAGGCAATGGACCGAGAGCACAGCTGTGCAAAAAGTCGTATTGTTTTTTTAAATTTTTTTATTGCATATAATTTTCTTTTGGAAACTATAACCACTACATTACTCAATTTTTAATAGGGAGATTTTTTTTTTGTCCTTGTTGAGTATTTATCTCTCAAATGATCTCAGACCGGGTAACTCGCTGCCTGAATTATTTTACTCACTGTTGATTTCATTCATCCTCAACATTTAGCAACACAACAACAACAAAGTATACCCTTCATAACTAAACAAAGGTGTGAGTAAACGTTACGATCATTAGTTTTTACTATGTCCCCTTTCATTGTCAGAAATCTGTTTTTAAGGGGACAAGTTTATGTCTTGGACGAAAACAAAAGCGGCTGCATTAGCCTACCCGTGATCCTCAGCGACGGTCACCATGGTGAAGACGCCAGCTGAAGCCGTAACAAAATAAGAGCTCTATCTATGATATTACGTCAATATTATACTGAATATAACCATAGACTGTATGAATATAACATGGTTGAGCTCTTATTTTGTTACGGTTACCGTCGCTGAGGATCACGGGAGGAAAATGCCGATTTCATTTTTATCCTCAACATTTCCCAACACAACAACACAAAAGTGTCCTTGATAATTAAAAACGATTCAAAAACAACTGTTCAAAACTGGTCATATTCTGACCCTTCATAGCATGGAGAAGGTCATGTTTTGTCCTTTCAAGTGCCTATTTTTTCAAAAACTTGTGTTACTGATTTTGCTGCTTTTATTTTGCCTATTTATTTAATGTTTAAATGTATTTATTCATGACACCTATTTACCTTAGTTCACTTTGTACTTCATACAGAGTCACTTGAATGAATGAATGTTTTTATTGTTATTGCATGTTCACATAAAACGAAATTGTGTCTCCATAAAACTGTCTCCATCCACTCTGCTCAAACACACTCACATATAAAATAGAATACTTAGAAAGATAAAATGCTTTAAAGAATTCATTTTAGTAAAATAATGTCTTAAGCAGTAGTATTGAAGCCCATTTCTGCCAATGTGATGGGGGGAAAAGATCCTGTAAGTCAATATAATGAGGAACTATCTCAAAATAATGACTCATTATTTCAAAATAGTGACTTCGTAACTCATAATAGTAAGATACTATTACAAAATAATGAGATATAAGTCATGAGATCATTATTTTGAAATAATGAGTCATTATTTTGAGATACTTTCTCATAACTTTGAGATACTTTGTCATTATTGAGTTGCTAAGTCCTTGTTTTTGAGATAATGAGAAAGTTCCTCATTATAATGATTTTTTTTTTCATTACATAAGCAGAAAAGGGCTTCGAGACAGTAGAAATAAAATACTAAAAAACCCTAAAAAACAAAACAACTAATAGTGTTTGGTAAAGAAATGTGCTTTTAGCGAAGCGGAACCATAGCGGAACCTTTATCTACTTGATGCGGTATGGATTTTAATGTGGC
The DNA here is from genome assembly GCF_027409825.1 of Scomber japonicus. NCBI lineage: Eukaryota > Metazoa > Chordata > Actinopteri > Scombriformes > Scombridae > Scomber > Scomber japonicus. The sequence continues at coordinate 12,260,850 of NC_070582.1, forward strand.
ACTCGCTGGTGTCACATTAAAATGTAGACTGAAAACAGAGTAGCTCGTCAGTGTGACAGAAACAATCTCAGGGTTCAAAGAGCAGCTCAGGCTTTACTTTTATTTACTTTGTGATGGATCATGAGGCGGATGTATTTTACCGGGAGCTCCCAAAAGTGGTAAGTGAAAAAAGCATCGTGAGAGAAATGTTTAAGAAGATGGATAAGTTTAAAGTTTAAAGAGAGTAATTGTAGTTAAGGTTTGTGATAGTCGGCTACATGCTAACGTCAGCGTTTTGTCTGCCACCAGGAGCTTCATGCTCATCTGAACGGATCTGTGAGTTTCCAAACCATCGAGAAACTCCTCAAAAGAAAACCACATCTCAACATTGAACACAGCATGACTGCTATCGGAAAAGGCCAGCGGAGGACATTAGACGAGTGCGTTTCATTACCTCTTTTTATTTCAATTTTTAATACGAGTAGTTGGCTAGTATGACTGCTTTAACTCATTGGACTTTAAGTCTATCTAACTAATGCTTTATCCATCAGTTCGTTCATTCATTTATTTCCTTCAGTTGTGTAGAAACAGTCCAGTAAAAGATACGTAGATGATGTGTCTGTGTGGTCTGTATATGAGCTGTATTTCTGCAGACAAAAGCAGGTTGACAAAGGGGATTGGGGGTCTTTTGTTGAATGGGTCACTGACACAAACATGGCGGTCATGTTCGCAGGTGTTTTCAGGTCTTCAAGGTCATTCATCAGCTGGTGGACACTGAGGAGGACATCCTGATGGTGAGGTTAAAAAAATTATGGGTTGTCGTTTTTAATCCTTTTTTTTTTTAGCAGTAGTAACAGCTTCATCTTTTTCTCTCCCCCCTACCCCTCCAGGTGGCCATAGATGTTATCAAGGAGTTTGCAGCTGATGGTGTCAAGTATTTGGAGCTGAGAAGTACACCAAGAGAGGAGAAAAAGACAGGTAAGCAATGACAATATGTAGCCTAAAATCTTCATGTCGTCATTTTTAAAAGTGTATTGTCTTTTCTTTCCTTTTTCTAGGATTGACCAAAAAGAGATATATTGAAACTGTTATTAAAGCCATTCAGCAGTGTAAAAACGAGGGAGTGGACATTGATGTAAGGTAGGTTGATAATCAATGAGCTGTATTTTTTCCAGTGTGTGACAAGTCTTAGAAATGTATGTTAGCTGAGTGTAATTGGCCTCTACTGGACAACTATAACAGAACACTACAAAATGTTTCATCAACACAAACCACTGTTATCCTAAAGGTTCTTGGTGGCGATTGACCGCAGAAATGGGACTGAAGTTGCCATGGAGACGGTGAAGTTGGCAGAGGAGTTCATGCTGTCCTCTGATGGTGTAGTGGTGGGACTCGACCTGAGTGGGGATCCAACGGTTAGTCAGCCAGTTTGCGACCCACAGAGGTAGAAAGTAAAAAAAAAAGAAAAGAAAAAGTACATTTACATATGAAAAGAATATTACAGCTTGACCCTGATTGTGATGCATCATTAACGTCAAACTCAAAGCATTCACATTCACAGCTTTAACATTAAAGTACTTCTTACAGAGCATCACATTCTCAGAGTGAGCATTTCTACTTTTGATGCCTAAGTCTAATTTACTGTAAGTTGTCTTGAACATTAATGAAGGCAACAGAATACAAAAAGCTTATTTAAAAAGGAGATCATCACAAAGTGTTAGAGAAGTGAATTTTGTTTCTTACTGAGAGACCAATGTTTCCATCCAGGCAGCAGCTGGTTACAGCTTTGACTCATCCCGGTATGAAGCTCAGTGGCTTTTTTTCTTCTTTCTCTTTATGGGAAAATGCCATAGAATTGATTTATTGGCAATGATTGACTTACTTTCCAAAAATAAGACTTCTTTCTTTTTCAATTGCTGGGTATTTTCTTGCTTTAATCAGATCTGAATCAGAGTTTTTCAAATGTTATTTTTGGCCATTGAGTGTAACATTTTGAGGTGCAGTACAGTTGATACCTTCAAATATCACCAAATCATATCAAAACTATTTAGCTCAATAATATTTAGTGAGGTAAGAAATGTCAAAGTTTTTCCACCACCGGATGTTGCTGCACGATTACATCACGTCCATGAATGTTGTTTTCATTTTAAGGTCGGCCATGGCAGAGACTTACTTCCTGCCTTACAGAGGGCCAAGAACTGTGGACTGAAGTTATCACTGCACCTCTCCGAAGTACGAACGTCATACTCACGTTATATATCTGTGGTCACATTATCTGAGAGTGTGTTAATATTACAACACAAACTGTTGCAGGTGCAGTCACAGATGGAGGAGACAGATTTGTTGTTGAATCTTCCTCCGGACAGGATTGGTCATGGCACCTTCCTGCATCCTGAAGTGGGTGGATCTCAAAGTCTTGTTGATAAAGTGATGAAGAACAACATACCATTGGGTAAGAATGAGGTGAAATGACAAATATTCTATGCTTTGAACTGTACTTGAGGTAATTTGAAGTTAATTTCCAAATGTTCCTTTTTTTCCCCCCAGAGTTGTGCTTGACGTCTAATGTAAAAGGACAAACAGTACAGCATTACTCCAAACATCACTTTAAATACTGGTACCAGTTAGGACACCCAAGTGTGATTTGTGTAAGTTTCTACTTGTTTTACTATTTCTGATTAAGAAAGGATAACATTAAAAAAATGTGATACTAGCGTTACCCTAGTTAGAGCTGCGATGACTGGTCAATTAATCAGGAACTATTTCACGATTGATTAATTGTTAACGTCCTTTTTAAGCAAAAAAGCCCAAAACGTGATGGTTTCAGGTTCTCAAATCTGAGAAATTGATTTTTGACTGTTTTTTTTTTGGACAAATTAATTTTGTCTGACTTTTCTAATACCTTTTTGATGTCTTATAGACTGAAACAATTAAGTCAGTAGATTAACCAGTAATAAAATTAAGTGTTAATTGCACCACTTATTCTGATACTAAAATTACTTTAATACACATTTTTTTTTTAAATCATTCAACAAAATTGGCCAGCATGTACTGGAATACAAATATGAAAATTAACTAATTTGATTTTATTCATGGAAGAAATGACTGAAAAAGACAAGCAAACATTTGGTGCCAACATTGTGTAATGTTGAATTTAACATGATGCCATGGACTTAGATACTCAAACATATCAAGGTTAAATAACTCTGATTGTTTACTTTGTAAAAAAAAAAAGAACAGTTGTGTTGAACCGGAGCTGTTACGTAATCACTGGGGAGAAATAGATCACCATTACTGATTTTTATTCTTTGTCACATTGCAGACTGATGATAAGGGAGTCTTCTGTACAGACTTGTCTCAGGAATATCAGCTGGCAGCTTCCACCTTTGGTCTCAGTCACGAAGCCGTATGGACGCTCTCCCAGCAGGCCATAGACTGCATCTTTGCACCAGAAGCCGTGAAACAGCAGCTCAGACAGAAATGGACTGAGTTACATTCTCAGCTGTTCAAGTGATCCATCCAGCGGAGCATAAAGCCAATCATATACCTAACCATATACCTCAGGTTTCAGTTTTTTAAAAAGAACCCTTTCCATAAACTTTTTACAAGTCGTTGTAGAAATCATGACTAACTCAAAGGTCACTCAAAAAGGTACAGTGAAAAAATGCTTGAAATAACTGCAAGTAAATAAATCCTATTTAGTACAAGTGTAAGCGTGATATTTTCTGCACAGTGTTGCACACAACATGAACAGGTAATGACAAAGTAGAAATGTCTGTGTAGTTGGGGAGCAAAATTAAAACAAACTGTTAGGGATTAAAAAAATATTTCAGCAGATATGAAGTCCTTTAGGTGCTCTTCAACATCAACAAGTCTGTCTCTTCCTTCAGAGATATTCAGAGTTCTCCAAAATTCAAACTGTTGATGCCTTGTACCCACACGCAGTCCTGTCAATGCAGCGCTATTTACTGTTACGCCTTCTTTCCAAATTTGCCTTTGTTCTTCTTGAATTTGCCGTGCTGCATTTCCTTCTTTTTCACTTTCCCATGCTGGGGACCCCCGTTGCTTGCGATGGCGTTTCCCCCATCCATTTTCCGCTTCTTGTCACTGTTGGGAGGAGAAAAATAATTACAAACATGTTTCCGAGTACAACTACAGTGTTTCTAAAGATCTGGGATGTTACTGCACCTTTTTATACTGATGATATTTGTGCTCCCTGCTTTCTTCAACACCTGGTCCCATTCCTCATCATCTCCACGGATCCTGTACCTGTAAATGCAGAGGAAGTCATTTCAACTACGTCACATCTTTCTGTAATGTCTACAAAAATAATGATGACCAACACCAAGCTCATACTCACTGTTCCAGATCCATGTCCTTCACTTTCTCAATATCCTGCTTGTGTTTCTCCTCAAACTCCTTGGCTGCCTCAGTCTGTTAAAAGATGGAAAACCAATTCATTTCTTTTTAATTCCTAAAGTGGTTTAAGGGTTATAATGTCCAACATAATGACCCAAAACTTCCTAATTTTACCTACCAACAACCCTAAACCCAAAGATATTAAATTAAAATGTTATCTGCAAATCTTTACATTTGAGGGGCTGAAACTAGGACATGTTTGGCATTTTAAGAGAAATTGTCATCATTTGGTATCACATATACTCAGAGTGCTGAGAGACAACATACCAGATCATCATTAAGGCTTCGGACAGTTGGCTCCATGGTAACCTCTTTAGTTGTTGCCATCTCAGCTTCAATAGCTTTTTCTTGAATGCTGGTAAAGACCTGCGATAGTAAAAGGTAAGAACAAAAAAGCACTTAAGTTGTTGAACTTGTATTTTAATAGTAAGTTGTATGACATCTTTATGCCACCTTTTTCATTATGACTTCTACCACTGGTGTTTAACTCACTTGTACAATCTTCCTGATGAGACGGTTGAAGAGGCCCATGAGCTGCGAGCTTGGGAGTTCAATTTCCTTTTCTAGCTGTTCCACTGATTTGTGCTGCAGTCCTATTCCCAACAGTAACGCCTGAAGAGGAACAGGAACGGTCCATATAACAATAAAACTGTTCACACAATTTAAAAAAAAACCCGACAAATACCTGAGACCCCTAAAACAAGCGAGAAACTTACACACTGTGCTGCTGAGAGGGAGACGTCACCAAGCTGTTTGAGGAAGAACATGCGTGCCACAGACGGGACCAGGTCCATGATGAGGTGGTAATCCACCATGCTCCTCGAATACAACTCCAGACGTTTGAGGTCATAAGGGCTGAAATGACCTGCCAGCTCGGAGCTAGTGAGTGCTGCGGAATGTAAAAGACAAGTCAGTTCAAGTCTGGAAAGATGCTGATATCAGATTAGTGTCGTTCGTAGAGGAGTCTTACTGTTCATCTCCTCCTTGGTCTTCTTGTTCTGCAGGATGCTGAGGGCCAAGCTCGGATGGAAGTTGCTGAACTGGTAGGAGAGGAGAGACAGGAAACGCCGGCGGAAATCTGAACCAAAACAAAAAAAATGTTTAGGAGGATTATAATGATTTTTTTTTTTAAGAATCTCAAGTAAAGTAATTAAAGGTTCACCTTTCCAGAAGGCTGACGGCCACTGGCTCTGATCTGGGGCTTCATCTGTATTCAGCTCTTTCACCATCACACAAGAGTGCTCTCCTGTCAGGTCATTCTATATACACAACCACACAAACAAAGAGTTACACCAGGTGACACATGCACACCACACAAATATACAAAAACATATAAAAGGTGACTGTTTAATACTTACAGGGGTTTGTCTCAAGTAGACTGGAGTATAACCTGCTTTCTTCCAGAACCTGTTGGGTTGCAAAATTAGTTTTTAAGTCTAAATCCACAAAAATATTACAACCTTCCTCCCTTTCTTTATTGTTAAGGACACTCACTTGAGCAGCTGTGTGGTAAGGCCGTAGGAAACTCCTAGATAGTCCAGTCTTTCTGCTCTTCTCTCACTCAGCTTCAGCAGCAGAGGAGGGAGTTCTTTCCGTGGAGTGACCACCTCCTCCAGAAGACTGACAGCCTGGAGAGTGACAACAACACAGCCTCTGTCTTTAATCTGCCTAATCTAATCTCTAAAGTGCATTTTTATAATAGCTACATTTCATATGAGGCATCGATGTCAAATCAAATGAAGCTAAAATTGTCTTTGACTGAATTACCTCACTGCTGACGGAGGTGATTTCGTTGGGGTTCGAGTGTGCGTTCTCATCCATTGTTGGGAACTTGCCCTCATAGTACATCTGAAGCAGTTGGAGCGCTCTGGAGCCGTAACCCATCTGTCCAACAAGTTAAAACCCAGTTAAACACATCCAGATTATTTAAAAAAAACTGTACAAAACACAGCACAGCCTTTGTAAATTCTCACCCCTTGGTAGTCTGGATTGACAGCTATTCGCACCACTCTGCCTCCGGAGAGACCCCCGAACTCTGGGTCTTGGAACTGTGAAGAGAGAGAGTGGAGGATTCACGATTGCATTGTAGAAACAAGCGCTGTAATCATTTTCTCAGAGGCTTTGTGACCTGTGTATACCTGTTCTGACACAGTCCAGGGAATGAGGTCGCCTGAGGCCTTCTTCCCTCTAGACAGACTGTTAAGGATGGACTGCCGGGATATTTCCCCCTCCAGACAAACCTGAGGAGAAGAAGAAATCCACACATCAGTTTAGTCAATGAAGAACTTTGTCATAATAGAAAATAATAATAGACAGAAATAACATGTCCTCATAAAAAGATTTTTCTGCAAGATTTACAAGAGACCCATTATCATCAAAACACACATGCACCTGGATTATGATGAGAGCTTCAGTGTCTTACCTGAACCACAGCGAGGACCTCAGGCAGTGAGTTCTGCGTGGGAGGAACAGGTGGCAGGAGGCAGAAGAGGTGATGGGCCGGAGCATCGGACAACATCTGCAGGTCATTTGGGGTATTCTGGGAGAGTCGGGGAAAAAGACATTAAGTCAGCGCAGATACACACACATGACACAACACTGTGTAAGGTGTTATGCTCTCTGAAGAAATGTGAGTGAATTGATTTCAAGTTAAATGTCTCACCTTATAATGCGATGCCACATAGAGGGCCATCAACCGCTGCAGAAAAGCCTCAGATGCCTTGTGGTAACAGAACAGTGTGTCTCTGTTCACATAATACCTGCACAGTGTGGGTTAAGATCAAAAACAGAAAAACAATGCAACTTAATAGGTAAGTGTAGGTGTCCATGGGTGTAAAAGGACTTCAATAAATCTGCCCAGTCTGGTTTAAATAAATATATAAATTTGTCACTGACGTAGGTTTACATCTGTGATTTTGAATTGATGTAGCGGTACCTCTTACTGATGTCAATTTTAAATACATACTGGTTAATCTTCACACCCTTAACTGTCCACACTCTAAAATAGTGTGTTCACTGGATGGTTGAAGCTTTCATTTTAGCCAAATCTATTGTCCGCCCCAGCTTATTATACACACTTGTTACCCAGAAATGTTGCTGTTGCAGGTCCAGTCTAGGTCATTTTATGCTCTTTTAAAGTAAATAAAGGATACAGGTCGCAGGTCTGTGGAAGGGGGCAGCCAGAGATGAGCCTGGGAATGCTGAGACAATCCAAACAGAGCAGCTCATTCAGCCACTTCTCCACAGCGTCTCCTGGAGCGTACCGAATGGACTCGTGAAGGGTAACCTCATGGAGAGTGCGAGCTGTGTGGGGAAGAGGATAAACAGCAGTCAGTCAGATGTTGCAGGAGCACACAGAACACATTAAAATACTGAGATACCTACCTGCTGCTAGCCTCGCCGTGTTGGTGTTTCTGTTCTCTGCCGACATGGTCTGCTGGCTGTCTGTGCTCTGCTGTCTCAGCTGCTGAATCAGTTTCAGGGAGAGGGAGCGTCCGGTGCCTTCATACCTGCACGGATCAAGGAAAAGAGAAGTCAGAAATACAAATAATGCACACAGTCTTTACCTCATTACAGGTCATTATATCTTAAAATCTATTTCTGAAAATGTCCTTCAGAGTAAAAGCATTCGAAACATATTGCCACATTATCAATAGTTATGCTATCAAATGAATGTAGATTTGGTTCTGTAATTATCATCCGGCTCTATGACTGACCCATTAATTGTAGAGGCCATGAATACCAAATATGGTCCCAGCAGCTTCTTAACCAGAGGCAGAGGGATGGCTGCAGCCTCATCAATGACAAGCAGCTCAGCCTGGCCCAGTTTCACTGCGTCACCTGGATGGATGTACTGTCGGTCACAAGAACAGGGAGAATCAGATCTGTGTGTTTCACTTTTTTATTCATCCCAGCGGAAAACAGAAAAGAGAGGCCTGGTCTCATTTACCTGAATAGTCTGCCGATGCTCTTTGAAGATGTTCACCCGCACCACTGCTTTGTTGAACTCTGGATTCAGTGACTGGATGATTTCATAGTCAAGATGCTCCTACAAATGCAAAAACAGGACATGAAGTGCCATGTGTACAAATAATAACATAGCTGGCATAGAGAAGATGCTCGGGCAGCCTACCTGATACTGCAGAGAATCAAAGCCTTTGAAGATGAACTCAAACATGGTGTGGAGATTGTCCGGGCTCGGTGAGGTTACAAAGATATTGGAGTAGCTGTAAAAAAATAAAATTAAAACATTTTTTAAAAAAATCAGGAAATCATTGGTGACTATTAGAGGCGACATGAATTCAGATGTGTGTGATTTTGAGACACTGTAAGAATATATTTGTACCCAAAAGCCACAGCTCCAGCAACAGCCAGCCCCAGTGCTGCAGATTTGCCTCGACCACGAGCAGCAGTCAGAGTCACAGTGCTCCTCAGGGTCTTCTCTGAGATGGCTTCAATAAACTTCAGCACTGCCTTGGCCTAAAGGACAACACAAGGCTTTATTAGGACTGGTATTAAAGGGTTAACCATAGTCATTCTTCATGATTGACGTGTTTGTTACTTGAGCCTCTAACCTGGTCCATGGTCCTGCAGCCATCCACCAACACTCCCACGGGTTGAGTGTCCTGAAGAGACTCCTTTAGATCCTTCAGCTCCTGTTCTCGTGGAGACAAACCGTCCTCCTGAAAAGGAAGAGAAAACGGGTCAGAAATCAGAGAGCATGTAACCAAAATAATTGTGAAAAGTGCTATGGTAAATGGTAAATGGACTGCACTTACATAGTGCCTCTCTAGAATTCTGACCACTCAACGTGCTTTTACACTACAAGCCACATTCACCTACACACACACACACACACACACACAATGTCGGCATGCTACCACACACAGAGCTGGTGCAGCCATTGGGAGCAATTTGGCAGTTTGGTTCATCATCTTGCCTAAGGACATTTTGACATGTGAACTCAAACTGGGAATCAAACTGGTGGTAGATAGAACTAATTTGAGTATATAAATACCTGAGTCTTTGGAGGAACAGGCTTGATGCTTGTCATGTGGCTGGACATGGGCAGGATGTTGAGTTGGTCATCAATGACTACACAGTTTTTGCAGGATGCAAGAGACAGAATGAACCTAGAAATAGAAGAGTCAAACTTAATATTGTAACAAAAATGGATTTAACTTTACCACTTTGCAAGATACATCAAATTCTATAAAAGCTTGAGCAGCATTTTACCTCTCATTGAACCTTCCAACCACATCCTGATGGGCTTCAGTTCTGTATCGAGAGTGCACGTCCTGGAGGGAAAAGTAGCCACAATGATTTTTTCAAAATCAGATTAGCAAACAGAGCCTGACGTGTGTGGAGAACAAGGAGGGTCTAAACTTACCATAGTCATGGTATACAGCTGCTTAAGAGAGTTCATTGTCCGTAGCAGGATGACCACGATACCGCCTCCTTCTACAGTCTCAACAGTTCTTGCTAAGAGGTTGGGAGTCAGCGCTTCAAAATCCTGCGTGACAGGGAAAACAAAAGCTCTTAAAAAATACACTGAACACATCAACTTTATATGAATCAGTTCACTGTCTGTTTTGCATTGTGGCCCCTCACCCCAGGCTGCATATTTATATTTATTTGGCGGATGTAGAAATAAAAGTACTATCCTATGTTTATGAGCTGAGAGCAATTCAAACTAAAAGTGATTGGCCGCCCACTCTGATTCTGGTTCTGTCTGAGGTTTCTTCCTGTTAAAAGTTAAAAGGGAGTTTTTCCTTGCCACTGTTGCTCATGTGGGAATGTTGGGTCTCTTTAAAGTTAAAACCTGAAGAGTTCGGTTTAGAACCTGCTCTATGTGTAAAGTGCCTTGAGATAACTTTGTTGTGATTTGACGCTATACAAATAAAGATTGATTGATTTCCACTTCTCAGAGATTTTTCTTTAAGATTAAAGAAATGTCTGTACAAAAAAGGAGAGTTTTTCTCCTTTTGAATTCTGTTATTCATCCCAGGAACCCCTCCAATTTTAAGTTTTAGATACTTTTAGATACAATATACTTGTGTAATTGTGTGCAGTTTAGTTGTAGTTAGTCGTTAGTAGTTTCACACTGAACTCATAGCTCCCAATACAAGTGTATATTGTGTCTGGTCTGATTTGATTTCACAAGAACCTGAGTAATACAATGATGCTTAATTAAAATCTCTAATCTAAACATTGAATGTTAAATTTAATGTATTGGTATTTTGAGTTTTGCTTTGTTTTTTGATTGTTTGAGTATTAACCAAAGATCTGTAGCCATAGAGGAGAAAGACTCACCTGTAAGATGCACATGCCAAAAGTGTTGCCCAGGATCTTGTGCGTCTCGTTGTAGTAACAGTAGCGGATGTTGGTTGCAGCGATGAAGAGTTCAAAAGGGTCATCCTGATTCAGATTCAGAGTGCCAGTTTTAATCTTCTTTTGCAGCTGCCTCATGCGCTTCTTCCGATTGCTGTTTCAGAGACATTTAACAAATCAACTCATCACTCCAGTCAAATATAATATATGAGAAACAGTTTCCCCTCTGTGAGGAGTTCACACTCACCTGCTAAACCCAAGGTCTTTCTTGTAGCACCAGAGTACAGAGGGTCGTGCTCTGACGGTAGCTTTAGACAGCATGTGATGCAGAATGACAACCTGGATCACAGACAGATTAAATGAGTCTCATGAGGTGTAATCATAAACCAAACACAATGCTGCCTTTACAGATTAAAAGGATAAGTTCTCAAGTCAGTCTTAAAACAACAATCAGGTGCCCTTATAAACAGTGAAAGAGGTTTCCCTAACTGTAATCATTCCTCCTGTCCTTACTGTACATTAAAATATACTCTTCAAATGTGCTTTCAGTGTAGGTGATGGGTGCCAATATCCACAGGGTGTCCACACAGTCATCATCTGCAAAAATGCATTTACAAGTTGATCTGAATCTTATATATCTGCCACGTTTACAGTCTTTTTAGCATCAACTTCCCTTTTGTGTTTCACTGATGAACTACAGTAGAAATATAGTAAGGGCCAAAAAGACTGTAACCTTGGAAGATATCTACTTGATTTGACTAATTTTGCAATAGTCATGTGTTTTGAGCACATGACTATTGTTTTAAGACAGACTTGAGGAAATATATCCCTCCCTGTTCTCCTTGAGGAAAGATTACCTGATCTCTCCCTCTATCTCCCACCACCACAAACATGGTGCGATGCTGCAGAGCGACTCCATTCTCTATCTGGACCCGGATCCGGTTGTCTACCTTCTTGCGGACTGTTGCCATCGTCTTCAGACTACTGCAAGAAATCAATAAAAAAAAAAACACAGAAATCTACATCAACACAGACCACCAAGTAGATGTTATGTTGTGCAGAAATGATGCAGTTTTAGTAACACCCTCAATGTGCTGTCAACTGAGCTGGAGAAAGAAAAAGAGGCTCAAGCCAAAACAAACTACAGATAACAGCAGCAGGAGACGTAAAAACCTGACGTAACAACTAATATCTAACACGCTGTATCCAAATATGATCGTTTCCGGTTACCTCGCGCTAAACACAAACTAGTTTGGTGTTAAATCTTCACAAAAATCCAACTAGAGTCGAAAGGATGGATTCACACGCCAGCCATCATGCTGTTGATACTCTCACGTGGAGACACCAGCTCATGGAGGACCCCGCCGCTGTGACGTCACAGCCTCGCGACGTTTGTCTGCTAATTATGGGTTTCTTTGCCCTGGTTTTGGTTTGTCAGGTTTGACTTCCTAATTGCCTTTTGATCACTAGATCAACTATTTTGGTAATCGATTAATCATTAAGTCGCCTCAGGAGTGCCCGAAACATCCATTAGTTCCATCATCTGATAGATAGATGTTAAAAGTTGATGCTTTGTATTTCTAGTTTCTAGTTCTATTTTTATTTTTATTTTTAAAATTGTATGTTTTTATGTTTTTTGTTTCCAATTCTTACTGTAAGCACATTGAGTTGCCATTGGGTATGAAATGGGCTATATAAATAAAGCTGCCTTGCCTTGCCTAGGGTTAATGGCTGCTTTAATTGTTAATTGCTAATATCTTTGTTTTATTATAAGGCAGTTTGTCAGAGGTTTGTTGTCATTCAGTGGTTATAACACTACAATGCTGTTATCATTGTAAAAACTACATACAAAAAAATACGGCATAACAAAAAGTAATTTGGATAATCAAAATTTTAAAGGACACCAATCACATGAAATGTGTGTATGATGAAGCTTTCACAGAAAAGTATTTTGAGCATTATTTTGTATTCATGAATTCAGTTTCATGTCAGTTGCAGTACTCTGAAAGGCCACGTGGTGGTGCTGTATCAAAAGCTATCTGGATCTACAGCTTTGGATGTCGTTAGTGGTCCCACACACACACATATCAGCCCATGGTTCCTTTTAGGGACATTACATAAACTTAGCCCAACCCTAACTTTAACCACTGATCCCTAAATAAGCTTTTTCCAAATTGGGGACACACTTGGACAAGCCAGCCCCAATTAACTAGTCGTAAGTCTGAAATTTGTCCCCAAAAGTAGCCTATGAGAGACCACACACACTAAAATATACACTCCACATTATGATTGCTGCACTCAGTCTTGAGAAACTGCACTCTGACACACTGAAGATATGGTTTCAGAAAGTGATTCTGATTTGACTCATACGTCTGGAGTTTCGAAATGCATCTTTTCTTTGTCTCAGTAACTGTCATCACTCCAGATCTATTAATTGTCTTCTTGGTTGGCTGGTTTGACCCGTTTTGACATTTGAAAACTGTAAAAACACCCCAGATATTCTTTTACCCTGAAATGTTGATGACTTTTCCAAAATGTAATATATGTTAAAAATCCTAATTCTGCATGGATGCTGTAAAACCTAAAAATAAAAAAATATAATAAAAAAAAATAGATCAAATACTAGAACAGAGAATTGACCATTAATAGTTGACATAGTGACACTGCTCCACTCTCACAAGAATATACTACAGCAAAAACTCAAGGCTGAAGCATGGGTATGCAACACAACTTTATTGAAACTCTTGAAGCAACATCAATTTACAAACAAGGAAGGGGAGCTCATTGAACATAAAAACGCTTTTTTTTCTTTTAGAACCAAAATGACAGAACCGAGAAAGGGAATAAACTCCCAAGGATTGGACCAGCAGTGGCAGGTGCATTTTTTTTAATACAAAAAAATAACTTATGAAATCTTTCAAGTTTACAGGAATATTGTAAACACAGCATGTGTAAATCAATGATTAGATTTACAGTTTTGCTTGTGTTTCGATTTAATGATTTAATATTTCCAAATATCAAAGCAGGCATTACTTTGATTGAAGAGACAGGAAAAAATACCACTGATGAAGAACAAAAAAAAAGAACATGAGTGAGCTGGGGCAAATGCATTCTTGGATTTTGAATTTTCAGTGTGGTGCAAGTATTTCAGTCACATCTCAGTCACAGTCTCATTATTAAAGGCCTTTCAGGATCGCATTGCCTGAGTGCTGCCTCTCGACACTCCTCTGGGTCCCTGGCCAGCTCCACGCTTGTAGTTCTGCTGGTAACCGTCCTTGAGCAATTGGTAAAAAAAAAGAAAAAAAAGAAAAAAGAAAAAGACACAAGAGACACATTTTAGAAACCACTCCAACTGACAGCAAAGATAACAAAAACAAAAACCAGTGAGAAGTCTGTCTTCATACCCTCTGATAATTCCCATTGGAGTAATCCCGAGGCGTGTTGAACTGAGTCTGTCCATAACCGGAGTTTGGAGTGTTGGCGAAAGGAGGACGATAACCATCATAGCCACCTGGAAAGAGAAAGGCTTAAAACTTACAATACTAACAATACTCCTCATAATACTTACAATAAATTAAGCTCAGACTTTCAGACATGTGCCTCGTTACATTTATGCAATTTTACAGATTGATTTCTGTTCTACATCAGTGTCCAAACCACACTTGTTAGGTAAAAGTCAAGAAACAGCAATGATACTATTAATATCTCTGCACCACTTCCAACCCAGCATAAAAGGTTGAACACTGTCAGATTAACACCAAGGCTGCAGCAGCATGAGGTTAGATATGCACACAGAGATTGGTTTAATAAATCTTAGTCTATAGTCTATAGTCTTTTCTCCCCTAACTGTGAAGGGCAACAAAATAATTATCATACAAGCTCTCCATCCCATCCTTCATTAATGCAACCACATGATTCAAAATATATATATAATGCTAAATACTTTCCATACAGCATGTGAGCAAATAAAAACCAAGTACAAGAAAATAGGCAGATTATTATTTAATGTTTTAAAATCAGTGACGAGAAGCAGGAAACAGTTACGAATATCATAAGGCTCAAGTGTTAAAATTCATCCGTCATGATGTGACCTTTAAAAAGCTACACAAAAACCCTTTTATTCTTTCACTTTCCTCTCTCATGCACAGGATGCTAAATGTCATACAGGCATTACAGCTCCATTTGTAAAATCATCCAATCATGTCTGACTAAAGCATTACTGTAACTGACAGCGTCTGAGTGAGAAACAGCCATAGATTTAAGAGATGGATGAGGGCAGCAACGCTACACGTTTCACATCTGAAGGGTTTCAGTGAAATAAATAAATCAACTTGTGTCTGCAGGTAGTGAACTTACCTCTAAAACCGTTTGATGAGCCTCTGTAGCCGTTAATCATGCCCCTGGCGTTGCGGGGTCCACCACGGGACATGCCTCTGCTATTGTAGAAGGACTGAGTCTGCCTGGCAAAGCCTGGGCCCTGCTGGGTGGGCTGCGGATGGCCTCCTGACTGGTCTTGGGAATGGAAAGCACCAACTACTAAAAAGAACATGGAGTTGGGTGGCCCAAAAAGATTGCAAATTAGTTTATTTTTTTAATGAAACAAGTAACAAACAATCCAGTAAGTGAACAATGAAAATAAAAAGTAAAGTTTTGCCCACCAGACTGCAGCTGTTCTGTCTGCATCTCTGTCTGCTCCACAGGATGCGGGGACTGGTTGCTGAAGGCCTGGTTGTAGCTGTTCTGGTACTGGTTGGCCTGGTTCAAAGCCTCTGTCTCATTAGCTGGCGGGACTGGGGCATTGAGGTTGAACACCTGAAGGGTGAACAAGGGCCACATTGTGGTGAAGCCAAAACCAGAGGAAAGGTCACATGCTCATTAGGAGTGAAGTCCATTACTCACTATTTCCTGGATAAAGTTGTTTGACAACAAAGCCATACGACTGCAATATGATGAGAGGGCACTTCAGGGCTTCACAAGCAACTTCTAACAGCGATCATTAATGCATTTCTATTCAAAGTCCACCGGCAGTGACGCTCAAAAGGTCTGAAAACGGCCATTTCATCTTCATGACGAGCCACATATTCGGCTCTTTGACTCACTTTAACTTTAATATATTTATAAAATAAACATTAATATAAATTAATGTATTTTCTTGCAGTGAGAGTAATTGGTCAAAGAGTGTCATCACAAGTGTCTTACTGTCTGCATTGACTGGAATGGTGCCGCATTGACATTGATGCCGCTGCTGTGAGGAGTTTTGGAAACCGGCTGGAAAACCTGCGTCTGAGAGGCGGGGGGGAGAGCCGTCGAGGGAGGAGGCTGCTCTGACGACAAGGACATGGAGGTCTGTCAAAGAGGAGAAACACAGTGCAAATTACATTCAATTCAATCAGGGGGTTGTAACATTTCTCATTGTCACTTATACTTTTTAAAACTCTTAACAGATACTGCTTTTCACTAAATATGATGTGTGCTAATAGAGATTATATGTATTTGAATAAAGGCCAAATTAGTAGAACTAAATTCAACAGTTCAAAGTGAATCCAAAAGAAATAAAACTATTATGACTTCCATATCATAATTGTGATTTACTATCATAGTTAAGAGATCAGATGCTACACTTAATTCGGTGACCCAATTAGGACTTTCAGCTATATTGCTACTACTAAAGTTTTTAAAATCATACTTTATCGCACGCTTTATTTTCACAGCCATTAATACCAAACATGGCGTCACCACAGTTTCGATGCATTTCAGATACGTGACTTTGTATCCATGAAGCATCCCACACGGGTTTAGCTAACAGATGAGAGACTCTGAGGAGGTCAGAGTGCTTTCTGTTTCAATAATCCAAAAAGGACTTTAGATGCCTGCGCAATGTTACAATACAAATAACACTGTCCACATTATTCAGTGACATTAATATCTCCCAATGTCTCAAACCAAAGAGGAAGTGAAAGGGAATTAAGCTGGTGTGACGACCGTCGTTAGCTCATTGCAGATTCATTTGTACTGGTGGATATTTTTTGGCCAATAAGTTAAATAAAAAGTGTCATAGAAATACAAAAGATACGATATCAACATAACATTATAGAGCTCAGAGAACACTAATCCGTTTAAGAGTAAAATATCCCAATGAGTTCATTTCTTGGTAGTTCTTTAAGAATATTTAAAAGAGATTCTTAACAAAAATGTTTGTTCAGATTCAGATTTTTTCTCTCCCAGATGTCAATATTACTTTTCTGAAGGTCCTGATAATGACTGTTTACCTGGATGGGGTCGATGGATTCTGTCGAGGGCCGAGGGTCTGGCGTGTGTGCGTTCTGATACATGGGAGGCGGTGTGGGGGAGACGATAGGGACCTGAAAACAGAGAGCAAAGATTAAACATGTTCTCTTGTTAAAAATGCTTACTGTAATGAGTGTGCTAGGCTTCAGCAGCATCTATTTTTCATACCAAAAAATAAAAGTCATTGAAGCATGGATGGCGTTGTCTAGCCTACAATGCTGTGTGTCTGCCACAGTCTGGATTTTTCCCTTACAGCACAAATCAGCAGGCCATTCAAGCCATCGCAGTTAAAAAAAAAAATGTAACCTCAAGTTGTTAAAAAATAATTGGTTCCTAAATATATAGTGACCCTGATAATAAGATGACCTACACCTTTTTCTGAAAAAAAAAAACCTTAGATATTCACACTCTCCTACCAGCTCTTGGAAGTAGTCAAAAATTATTTTCTCTGACAGTTAACGTTTCTAAGACTGCCTGTTGAGCTGTTTGAGCTCCTTATCATCTGTCACAGTGGTAGTTGGCAGCTTGACATATTCTGTTTCTGCAGTACAGACGTTTGAGACGCTTTGGACTCATTTTCACCCGTCCTGATGTTTTTTTCCCCACCGTGGCAGAAAAAACATCTGCAAACTCTTCACAAACTCCTGCAGGTTAAACTGGATTAACGTAACACTTTTAGACCTGACTGACTCTAGCATACTCACTATAAACAGACTACGACACTCAGTAGCCTAGCAACATTAAGGCTACAAATAATCCATAATATGAACAACTGTCAAGAGGAGCGTGCATATTTTTGATGGTACTGTAAATCATATCTTCAGGATTTTTAAGTACTCCGGTGTATCATAATACCTTGATACTGCCGAAGCCCTAAATGTGTATTATCACTTACTTGTGTGGGCTCAGGTTGGACAGGAACAGTGTTGGGTTGCGATAGCCGGGACTCTGGATGAACTAAAGAGATCATAGTATTGCACTTTAAATCAACTGTCGTATTTCCACATCACATGTTGGCAGAACAAAAGTTTCTCTCTTTAAAGCCCACCTGGAGGACACACCATCTGTGGTAAGTCAATGTTCTGAGCAGGTTTCATGGGCTGGGCTGATACGATGGCAGGGTCAATAGGCTGTCCGTCAAACTCAAGCATGGAGTCCTGAGAACAGAGATGTTTTAGCGCCACACTAAACATTGAAAGTGGACAGTCATCTCTGGCACAAACGCCTCACCTGCATGAAGTTGTACGTTCCCTGCATCTGTGCCATTAAGTCCTGCACAACCTGCTTCCTGACCAAGGGGTCAGTAGGCGGTACAGGAGACGCTAAGTTCATGGGGTGGGTCTCCATGGCAACAGGGGGAGGGGTGGCTTGCACAGGCTGCTGCTGCATGGCATTAACTGCCTGAGAGTGAGACAGCACAGGACAGGTGAATGAATAACACATATGAATACGAAGGACAATAAAAGATGGACTTAAAGTTATTGAGCACTTTTTTTGCATGTGTCCATTAGTCAGAGTTAAATGTTATTAGTATCAGTAACTGTTACTAGTATTAGCTAATATTTCGCTTCCCCATCCGCTGTCTAAATCAATCTCCTCAGCCTGACTGAAATATTCCAATTATGGTCAACTAGACAGAACATCTGATAAAACAATAATCTGATATGAAGCAGCACGATCAACATTACATAACCTGTTTGAACATGCTGTAAAGAGACTTACATGTGTCACATGATAACAATAACAATTTAATGTTATATAGCAAATAAAGTGCATCCACACTTCATTTACAGCTCATTGTTTCAAGAGCAGCATGTCTCATTAATGGTGCTGCACATTACAGGAGGAGGAAATGTCTCACATGCACCCAATAATCAACTTAGAAAATGACTTTCTCCAGTCTGCAGTCAAGTTCCAAATTGTATCAACTAAAATATTAAACTATAACAAAGTCATTGCAAACATCTCTCTCTGATGCACGGTCCATCAAGGTGGCAGAACGGCCAAAGATGGAAAGACTAAAAAAAAAAAAACAATGACTAATGGATACATTTCCGAGCTTGAACACGGACAAAAAAATAAATCTTTCTAAAAACCATGAAGGACAGTGGGCCTAAAGTTGCTTTTAGTATGCAAAACAGGTTAGAAAAACAAACAAATGTTATCAGCCACTCAAAAAGGGAAAACAAGTAAACTCAACCCCTCCCAAAATAAAAACATCTCTGCAGCATACCTCTGTTTCTGTGGTCCACTCATCCCCCTGCTCCTTTTCACTGCCGCTGTATGTGCCGTCTGGAATGAACTGTCTGTTTACAAACTGGAAGAAGAAAAAGCCAAACATCAGCACAGTGCAAACAAAACAATAAAAAAAAACAAAATAATCAGCCCCAAGACTTCACTGGCAAGAAGAACATTAATCTAACCTCTGTTGTTTCCACCGCAATGGGTTCTGTGAACTCCTCAATAATTTCAGTTTCTGTAAAAGGAAAAAAAAACAATTTAGAGAATGTAATGCTGATGTCTTCATTGCTTGATTACATTAGCTATTTAAAAATAGATTGTTTCATTCAGCATAACTTCAGAGGGGGTGATGACCTGGATCAACAGTCTGCTCTTCTGCTTCTGATGATTCAGCTGCTGCTGCTGCTGCCGCTGCTGCTGCTGCGGCGGCGGCGGCGGCGGCAGTGGCGGCTGCTGCTGCTGCTGCTGATGCTGCTGCGTCGGCGGCTTGCTCTTCCTCCTCTTCCTCCTCACACACTCCATTCTGGTGAGCTGGGACCTGGTCGAAGTACCCACTCAGCAAAAGCTGGTCCAAAGTCTCTTTCAGTGTCTTGTCTTTTAGAGAAATACCAGTTGTGAACTTATTGAAAAGTGAAGTCATGAGAGCAAACATGCAATGATCACATTTATAAAAAGCTACAATAATCAAACTGTAACTTTGAGAGATGGATGAATCAGGGTGGAGAGAACCTGGTTTTATAGATATGTACTTTTAGAAGTGAAGATATTACACAAGCAGAAACCAAATTATGTTAACATCCATCTCTTCTACTAACATGCTAACAGGCACCACACCTCTGCACAATGTTGGCACTGCATTAAGTCCAATGGCACCGCGGCCAAACCTTTTGTCTGAGTTTCTGGAATGTTGTACATTCATTTTAACACATCGATCCCTGTTTAATCACCCGTTTGTTTGTCTTCCAACTATTTTTAAAAAAAGAAAAAAAAGAGAAAAGAATAAAGTGAAGACACTCTAAAAGTACTTCAATAATTAGGAAATAATATTCAAGCACTTGTTTACCAGGATGATAATTATAAGCAGGGATAGAAGCTGCTGCAGTTTCAGTCTGATGTGATGTTGCTGGCAGATACATGCATGTACAACTTTTTAAAAAAGTCAATAAAAAGAAAAATGATTATGCAACTTTGATTAAAATGTTTTATATTTAATCATTATGTAATTTTTAATGGAAAAATGCCAAATGTTAGCTGGTTGGAGATTTTCAAATGACTTTCATAACAGTAAACTTACTGACACATCTGATCTTTGACTCCTGAACAGTTCCTCGAACAAAACAAGCATCTTAAAAATGTCAGCTTGGTCTCAGTAAAGACTTTTTTTTTTTTTTTTTACTGTTTTATGACTTTTTAATAGACCAACTGATTAAGAAAATACCTGGCAGATCAACTGAAAATGCAAATAGTTGTTACTTGCACTTACAAAAAACAACAACCAATCAATCCCTGAAGTAATAGATCTCTAGGATTGTAAATTCATACAACATTGTAACCCAGATACAGGTGTGACATGGTATAGAGAGATTAAATGAGGCCATGTGATATCTGCGATGATCAGATCATGTTTTAGGTTGTCAACTCACCATTTTAATGACACAATATGTGGACACACATTTAATCAGTTTACTTTCAACTTGATGCCAAATTGTCAGTAACAGTGTCCTTAACAGTAACAGGGTGTGTGTGAAGTGAAGTTTGTGGCATCATTAAAAATTATCTATGCTTAAAAAACTAAAATCAAGCTCTGACAGCGGTAAAGTTTCTCAAGTTTATGGTTGATTAGTTAAGTACTATAATAACCATGACTTGTAATTCACTAGAAGAGCCCTGAAGCAAGTTGAGGCATTTCCACTTTTGGCTCTTCAGGCAAAGCAGGTCACTGTTATTTCCTTCACTGCCTCGTGCCTCAGGCCAAGAAGTCTGCTGCTGCCTGAATAAATATCACCCTGAGTCACCGCATGGGCCCTCCTCGCTGAGGTGAAAGGGTTGGTTGGTGTCACTAAGCTGAACTGGGTCACTAGTATCCTAATGTGGCTCCAGAGATCTGACCAGTGGAACCACAGGCGACAGGGCCACTGGCACCCTGCCCCGCTGCTGAGTCAGGATAAGCCCACAGCGCTCAGCCCCCAAGCAGAATGCAGCAGTGCGAGCCCGAGGCCAGACCGCTGAGAATGCAGTACGCCAATATCCCCGAGCCCTGATTATTCACATCACAGCACTGCCCACATGCTGCATTAACAAAACACAATGCACAATCTACATTAACATATTAAGAATGGTTTTAGGCCAACAATACATGACAAGAGAGTATTGTTTACAGCATTTGCCATGTCCATCTACATACTTTTCTCTAGCAGTTCTCAAAAGTATGCGACACATAACTTGTCAATAGCTTTGCATG
This sequence comes from Scomber japonicus, assembly GCF_027409825.1. Taxonomy (NCBI): domain Eukaryota; kingdom Metazoa; phylum Chordata; class Actinopteri; order Scombriformes; family Scombridae; genus Scomber; species Scomber japonicus. Next base: position 12,282,568 of record NC_070582.1, read on the forward strand.
ATAAAAAGCTTTCTGATGACTGCTGTGTCACCAACCATCTGATAAAATGTCCTGCCAACAACTCGCACCACCAGCTGGGTATTTAAACTAAAACCGGTTTGTCTTGAATAATGAATCCTTTTATCAAAACTTACATTTTGTTTTTCTATTGTTTTCATTATGGAATAACCTGATTACTTCAAATCCACTGATTGTTGATCTATAAAATGTCAGAAAAACAGACAAAATGCCCATTGCAGGTTCCATGAGCCAAAGTTTAATTCTATTCCCTTTTGACCGCCTAAAAACCAGCAAATATTCATATCTGAAAAGTCAGAACAATTTAATTTTTGCTCGCTTAAAAAAAAAAAACCACACACAACCGTAATCATCACAATAGTTGCTGATAAAATTTTCTGTTGATCAGCTGATTAATGCGGCTGATCGTTTCATCTGTAAATGGCAGCTCGCACTGAATACAATTAGCCATATCAAGACCTAGACTAAAGTAAAAAAATATTGAACTCTACTGCTTGCAACCATTTTAAAGAGTAAAGTTAAATATGTCTTACATGTCGTTCCAACCACAGCCTTGTCTTTCCCTTCCAGCAGATCCCAGAGGTGTACAGATGCTTCATCATACTGGTCAATCAACCTGCAGGTGTTAAGATAAGTTCAATGCAACCCCTTATTAGAAACAAGAAGCAGCAGAAGCCATTTTCATTTTAATATCGATCCAGATGTCAATCTGGCCAACCAACCTGACGTTTTGGTCACGGTCTGGCCCAACCAACTTGTAGAACTCGTCAAAAGCTGTGAGGTCTGGATCTGTAAGCAGCGGTGTGCCCCCGACTCCCTGCTTCAGGTCCTGTCGCACAGTGTCGTCTCCCAGCCGGTCCAGGAGAAACTGCAGTTCCAGAACCGTCTTCAGCCTCCTCTGCTCAGCCTCCTCCCGCTGCAGCTGCTCCCGCCGTGCAGACTTCTTCACCACCTTCTGGATCTGACGGTAATATAAAATCATATTAATACACATTACCAACAAGCCTGAAGGAACTTTTCTTTTTTAAACAGAGTCATTCTTACATCTTGTCCAAGTCCAATAAACGTCTTCTGCAACTCCCGGGCAAATTCCAAGTTATTTATGATTTCCTGGTATTTGACGAGGGCCTCCTAGAAAGACATGTGGAAAAAGACATTTCAGGCAGAGATTCTCACTTATTTCTAATATTCACAAAGAATAATTTATGTTTCTGTACAGAATGATGAATGACTGTGTACCCACCAGCTGGTCCTGATTCAGACGCTCTCCTTTATCCTTCTTCACTTGATAATCATCCAGTTTGCTCTGCAAAAGAAAATCCAACATGCATTTAAAGGTTTAACGTTTTGACACATATTAACCAGGTAAGTGTTTGCTGTCTTCAGTTTTATTGGAGCATTTAAAGCTGTGAATTGCAGCTGAGTAGGTCACACGTGTTTTACACAAACAAAGATGCTAAGACAGGTTTTATCAAGGAGGAGGAACTGGAATTAATGTTTGTGGTATTAACCTTTTTCTTCTCCATATTGCGGGCCTTCTTGTCGATGACACACAGCACTTGCTTCAAGACTTCGGACTGTCCACCGAGTCCAAAATTGCCCATTGACCCTGGAGCGGATCCCACTTCTGGGCTGGCAGACTGGACTGTCATGTTTGCATTCATCGCTGAGGGCATCTGGAAATTCAAGAGTGTCACGGTCAATTTCTTGTAGTAAGGATGACACACTTACATCAAGTCAATAAATGCTGCATAACGGCTATTGCTTAAGGCTTCATGTAACGATTAATATCATCATCAGTTAACAAATACTTTTCTCAACAACAGTCGTGACATGAAAGTGAAAGTGCATCAGTTTCCAAGAGTTCAAGGTGACGACCGACAGTGGACAGCCCACAAGGTAATCAGATAACAATATGAAACAATTCCTCACAATGAAGAAACTAAGCTGCATTTTGTTTGATAAGCAACTTTGATCATTAATTGATTATTTTTCTAGTGATTTGACTAAAAAAAATCTATGCCAGTTTCAGCACTATATCTGACTAAACCCATCAGCAAACATTCACATTTAACATGGGACCAGTGAAAGTTTGGCATTTATGCTCAAAACAAGGACTATAACGGTTAATCATTTACCAAAACTGTCAATCAAGCAGGCGACTTATCACTCCAGCTTTACTTGGAGTTGTGTCAGACTGCATGATAACAGTGTGCATAAATAGATATGGAGATGTCACAGGGATCAAATATCACAGAGAGATTAAAAGAAACTCCTGCCGACATGTCAATTGAGGTCTGATGTAGCGGTTCTCACACACACAAAAAAGTTAGATTGCAACTTTTACAAATCCTTAAAATTATATCTACATCTCATTAAAAAAATCCAGAAACTAGAAATATACACATATAATTAATCTCATGTCAGGACACAAGATGTCACCAACTTTACTGTAAACTTCTCAAGTGTTTAAACAATAGAGGCTTCAACTCTCCTCATCACACTTGTGTAAGATGAATACAGGGGTCAAAATTGGCTCCAAAAAACTAGTTGTGATGTCACAAATCCTGCTCACAAGCTCACCCTCACTTCAGAAACTCTCCACTTTCAGCTGATGATCATGAAATGTCAAACATACATACTGCACAGTTAAGCTTAAAAATCTAATTGCCGGAACAAGAGGAAAAACGCATTTTTGGGTGATGAGAGGGACTTTAACTAGTGTATAGTGGAGTGAATGGTGTATATGGGTTAAATTAGGGGTGCCTATAAATGGTAAAGTGAGGTTTATAAGCACAAGTATAGCAGAACAGTACAGCTATTCATCACGGGCGGTGTATTATTGATGTAAGCCACCTGTAAACGATACATAAGAGACGTGTTTAGCTTCGCATCAAAAAATCAGCACATCAGTCTAGCTATTTCCTTGAGCCTTGGCTAACTTTAGTTCAAGCTAAAGAGAGAAATCCTGCGCTTCCACCACTTTTTCTCTCTACATCTTTAATAGGAGAAAGGCAGTATGTTCAGCTGCCGGTTCTGTGGCCCCGGTGCTGGCTGGTGTTTTATCTCTAATGTTTGGATTATAAAAATGGCCCTGGCCGTCCTAACATTAGCACAGTCACCTAGCTTCCCCTCGTGTTAGCCAGCAGCCGGTCCGCTATCTCACTAAACACGTAGCTCCGTGTTTCACCCACCTTGATGTTATATATCCACAGGGGAGCTTGCTAACGAAATGTACGAAACGGCCAAGTTGTTGTTGTTGTTGTTGTTGCTGTTGTTGTTGTGTTGCTTTATTTGTGTGTTTCTCTCTTTCTCGAGTGTGGGATCCGCCCCGCCGGCCTCACCGACAACTGAGACGGTGCGAGAGACGGAACGACTCTTTATAAAGGCGAGGGTCCTTTTACAGCCACCGAAGACATGCCTGCTTAAATAAACTATAAAAAACAAACCGTAATAACGCTTTATATTTATTAATAAGCATAATTTCACATTAAACATAACTATATTAATTCGTCTGTTCAATACTTGGTTAATATTGCCACAAGTACACATTTATAGTTACTATTTACGGGCAGGCAAAATTGTTCATAGCCTCTTGGCAGAAAATCTGCACAATCATTAGCTTTGATTAGGCTACTCTGTCTTTATCTTTCTGCCTTATTCTGTGGTTTTTTTTTCCTGCAGTAACTGTCCCACCCGGCTCCAGTCTACTGGCTGACATATGCTGCTTCACAGCTGTGTCAAAACACAACCCATCAGTAGGGATGGATATTTAATAGGTTACAGATTACTAGTTACCTTGTTTAAAATAATAAGTAATTTAACTATTTCAATTACTTAATCAAAGTATGATAACTTATTATATTTACATTATATTTTCTAATGAATGTTTTCAGGTGTTCAATAAACACATTAAGCATGTTCATGCATACTGACATGATGTATAAGGGAGAGACCATTGCTTATAAAGCAAGATTTATCGCTCATTTGAAAATGTATTCATTAGTTCATGTAGATTTTGGAATATAAAATAAAGATATTTTGTGAAAAAAGTCAATAGTCTGGCATGGGTTGAATTGGTACTGTGACACAATTTAAGCCTATTGTCCATTTATTTACAAAGCATATAAAATATAGTTTTCACAGAATTAAAAACAGCAATATATGTATTCAGTAACATGTTAAATTTTCATAGGTAACTGTAATTTAATTACACATTTTTTCCCAGTGACTAACGGATTACAGTTACATTTATTTTGTAATCAAATTATGTAACTAGTTACTCCCCAACACTGCTCATTGTTGTGTCACCACACAACCCATCAGTCATCACAATGCATGACTGTACCATCTTTCTATGTGTGTGTGTGTGTACATCAGACTGAAGTTCAAGTTCAACATGAAACTGGGAAGTAAACATTTTTTTAGGATGACTGTCACCGAACTCATGAAGACATTTGAAAGTTGTTAAGAAAAAAAACCCCCAGCAAAATCTGAGCTTGCCATCTGCAAAACAAACATTTCATTTCTAACTCAGAAACCAGGCACACTACTTATTTTTAAAATGAGAGTTATTTCCGAAACCAATAAAAGAAAACAATAAATACACAAACAACTTCAACATAATTATAAGCGTTGTAACAGTGTAACATGTAACATATCATTTTAGATTTCAGTGTAATAAAAAGACATAAGAATCTGTCTATATTCAACTAGGGCTGCAACTAACAATTATTTTCATTATAGATTTATATGTCAATTATATTCTCTATTAATCAACGCATCAATTAATAATGTTATCTATTAAAATGTCACAAAATAGAGAAAAAATGTCCAACACATTTTCCTGTAACCCAAGGTGACATCCTCAAGTTGGTTATTTTATTTCACCAGCAGTTCAAAACCTGAAGATATTCTGTTTATTATGACATATGACAAAGAAAAGCTGCAAATCCTCACAACCCAGATACTGAAACCATTAAATAATTGGCACTTTTGCTGGAAAAAAGTTTTAACTGATTATCCAAATAGTTGCTGATGGTTTTTTTGGTTAATTGGTTAATCGACTAATCGCTGCGGCCCCCAATTCAACTAAAAAAGTCTTAGTCACTATGTTCTTTTAGCACTACTAGAGGCAGTGTCACACTTTGACAGAAGAATCTTGGCTGCAAGTCCACTCTCAAGCTTTTAATGCTTTCAACTTTAAAGCACAATCTCACAGGCTTCATCAGCAGATTCCTCTGGAGTTTTCCATGTAGGAAAATAAGAGTGACTTCTTGTAATTCTGTCACAGAGGAGCAGAAGTACACACATTCCAACATTACTCTCAATTATTCATTACTGTATATATTGCAAGCATATATTTTACACTAACACTATTGGTATTAATTGCAATGAAACAGACGTATCTATGCTAAATTACAACTAAGCTGACTTATGTCCTGGACATACTCAGGAGTTCAGAGTTTCACAACCTCTTCTGGCCTGTGAGCCATGATTTAAATAAAGTCCTACAATTATGACTCCAGCATTTAGACAGTTATCAAGATGTTATGCATTGTATTTTCAAGAGCATGACAGTAGCTCCAATAATATTTTCCAGAAATCATGATATATAGCATGTCTTGATTTATTGTTATCATTTAAACATTTTACAACCACAAACCTGTCTGCAGCTGCACTCTAAGGCTGACAGACTCTGCAGTATAATTTAGAAAAATTCCAATGTTTTCCATATCAGACTCCATCATATAATTATACCATATAGAGCAATAAGCTGTGTGAGCACTTAAGTAAATGGAAAACACGAACAAAACTGGTGCCAAAGATCACAAAAGCCAATGTTGCCATTGGCCTTGGAGTAAAATTGTCTTTTTCAGTTACATCAGTAGGTGGCAGTAAAGCTCAGCTGTATAACCAACACCACAACACTGATAAAGTGTTATGTAGTAATGCTGTGGTTACACAGAAAGTTCACTGTATAAGTCTCCACTGATTCCAAACCATCCATTTCAAATACAGTTACTGACAGATTTATTATTATAACACAGATGAACTTTGTCATTTACTCCGAAAAAAAATCCCAACTCATTTTGAATACATCAAATGATTTAATGATTAAACTCTTCTGATATTTTATGTGTTTTCCTCAGTTTTTACTTCACCTTTGAGCAAATTATTTCCATCAAGGTCTAATGGGGGGAGCAAACTGACCAGAAGTCCAAAGAATGTGAGACCAACTCTCTTTTGTTTTGCCAAATACAGGAAGCAGTTAACATGGCTGCACAGCTTTTTGATTGCACTGTTCCACTGAAAGTGTTTTCTTTTAGGGATAATACTGATTATGGGAGGTTCCCGAGGGTAAGTGAAGCTCCCTTTCAACGAGTGACTCATTTCCGCAGCCTGCTTTATTTCAATGAAACAACAATACAGTCAACTTTTTAAAAGAATTACAGGGTGGTTCCTCATCTTACCTCTGACCTTTACCCCTTGAGACGTTGACACTCACAGTAAATCCCACAGCACTGTATTTCAAATCTTTGTGGTGAACCTTTTTGAGAGCTTTGACAGTGGGATGGCCCTGAAACAGTAGCTAATTATCACTTCACTTCAGATTAGGCAGGAAGTGGTCAGTTTTTTTATTGCTGTTTCAGAGTTTGTGCTATCAAAGAGTCAACACTATGTCGAGAGTCCTCTTGTGTCAGGAAATGTGCCTGCACGTCTATGTTTAGATCTTCCATAATGGATGGATAACCATCTTTATTCTACTGCTAATTAGGAGATCTATTTTACAGGAACAGAAGGTTTAACAAGGTATTTTTAAATTGTGATACCAGTGAAATATCCTGCAGTACATGAACTTGTAACAACTTGTGTTCTTAATGCATTTACATTATGTGCTGAGTAATGAAGGAAAGGTAGCTGTTTTAGTATCGTTTGTGGTTTGTTTAGCCCTGACGCTCATTTTCCAGCTACCCTCAAATTCCACACTGCTTTCAACTCCATAATGCTCTCAATACCAAACAGGCAAAACAGGAAGCTGGACATGAGTGACACCACTTCCCAAAAGGTTGTCGAGGTTCTTAACTGTTTGCTCCCCAAATTCAAGCGTACAGTAATACACGTGTATAGCCCACAATGTGACATACAGGATTTATATTATTCTTAAGTAAAAGAGAGGACAATTAGAGTGTTTTTTATTGTGGAGGAGGGGTGACACATTAATGTCAAGAAAAGAGCACCTCCTTTCTGTGACATATAGGAAGCCTAAAGACACAGATAAGGGCTTCACTGCCTAAGCACAACAAGCTAGAGTTTTTATGGTGTGCTGTAAGCCTTGTTTTCCTATCATGCTGAACCATCTGGCGTCGATCTGTCTATCTGGGAAGCCATGAGAGGGGTGCCATCATGCAAGTAGGGGGGTGGGAGAGTAGGGGGGTAGGAAGTGAATGCACCAACCCCCCAGGAAAGCTTCATCTCTGTGTGCCAGTTGCACATCCTCTGGGCTTTCTCATTCAACTTCACAGGAAGTAGAGGATGACTTGAGTGTCATGTCAGTGGCGTCCTTCTTTTTTCTTGTTCAATGTCATAAATTTGAGTTTTGCATTTGTGCCACGTGACATTTTAGACGGTTGAGATATTACTAATGTGTAGTATTGATTAACCTCCAGATCCAGTTGTACTTGTTATCACTGTTGATGACTCTAAAGATGCCAAATGTGTTGAGTTGAATTTCAAATCGAGAAAATACATTAGATGTGTTGATGCAACTATAAATATATTGTGATATAGCTTTAATACAGCACTGGAACAAGGGCGGACACAGTATGTGATGTCATCAGATAGTTGCTATTAAAATGTTTTATCTGCTTTGCAACCACTTTTATCTGCTTTGCAGTCTCAATTTCTGCTTTGAAATTGAGACTGAAAGTTTATTCTTGGCCTTGAAAGCAGCAGCTGACAAAAACAACCACCTGGCCCACTAGACAGTAACTGCTCTGGAGCTTTCAGCCATATCACACAGTCATCCTCAGCCCATGGAGTTTGTCATAGAAATATAAATGTTAAATGTCAACTTTTCTGAGCGCTTTAAGGAGTTCTTGTCCATGTGTTGGCAGGTTCATCATTTTTCAAGTCTGGTCGAAAACAACAGTGAAGAAACCGAATGAAAACTGATACTTTTTTCTTGCTGTAATCATTCCTTCTGTTCATACTGACCATTAGAAGATCCCTTCATAACACACTTTCAATTAAAGTGATGGGAGCCAAACTCCACAGTCCTCCTTCTGAGCAAAAATATATTTAAAAGTTTATTTGAAGCTAATATGAAACGCCAGCCATCCAAATTAATAAAATCAATTCGATATCATTCAAAGTTACTGTCTTTTTACTGCCAAATACGTTCCTTTGTGTTGCTATACTTCTTCCTCTGCAGCTGAACAGGAAAACAGTGTCCGTTGAGACACAAAGAGGTATTTTTTTAACTGTGGAGGATGGCTGATGCCTCATATTATCTTAAAATAAAGGTTTGAATGCATTGTTTGAATGCCCCATCACTTATACTGTAAGCACATTATGAAAGGATCCTTTAATAGCCAGTGTTAACAGGAGGAATGATAATAGCAAGCAAAATCTGTTTAAGTATGACCAAAGTCACGATGGCCCCTGTACTGTTGAATTTTACCAGGACAGTGGATGAAAATAAGCCCAAATCTTCTCCTGAAAATGTTTCTCATTTGAAAGGTGTGTAGTTTGAGTTTTATCTCTGTCAAGCTGCTCTGCTTTCTGTGTAGCTGGCACAAGCCACTGCCATGCTCACCTTGCTGCTGGGCCTTCACAGCTTGGTATCTATCCAGTGAGCCAACACAGTCCAACAACTGTTTAGCCCAAGGATGCATTCAGCCTCCATTTAAAGTTTGCCTGCGATCTTCCTGCGTTGTATCTGGCTGAGGAGCTGACTCTGGCTGCCTGGGTGAGGTGCTTTATCTCCCTGTCCAGTCCAACTGCTGTCTGAGTCTCTCCCTCCTGCAGGCAGGCCTGAAGCTCTGGCAGTAGATAAGAGGAAGGGCCCATGGCAGCACTGGTTTGAAAAGGAAGGCTCCGAGGACAACAACTATCTAGAAATATCACTGTGTTCATTTCTCACAGAGACAACCTTCAGAAGATTTTGTTTTGGGGTATTTTAGTAGCGTTGAGTATCTGCTCTCTTTCATCAGGTTAAGTTAGTATGCCTAACTGTTAAAACCCACAGACCTACAGGAAAAATGGAACAATGTTGAAAACCTTGCAAATTTATCAATTTTACACCCTGACAGTAAATCTGCATTTTTCAAAAGTGAAAGAGAAAAATAAATAAGTACATTAACTCTGGAGTTTGAGTTATGTGCACTTAAAGTAGCCTATGTCCTACTTTCTAATCTACTATTGTACATCTTAATATTCTGTTTTACTCGACTCCATTTATCTGACAGCTGTAGTTGTATTAAGATTTTAAACACAAAATATCAGATCAGTTTATAAACTACTCGGCAGTGTGGTAAACAATAGTTAAAATGAGCCCAAAACAGGTGATATATCAGTTATAATAATTATGTTAAATAAATAACATAGCAATGTTAAAGGGACAGTTCTTCACAATGAGTACTTAATTAGCTGAATTTACTTTACTTCTTAGGTACTTATATCAACACTTTATCTACTTCTGGATTTTAGTTCAGTTCTCACAAACATTATGTTGCTTTTGAATGCCATTCAGCACCATGTACACCATGTTTGGATAGTAAATGTCCACAAAAATATGGAACTGGATCTATTTTAAAATAAATGTATGCAAAAATGTTTCTGATATATGTTAGAGAATTTACCTCCTTTCCTAATAAGGTGTTAAATAGGCTCAGAAGTTGCAATTAATGGCTTGACAAGGGTTACTAAACAATTTACTAATAGACCTCGGACTTTCTAAAGGGTCTGCTGTAGAGCAAAATCCCTTTTTCTATTTTAACATATTAACATTTTAAATTATAGATTAATATTTTTTTCTGTAGGCTTGACAGAAAGTAAGAAACGTGTAATGTTGAAATGTGTATCATTAGGTTATAGCCATTTGAAATGAAGTTTAATGACTTACCAGCCAGATTTTTCACAACCTGGCAAACCTAAAGTAGTCATATAAAGTGTTGGTAACAATAGAATAATTAGTTAAAACTTAAAGCCTAAGTCCTTTACATAGAGAGCCTTATTCAGTTGTATCAAAATGTTTTTTCCATGTTTCACGAGTCTTCTCTCATGAGGGAAGTGATGAGACAAATTACAGAGAAAACGTGTGTGTTTTCTCTGACACACACACACACACACACAGACACACACACACACACACACGACCTGTACCAATTATATCATGGCACTTGATGCAAACCATATTAGTCTCAGTCACGACCTAACGGCGGGCTGTGCAGTGTTTAACTGTCGCTTTAAGGCCGATTTCCCCCCATTGTCAAACAGTCGTGAGCAGGAAGAGGGAAACGAAAGCAGAGACCGAGGGGGCCCGACGTATTTAAACACGATGCTGCTGCTGCTGCTGCACAATAACGATGCCCGCGGCTGCACGCACGAGAGCGCGTCTACCGCAGCCCACTGCCTTCAAAAAGATCCACGAGACTGACGACCTTTTCTATCGGATTGAAGGTGTTGTAAAGAGCGGACAGTCCTCAAAGTCGCCGCAGGTTGATAAAAAATATACTTGACAGACATGGAAGTGTCACCACGGGTTATTGCCTCAGGAAATGATGACAGTGTCCTCCATCATCGCTTAGCTGCCTAGAGCGAACATTTCTAGTCTTGCGGCCATTTCGACGGGACTCGGTTTCCGATTAAATTAACACAGAGGAGCTAAAACCCGGGTGTAAGTGGCGTCTTTTTTGGGGGGCTGTGGGAACAGGTGCAGCGCGTCTTGGCTTCTGTCTCCCCGCAGGTAGCCACTCAGCTGGCTGTGGACTCTGAAACCCAATCTGGATCAGGTTGGACATCATATTTCAGGAATGTCATCCACCATTGAGAGGAAGACCCTGGAAACCAATGAGTACGTATCTTAATCAATTACTAGATATAATATGCTGATTTTTAAAAAAGCACTTTTGGGTATTGGGTAATTATCTCATGATCAATGACTGCAAATAATTGTTGGAAATCTGCCATTGCGAGGCAAGATGATCAAGTTTATGTCCAAGGGCAGATTAAGTGTGTGTAAAGGAAAAGTTCAGTGTTGCCCAGAAGTTATAATGGTAAACTCCTTGTCTTTACAACAAAGTGTAAATTATTTTACTTTATTGTGTCTATTCTGTTGTAGGCATCACTTCCAACATACATAAGATGTCTTTCTGCTTTATTGAACTAGCCATGACGGTTTTTTTTCTTTTTTGTGGACACAGTACTGTATTTAGGAAGTCCAATGGCTCCCTCAGGTGGACAGCATCAAATCTTAAAAGTAACTCAGGATGGAAGATCAGAAACTAATCTATCAATTATAATAAAAACTTTATTCATACAGAACATGTCATATAAAAAGATTCAGTAAGATGTGCCTCGTAAAGTTTAAGGATTGTTGAATAGAGTTCAACTGGACTTGGTTTAAGATACTTGGAGACGATTTGCCTCTAATCCAGTGGCTTCTTTACTTCTAACTGGTTGGGAGTCCTGGTATTTAACCTCTGTGGGGTCCTTATCAAGGTCATTGACCTCACAGAGGTTATAAACGTGGGCCTCCCTGACAGTCAGAGCTGAAGAAGCCTCTTGGATGAGAGGTGAACTATCTTCAAGTATCTTTAGCCAAGTCCAGTAGCACTTGATTCAGCGCTCATTGGATAACCAGGATCTGGATGACTGAGAAATTTCACAGACTACCACACAAAAGAATAAAATAAGCATAAAAAGACAGATACAAGAAACAAAAAAATTCAAAACTTGGCAGACTAACGAGATAATTAGGCCAACGAATGTTAGTGCAAGATCATTTTGGAAATCTAGGCTTTATGCTATAGGTTGTTATCTCAAAATGTCAACTTTTTCAAAATTCTCATCTACTATTATCTATCAGACGTACTGATAATAATGTATAAGAGCTGAAATGATTAGTCAATAAATTGATTAGTTGAGCTGCAGCTATAATAATAGTTTGGTGTTTAAGTCATTCTTTGAAGCATAGATACTTCAAGCTTCCAGTTTCCTAATTGTTAGGATTTACTACTTTCTATTTCATTTCATGACAGTAAATTCTATTCTTTGGATTTGTAATTGTTGGTTGGAGAAAACAGGGAATATGAAGACATCATCTTGGGCTTCAGGATATTGTGTAATCAAGAAAATAATAACAGGTTAAGCAGGTCACGCTGTGCTGATGAATAAGACATGAATGGTTTTAGACATTTTTTAGACAGAACAAGTAATTGAGTTATTCTGAAAATAACCAGCAGCCATTGGATATTAGATTTTCTAACCAGTCATCTCTCCTCTGTAGGGAGCCGGTGGATGAGGTCCTCCAGATGCCTCCGTCTCTGCTGACATGTGGTGGGTGCCAGCAGAGCATCGGTGACCGCTTCTTCCTGAAGGCCATAGAGCAGTACTGGCACGAGGACTGCCTGAGCTGTGACCTGTGTGGCTGTCGGCTGGGGGAGGTTGGTCGCCGACTTTACTACAAGCTGGGGAGAAAATTATGCCGGAGAGACTACCTCAGGTTTGTTGTAATATCATCAGTCAAGTTATCTGTTGACTTGTGTCGTCATGAAAAACTGCAGTTAAGTGTCAAAAGGGTAAAAGTGATTGATGAGCTGTTGGCAAAAGTTAAAATCTCAGAGATTATTTTGTCTCACACCCCTGTAAACTGCTTAATGGCCAAGTGCATTGCCGTTTGGCCCTATATTTAGATGTTTTCTCCTTTCTTGGGACATTTATACTTTAGTGTCAGTAAGAAAGTACAGAGGCAGATAAGAAGAGGAGATTCAGATGAATAAGTGATGCTGGAATTTGAGGTAGCATATCTTGCTCATGAGTCATGAGGAAGTAAAGTCACATGATGGCCCCTAAAAGTAGGTTTTGGCAGTTTGATTAATTGCACATTTCTTAAGGAATTGTCGCTGATAAAGTGCAACATCCACAAAGACAGTTGCCTAATCCACAGCGCTGTTTGAAAATGTGCTCTTTGTCAAAATCTAGTTAAAATAATTGTTTATTTCATGTCCATATGGTACAGTTTCATACTGTTTTTTTAAAATTAAGTTCCTACAGCTGGCATTTGACATGTTGTAGCCATGGGGAAAAGGAAAGGTAGTACTATTCCAGCATAGGAGTACTGGTTGGTGTGGGGTCGATAGGGGCCCAATAGCACATTCTTGCCCTGGGCTTGCCAGATAGTTAAATCTGGCCATGGTCAGAGGAAAGATGCACTGTAGCTTAATATAGACCCTGTGGGGGTTTCATGTTATAAAGATTAGGTGAATATTTTCCATCTCAATAACATTTTGATGTCTACTCCTATAGGCTTTTCGGTCAGGACGGTCTCTGTGCCTCCTGTGAGAAGAGGATTCGAGCATTTGAGATGACCATGCGAGTGCGGGACAAGGTTTACCATCTGGAGTGCTTCAAGTGTGCTGCCTGCCAGAAGCACTTCTGCGTCGGTGACCGCTACCTGCTCATCAACTCAGACATTGTGTGCGAGCAGGACATCTATGAGTGGACCAAACTCAGCAATAACAATATGGTTTAGAAAAGCCTGCTGAGTTTGACGGAGCGTCATCCCGCCATTTCCAGCTTTGGCTTTAAAGGGAATATAATCTTGATAAACAGACTTTTTTATAGCCTTGTGCAGGCTTAATCATGCATCTCTCATTTGTATGGAAACATTGAGCACAAAAGGGGTTGCTACGTCTCTGATTTACTCTGCTGGAGACTAATGAACACTGCACCAGCAATGACAGAAAGCTTTTCATCTAGGGCTTCATCCTTAAATGCAAAAACTCTGAATATACGTAAACATGCAATAATGGCCATTTGTCATACACACTGGAGTTTTAGGATTTTAGCAATGAGCAAAAAAAAAAAAACTGAAACAAAAACAAAAACAAAATCTTTGTTAAGTTACTTGTTGTCAAACAGTGTTGCATCACCTCAGTCTGGCCTGAAATGTATTACAAGATTTTCTGAAACTTTATTTTTTACACTTCTGTAATTTCCTCATAGTTTTATTGTACATAACTATGTAATTTGGTACAAATTATAGGGAAAATAAAAAGAGCTTCTGTATTTAGTAAATATTTATGAACTAAACCATTTATTATTGTAAAATGTATCTTACATTTGTGACCCAATTGTATTCTCGCCTCTTAACAATTTTTTTCTACATGTTCAGCTGACCTGCAGTTGTCAGACCAAAAGCTATTAAGTGGAATTAATTAATTGCACCAACTGAACACTGTATTTTCCCGATTATTAGTACAAAGTTACGTAGTTTATGAAGTTTAGGAAACTATTAAGAATTTTATTTGAAAATTACAGACTTGTAAAGTAAAGAGTTTCCAGATGTCCATGTATTAAATGGAACAGAATGTCCATTTTGTGAAGTCCTGATCAGAATGATTGCACTGTGTTGCCAGGTTGAACTGGTGGCGCCCTCTAGTGAGCGAGGGAAACCACGCAATACAAATTTTACTGACTTGGGAGATGCTTTTAATGTATCTTTTGTAATTTGAACAACTCTATAGACATGCACTCAAGACTTTTTGGATATCTGCTTGTCAGTTTGTTAAATAAATTATAGTTAAGACAAACATTGATTATCTTTGGTGTGAATTATGTGCATTCAAAGGAGCGTTTTGGACAGCTACTAACACATGGTCTTTAAGAGTATCTATCTGAAATAATGTGTGTGTTTAAGTGAATTATAGTTGATACTTGTGCTGATGTCTTATCTCACATTGTGGTAATTTTTCATTTAATGAGTACATGTAATGTTAGAGTCCTTATACCAGTTTTGAGCCACAAGAGGTCACTGAAAGATTTATGATTTCCAGCCATGAATGACAGTCAGGTAGGAGTTAGAAGTTAATGATTGCAAATCTACTGTAGGATGCAGCCTTTTCTCATAATCAACTCATCTGGCATGGCAAAATTAGGGTATCCTAGTGAGAGAAAGAGAAGAGATTGATGGTAATGGAGTCATGATGTTTTTCCTCCTTGTCTCTCTTCAAAGCTGGTGCCCATCACAGTGGTTCTGCTGACTTCTTCATGTCTGCCAGCTGTCAACTCACTCTGAACTGGCCACAAGGCGTGCTCCTCCAGTGCCATCCCTCAACCTCCTGCCACCCCCAGTTATCTTTACAGGCATAGCGTCAATAATTGAATCCATGAATTGCTCTTGCGTGTGAGGTCAGGAACGTAGGCAGGCCTGATCTCACTGTATTAGGGGGTGAGAGAAGCAGCGTTAACTGACATTAAAAAGTGTTTGAAAAATGTGATCGGGAAACAATTTGCAGCAGAGAAAAGGGAGAGAGAGGAGGGTGAAAGGAGAAGGGCACAACACAGAAGCTCCAGGATGATGTCTTTAGCGTAGTCTGACAGTCGTTTATTCATAGACAAGGGAGGAATGAAGGAGCAGGCAGCCTTCAAACCCACCCAGGCTGAGATGACGTTCTTGCTGAAAGAGATACTTATGGGGAAACTAACGAGTTTTCCCACAATAGAGATGGGAATATACTATAAGACGCACAGAGGGATAACTGGGCCTTTGCTCATTTGGAGGTCTGCAGATTTGAGAATCGTCAGTGCGGCATTAAGCAATGCTTCAGGAATGGCTGCAAAAAAAATAAAAAAGTCTACTTCGTGGTGGTCTCACTAACAAATCAGCTCCAGCACTATTGAACACCAGGCTGTAGATATGTGTGGATGAATAACACGTTCACTACTTAAACCTACAGAATATTTGCAGCAAACTAGCAGACAACATCTATAACGCTATAATGTTCTGTTGTCATTAACTTTACTTTCTCATTTTTTAGGATGTTTAAAAACAGCAAGAGTAAAAAACAACCTTTTTTATAATTCAAATATAAAGTTTTCTTTTTTTTAATGACATTATTATAGCACAATACATAGCAGTAGTATAAAACACCAATAACAAGAAATCTGTTAGGCTATTTGGGATTTGGGAGCAGTATAGTGTAAAAACTATCAACACTATTCCTTCACTATTTCATCCACCATCTGTCATCACCAGTCACAGATATAGAGAGAGCCATTGAAGATCCACTTATGTAACCATGTTTTACAGAAGTAACATGTCATCAGCTCATTATCATGTGTATAAAATTAGGAAGAGTTATGACGTACTAAGCTGATAAAACAATGAGAAATATCTTTTCGAGCTATTAAAAAGCTCCCAGGACCCCAAAACAGAATGTCAGGATTCAAGTAGGGGTGTTATATTCTTTACTGTATGGGCTGCTCCCTCTCTACAGAGAGTTCACTGAGTTTAATGAGATTGGAGCTGAGAGGAGGCCAGGTCTCATCTCACGACATTCACAAACAACACGCCGGCCTACAGAGACCCTCAGCATCGACCATGAGGCCTGTGTTCCATCGGCCTGCTCTCCTCTGTTGCCCTGCAGGCTGAGCTTTGCCAGAGCACTGCCCTGACTTGCACAGCAGCCTCAGCAGGACTCAATAAAGCCCTGTGCCTCCTGTGTCATCCCTACCAGCTGTACACAAGGCCGGGAGTGTAGTGCTATGTTTGTGTGCCGAAGCAGGCCTGTTTCATCTCCAGTGCCCATGTCACAGCAGTCCCGTACGGGTAAACCTAAAAACATCCAGCTGTGCACATGGAAACCAAGGAGACTTTCTGAGGATGAAACCGCAACCGGGTTGCAGCTTGTTTTTATCAAACGGCTCACCCCACTCAAACAACCACCACACATCGACCTTGCGCTGTGTTGGGTGCAGTGTGGAGTGTGAACAGCAGATGGCAGTTCTGGTCCAGGTAGATACAATTTGGGATAAAGTGCACAATAGAGAAAAAAACCCCTGTCTGTGTACATATGTGAAAGATGACAGGCAGATTAAGGGAAAGCTGGTTTTCGTACGGATGCGAGTTCAAGAGAAGATTAATTAGAGTGGAATTGAAAGTGAAGACCCACATTCAAAGCACCACAGACATGACAGCAGAGTTCAACGACACCTACAAAGGAAGATGTGGTTGGACAATTATCTGCAGCACAACGGCGATTAATCACAGCGCAGCCTGTCAATGTCAAACCCATCTGACAAAATGAGTCAAGTGCTATTGATCATGCCCGCCTTGGGTTTCACTTGCACTCACACTTTATCAGATGGAGCTAATTGGGAACATATTCTGTGGTCCTAAGAGATGTGTCTGTCAGGAGTCACATTCCTGCTCCGATGCTCTGATAGCTTGTAGCGCCTGCAGTCTGGGTGGAGGACAGTCTGTGGGAGTAGAGTTTTAGGCAGTTGGGGAACCGGGTGGGGGGTGGTTAGGGGGATGGTGGGCCACGGCAGCACATTCAGAGGTGGATAGGTGAGTAATAAGCGTGCATCCTTTAACTCTCGCCGGGCATGTCCTCTGACTGGATTAAATATGTGCTGAGGATTTATTAGGTAGAAGACCTCTGGGGCCCCCGAAAAACTCCAGGACTGAGCTGCCTTCACCTCCACTTTTCTCCCACCTTATATTTTCTCTCTTTCTACCTCACACAAGCTGTCTCACCTATTTTCCTCTACCTTCCTATACGTTTTTTAAACTTAAATGTTTTTTTGGGGGGGTGGGGGGGCATTTCGGTCTTTCAAAGTTTCCTCCCTTTCATTGTACTCTCGGCAGGCCATGTGTATGGATGTGTGATGTGATGGATTCTGTGATTATTATAATGTTTACTGCTTTGGCCTGGATACCTGAGGGTCTTTATAGCAGACAGATAGGCCAAGGGACCAAAGCACAGAGAAAGTACTCCCTAAAAGAACAAATCCCAGAATTTGTAAACAAGAAAAAAAGAAAAAGAAATTACATTACATGTAAAAATGTGGCAGAAAAATGTACTCAATGTCATATACTATTATATATTAAATTGTTGATTATTACTGATACGTTGTGTAAGTAGCATTTCACTTTTGTAGTTGGTTGAGGTGGAGCTAATTTGTACAATTTTATATACTGTTAGGCAGAGTAATTATAAAAAAATGCATCGTATTTTATGTGATACATACATTTTGTATATCTTCATTTAAAAAGGAACTGTATAAATGCTGTGGAGTAAAAAGTATATTTCCCCTTGAATTGCTATTGGGTTAAAGAGAATGGAAATACTCTAGTAAAGTGCAAGCACCTCTTATTAGCACTGAGGTACAGTAATTCAGAAAATGCATTTTATTACATTCAGCCACTGCCAAAGCAGTTTGTAAAAATAAACACACACACAGACACTCTTTTGCATTATTGGTATTTGTGTTAAATTCTATTTTTATATTGATTTGATTGAGAGGTCCGACACAGTCAGTCTGAAGGTTATCATGGCTGAAATTCTTTAGATCGCCAAAAGTATGTGATGCAAGTGTAGTAAATCTGTTTTATACATGTGTTTTTTGGCCATAAGTCATTTCTCCCCCCTAAAATGATCCCCATATGTTGAGCAGTGTTCCTGGCTTCTGATGAACCAACTACACATTGCTCTGAAGGCTCTGTCCCAAGACCTGCATCAAACATGTTGGGAAGAAAGTGCAATTCTTATGGGATGGGTGGGGTGTTACGTGTACCATTCTGTCTCTTGAACTGACGGAGGCAAGCAGCAATATTGAAGGATATTAAATGTAGATGTACGTCAAGACCACATAATATAAGATTAGAAACTACAATCATGGGAATTATGTGTTTTTATGGATGAATAGTAGAGAAAATGAACCGACGTGACAAATGAAAACATTCTTGGGGGTTCAGTGTGACCATGAGTGAGTGGATACAGTATTAAAGGTCAAAGGTGAACATTGGCCTGTGCTGCAAGTGGAGGGAGAGAGAGGCTTGATATGAAGAGTAAAACTGTCTGGTTGTAGAGGAATTACTTTCATAACTGAGAATCTTACAGAAGATATGATTGATTATTTTCTACACATAGATACTTAGGGAATGTCAGAGTAAATATCAATTTAGTGATTGATTCCTGGGGTTTCTTCTCATTCAGCACTATCTCCATTTTCTCATTAAAACGCAATGCCATCATGAATGTAATATTTAATCTGGACACGTTATTCTTCCAGTGAGAGTAAGTGATGTCATTCATATCTCACCTCTTGCACCACACATCATGGGGATCTCATAATTTTAGACCTGCTCTATTTAAATGAGCACAAAAAGGACCTGCTGGTATAAATCTAAACCTGACTCCCACCTCCTTCTCATCAGACATCAGTGAAAAGCCAGACTGTTACCAGTAAGCAGACCGTAGCAGTGTATTTCTCTTTCAAGCAATCAGTGATGGAAACTCCAATTAAGGTGGTGGAAAAAGGTGGCTACTGCTTTTAAAAAATCAATGCAGATGTGCAGGTAAGTGACCATGTAGCAAACCTTGGCTGCACAGTGCTGGGCTCAGTGCAATTTCCGCCTCTAATTGGACTTCCCACGCAATGCCTGCTTCCAATCATTCCAGAAAGACGCCGCTGCACAAGCAAACTGGCATAATGGTGGACCAGAGGTGGACTTATCATGGAGAACAGTTAATTGACTGGGCAGAGATTTTCTGGCTTCATACAGCTTTTGTCTATGAAAGTTTTGCCCATGATTAAAAAAAGACACTTGCCAAAACTCGACCCCATGGAGTTGCCACCCACCACAATTTAAAATATTTGAGCCTCATCGATTGTCTACACCTGCTATTCTAAATCTTCCCTTAATGCTTAAATCCTGGCAATGCCATCCTTTGTTGAGAATTTCTCTCTTCCCTTGGATTTCCTCTCTTCCAGAGTTGCCTCACCTGGAACCAATCTGTAACACAATCAAAGTGTCCTAACATGAAAGCTCAGTTCCTTCCTTTGATAGTCCCTTTCTCTCCACACTTGTTCTTTTCTCTTTTCTCTGGTAGCTCAAACAGCCATGTCTGGAAAAAATTCAGCTTAAAATAGAGACCCAGTCACTACGCATTATGCAAATTTCCTTGAAACAATTCATTGGTGCTCTGCCTTTTGCTTTGCAGACAACAGAATGGGCCCTTTGTCTAAAAATAAGTGGTGCATAATGAAAACTAAGAGCCTTGCTTGTTGAGAAATTGAGAACATTGTTGCAAAGACCTTGAGAAATGTGAGATAATGAAATATAACTAGGAGGAGGAATAACTTGCACCGGTCGTTCAAGTATCATTTACAAGTATAATGTGGTGGTTTTGGAAAGCAATTGTTCGAAAGCAGACGAGAGCCAGTTTTTAATGAAATAGGAAGCGTGAAAAGTGGAAAGAAGAGTGTAAGATTACTTTTTTCAAAGCTTATTCTGTTTCCTCGTCATTGGATTGCACTCATCCATCCAAAGCGTTGATTGCAGCTTCTGGATGGGTTGATGCTCATAGTTTGTGTGCCGCGTGCTCATCAGTCAGCCCACTCAGCCTCCAAGTGTGTCCAGGATCGCAGGGTGATTAAACTCTAATAGCAACCTCTTGAGAAGTCCGGGGGGATTTACTCGTGAGTCAACATGCCAGACCCCATTTCCTCCTCACTCACTGCTGCCTCTCAACACCCAACCGGCTCCAGCCACAGTAGATCTCCACATGGAACTTGTATAGATTGAGGAAACCTTGGAAGTGACCCTGCATAAGGCCTTAGACATACACGAGGAACAATGCCAAGAAATGTCCCATTTCTGCCAAACATTAAGTCATTTACCATACTGCAATTAATATTTGAAAATGTGTCACAAAATACCAATGATTGTTTTTGTTTGATCGTTGTGATGAATGCACTATGTGTAACAAGATAAATGTTTTAAGATGTTTGATTACATTTGAAAAAATATCAAAAATTATCAAAAATTTCTTTTGGTTTTCAACTGTTGATTGGATAAAAAAAGCAATTTGAATGTCAACTATGAAGAAATTGTAATGGGCATTGTTACTATTTTCTCATATTTCATAGTCTAAACAATTATCGATAATGAAAATAATCGCTAATTGAATGTATCTTAGCAATATGCACTCACTATACATCCATCAACATTTATTTGGTATTCTGATAAGACAACTGCTACCTCCAGAATAGACGAGAGGGACTCTTGTAGGGGAGCTGCAAATGTTTAGAAATAATCTTTTGTGTTGATTGGATTCTATCTTCTTCTAGCAGCCGTCAACACTAGTGGGCGGGTTGCATAGATTCATGCTGTTTATGCCAAACATGACTCATTAACATCACATGATACTTTTACACCCCTCAGTTATAAAATGTTGATCATTAGCCTGTGGCAGCCTCATCTTCTTGTTGTGAGCTGACACCTGATGGGTCATTCAGATGTTGATTGACATCCTGACAGTAACTATTCTCTCAGAAAAGTGTTTTCTCTTACATGATGCTTTTGGTTTATCACATCACTCTTTGTGAAATCTGGACATGATTTGTATTTTAATAGTTGTACAACTACACAAAAGATCATTTTTGCCAAATTTTATTCATATCAATATTCTTTTATATGAATGGGATGAAGTTACAGAAGAATATTTAGTCTAGGATCATGATGGTGCTTTCCCAAACTGCCGTCAAACAAAACTGACTGCAGCCAGTGATTGAGACGCCTGTCATAGTTCTAACATTTCAGACATCTTGTTTTGTAACTTCCCACGACCAACAACACAGCGGCTGTTATCCAGTGTCCAGTGGCTCGGTTGAGACAACGTATGTTGCTCCTCCATGTGACTTTAATTGAGTGATTAGATGTAATTCAATAAGCAATCGAAGGGCGATGCGCGTGAGTTTGAGGCGTAAAGCAAAAGAGCACTGGTGAGTGGATCCTTTGTCCGTGATCCTCCATCATCGCTGCTACCTTTCAGCCTAAATCACGCGCCCTGATCGGCCTCCGGCCAGCACCCCTGTGTGGACCCCTCCGCTCTCGGCCACCAATTTCAGGAACCACGCATTTTGCAGGTTTAATGCTCAGCCTTGCCATGTCTTGTGTTTGCCATGTGAGTCACTATCTTTAGACTGGGATCAACCGCACAAAAACATCTCAATTATTATTGTCTGCTAGCAGAATTTCCACAAATCCCGTTGCTGTGAAACTTTGTTTTGTAAACTGTTTCCATCAGTGAACTCTGATATGCCAATCAGTCCAAAGCCATCAACCCGAGCACATCAGAGGTCGCTTCTCTGTGCTGAAGTGAGACAGCTTCAATATTTTCAACAACTGAGAGAAGAAAGCTTAGAATTCAAAAACATCATTGACACAGGATTGTGAAATTACTCTGCATTGTGACACAACTCATCCCAGCTTGAAATATTACCCCTGCGTGTGGACCCATTAGCCCCACATTCACACAGCTGTTTACTGTCAGTCTGCCCCAGCTCATGCAAATTTGGCAGGAAATGGCTGGCATCATAATAAAGAAAATGAAAATGGCCCGCTCCATAGCTTTACTATGATGCAGTGAAATAGTTCCATAAATTACTTCAAGTCTGCTAATTCTCAGAGTAAATCAAAGTCCCCAGAGGAGCTGAAGTCTGTAAAATATGGCTCATTACTAAACCAAAGGGACACAAACCCTCAGTGGGATTAGAAAGTCAAGGCTAGTTATAAAATATAAAAGAAAATGTTAATTTTAAATCCAGGATTGTAGAAATGTCAGAAAATTCTCGCCACCATTTGAGGAGCAGCCTTGTGGAAGCAATCTTGGCAAATGTGTGTGTAGACAAGTGTATTATCCAACATGTGTCTTTAATGCTTGGTCAGCCCACTTGCCAACTGTCATATTGTTAAAGATAGACTACACCCTCTTGGCTTGTGCCAAAAAGGCCCATAGATTTACAGTAATACCCTGCTGCATAATATTGAGAGCAGAGGCCTGCAGGGCAGCCAGAGGCCCTATTCTCAAGTTATATGTTGTAAAGCTTTGTTACTATAATTGTTACAGACTCCTGGAAGTAATGATGACTACTGCAGCTGAATCAGATCACGTCTGAAGCCACAAATCACAGTTAAGTCAGCATCAAGTGCAGAGTGTTTGCATCAGCATAAGCAAAATGGGTCTGCAGTTGGCTGTTCAGATGCTATGACTGACATAGTTGAGTTCATAAAATGATACTCTGCATCCGACCTTTTTGTCTAATGGGGAAGTACACTGAAGTATGGAAGAATAGTGCACAGCAGAAAGATGTGATACTTTTCACATTATTAAGTGATAACTTCTTACGTTAAAATGTGAAACTCGTAGTTGGTCTCCGGCAGAGGTGAACACCCTGTCATGTACTCCTGCACTTTTTCCATCTACTATGGTGTCAGTGCTGGTGTGTGGACAGGGGCACACATCATGCCCTTTATCTGATGTGTTAATTTTCTTCCAGCTGTTAGTAGAGAGAAGTGAAGCTCTATCTATGGTGAAAATGTACTCTGGCCAATTCATCCTACCATGAAGGCTGTGGAGAGACATCTGTCTTTGTGCACCCTATGGTTAAGCGTTTCTTAAAGGAGTCAGAAGAACACAACCTGTGCGCTTCTTTGCATGTGTGTTAGTACTTATGGACTGTGGAGGCTCCTCCAAAGTCAGATCAATGAGAAATTACGCTATCTGCCTCCAGAGGGTCAGACTCATTCATCTGTCTGTATACAGACAGACGAATGACTCTAACTCTCTGTATACAGCTTCATGCACTTAAAAATTCTTCTCAGTGTAAGCATACTTTTTTTACGACATACAGATGATATTCAAATAAATGTATTTCAATTGGAGGTATATTTAGTGATTACATCATGTTTGAGTGACTGATGCCATCTATGCCATCTATGTAAGATAGAAATTTCATGTTTTGATTTCATGAGTTGGATGGATGACTAGATATACAAGGCAAGAAGTGGACTTAGCAGCAGGAGACTTCTGTTTGCCTTTTTTGTTGTTATGATGTTAATGTTGCCATGATGGCGAAGGTTGCCCAACTTCAAGGAAGTAATGTAAGTGACTTTATCATTTAAGTGTTCATTCAAACCCAATCTGTGATCTTTCTCTGACCCTAACCAAGTGGTTTTTGTCCCTAAAGCTAACCAGAGCTTAACCACGGCGTTGTCCCACCATAAAACACTATTTTTTTAACAATGATTTGTTACTGTTTCTGAGACCCGACTGACAAAAAAAACATGGTGTAGAAATGAAACAGTTCAACGACACTTGTTCGAAAGTGATGCTGTGTGTCACGAAAAAAAATGTTAGTTGGCTGTTGGATTAAAATTATGGTGTTAAAATAGGACATTAGCGTAACTTGCTCTAGTCATGAGTTTCCAAAACCCTACGAAGATGGTCTGTGAGGTCTGTTATTATGAATATTATGAACTACAATGGCTAACAAAAAGTTATGGCTCTAACCTTCAAAAGGTTACCACCTGAGCTTTTGGAATCTGTTTGCTAAAATGTGCCCTTCAATTCAACCTCAACACAACCCTGATCAACTTATTCTGGGAGATTCGTAATCTCTCTTTGAGTGTTTTTCCCAGAACCTCAAGCCATGAACAAATTAAGCAATAAAAACAACACAAGGCAAGAATAAAAAGTGACACATTGTTTAAGGCGGCAGTGAACGGATATGGCATTAGACATGGAGACACTGGCAAGGCTGTGAACTAACATTGTCCTGTGGTGGTTGTGCAGGGGTGAGTAGGACACAAGAGTCTCTGCAGCCGTTTGAAAGAGGACAAGGCAGTTGTTCAACAAGTGTCCTCCAAAATTAAGTGCAGGGAGCATGACTCTGATTAGGCGCCATGTGAAAGAGCTTCTTTCTTGTCTCAATGAGGACATTCCTGACAATTACGAGGATGAGTACAGCTCTGTTTGTCTCTTGGATGCGACCTTGTCTGTTGGGTCAGTGACTACCTGGGACCCTGAGATGTACAGGAATCATGTGATCCATCTACATGCAGCTCTGTATTGCCAACATGAACACACAGCAGGTGAAGAGCCATCCACTGTTAAAGAGGGTTACTAATAATAAGAGGGATTACGGCAATTACAGTAAATGTAATTATTATTGTTTATGTCAGTTACAGATGACAAGCAACAAATAAGTGAAACAGATACAAAGAGAGAAACTTTATGGATTTTTATCTTTCATTTCTTCATGACAGGCATGTTTATTTGGCCAATGTAGAGTCTAATATGACTGAGTCGTGGGGCTTTATGCTCAGCTGCAGAGCCAACCATGTCACTTGGTCAGGATATTTAATGGTGCAACCACAAAGCCAAATCCGGATATTGCCTCCTGTGATGCTGAGCAAATCACAGACACCAAACCCTGGCACTAAAAAGTTAGAGAAATACTGTGAGCGATGGAGTGACAAACAAAAAAAGACAGATAATAAAAGTGGCATTAGAGGGGAAAGGTTTGCGCCTGTATTTGTGTGACTTTGAAGATGAATGCTGCTAAAGGATGAATTGTCGTCTGGAGTTGAAATTCAGGAAAAGACGTGTTTATAAGACCGGAGTAATAAATATTGCCTGGTGACTTTGCAGGGCCTGTGAGCCAAGCAGGGGCACAGCAAGCCATCTCTTTTTCTAAACAAAGACAAAAAGTCTCCATCCACGTCACTATGAGGTTGTACATAGGCACACTGGTACTTTAAGCTAAATGCTAAACTCAAGCTAATACAATGTTTACCATATTCACCATCTTGATTTAGCATATTGGCATGCAAAGTTTACTAATTAGCACAAAGTACAACTAAGGCTGATGGGAATGTCATTGTTTTTTTCTAATTTGGTCAAAAAACTAATTATTGAAGAAATTAAAATTGAGATCTGATGGTGATGCTACATGAAAAGTGATTTTGAATCACCTGATAGGGTCGTGCATTTGCAGACATTTCACTCAAAACCACAAATGTCAACCTCATGGTGGCGGTCGAGGAAAAGTCAGTGGATCACCAGGATTCATCATCAGAGAACCACGATGATCTTTACAAAAGTTTGTGTCAATCTATTGAACAGATGTTGAGATATGACACGGGATAAGTGGAAACTTTAACCTGATAGCGTTAGAGGATAAGGGAACGCCAAAGTCACTATGACTCCTCTGGGCACCATGAATGTCTGTACAACAGTTCATGGCAATACATCCAACATTTGTTAAAATATTTCAGTTTAGACCACAGTGGTGGACACAAGAGTGGCTAAAAACCCTTCATTTTTTTATTGTCTAAATCAATAAAAATCTACATTTCATTCCTTGCACCACAGTTTCCCTTGTGAGCTTTTTAGTACTGTTGACACTTTCCATAATAAACAAATATTGAAATCAAATATTACAATATTCCAACTCTCTATTGCGACTTTATCTTTCAGTTTGAGATGGAAGTTAAGATAGAAACTTCACATTTTGTGTATTATGGGTAATTTCATGGTCATAGCGGGTCACTGTTGGATAAATCCTTATGAAACACTGCTGCATAAAACAAGTCACTGAGGGAAATATACAACTGATGACGAAGAAAAACAATTTTGGTTGAAAAGCTGGAATGAAGTGTAGAGTGGGTCATGGTGATGATAACTATCAGGTCACGATATACTCTATCCCTGTGTCCCCCCTTTGAACACATGTAGGCTGGTGGGGGAGGGATAGGAGGCTGGGTTAGTCACCAGTCACCCACAGTGTCTTCCTGTTTAACCTCCTTTAAAGCAAGCCCTCTATTGGATTAACATTGGCCTGAGGGAGAGAGACGGTATAGGTAACCTGAACAGAGGGGAAAGGCGGGTCAGCCAACTGTTTCAAGGGAAAGTGGAATTTGGGGCATCTGTGTTTGTTTGTAATTGGGTGTGTTTTGGGGACTGACTCTGACATCCTGCAAAGCCTAAGGGGTAGGGCAGAGGTTAGCACTTGTATCCTACTTGTGGCTGTTGAACATTGGGCATCCTTTCTTTTCACGTGTATCGGCATTAAGTTTAATATAAAATGTTTTCTGCTGACCTGTGAACTTGGATCTCAAGCCTAGAGCGTGTTATCAGAGCCTGTTGGGTGTGACGATGTCAGCACACCATGCCTAACAGAGATAAAAGGACTAAACAGGTTTCTGATGACAGCTTCTCTCCTCGCCTCCTTGCAGAGATTTGATTTTCTGGAGCTTTACAGACATACCAAAGCTCTTCACTGCTACTCGCAAGTAAAATGTGGACATCATACTACCTGTGCAATACTCTAGAAACTGCGATTTGAACTCAGATATATATGATTTCCAGCCAATATTACTATATCAAACTGTGTTTTGAAGCAAAACACTGACAATAGATATCAATATTTGTTGAAATATTAGTATGTTGCCAACTCTGACATGGGATAGCACAGCGCTCCAGGAACGGCCTCCTATGGCCCACCTCTGAAACTCCTGGGGTGAAAGGTTACTGCTGTGACAGTGCCGGCTCATCTGAGGGTCTCTCTTTACCCCAAAAGCAAAACACCCGAGGGCAGAATGGTGGGCTTGTCTGGCCACCCCAACCCGACTCCCCAGGAACCTGGCAGGGAGGCAGAGAACCCAGGATCAGGGCTCCCCCCTGCACAAATACAGACGGGGTCGTGGGTCATCTGGGGAGCTCACACAAGGCTTTCATCCCAGAGAAGCTCATTTCAGGGGAATGCAGCTCTTTCCCCATCTAGATAGGAGTCCTGCTTGAGCCCTGTGTGGCTGCGCTGAACCCTGGATCGACAGACATGTTCCCTCAGACCCGTTTGTTTTGTTTTGGTCCTGCATCTCTGTCCACATCCCCTCGCCTGGTCCAGACACTGCTGTGGGAAGATCAGGCTGGGTCAGCACACACATGGTGTTCTGTTACAATCCAAACACTTACTAAAACTGTATCAAACAGGCAGATAGAGGAGACCTGGGTAAAAAAATAGTGTTGCAGTATTTTTGGCTATTACCTCGCATGGTCTTGAGATGACAGCAGTGGCTAAAAATCATGGACTCACCAAATTAAAATATCTATGAATAAAACACTCACATAACTAAAGTGACTAACACATACTGCCCACAAACGCATTGTGAGTAAAAGAGACGAAAGCTCGAGGTGGAGTGTAATTCCCTGTGTATTTATGTAGTTCCTATCCTCCACAAAGCCACGTCATATGTAATTGGGCAATTATACTGTTTAGATACAACACAAGCTGTGTTACATCTAATTAAATGAACTCTGCCATTTTCCTTGCAGGCATATGTACACCAAATAGATACTCTATAGGCTCGATTATAATAATTTAGACTCCAGTACACAGAAAGGTCTGCAATGGACAGCAGCTTCATAATGATCTGAAAGGATGCAAGTTTGAAGTGTAATCAGTCCTCCAGGTAATTTGGCCGTAAACAGTGAACATAAGTACGTGGAAATGCAACTTGTGCTATTTTCAGATGGAGCATTTGACTTGCATTAGGCTGCCCTTGAATGTGAGTCTTTGTATGAAATTGCTCAGGAGGAGCATGTAGCAGCTTGCTGTGATGTGAAACCACTTCGAAGTTTGTGTCTACAAATAGTTTACAATCATTTTTGACTATTAGCAGGGGAGAAGGGAAATATTAGAATAGAATCATTTCAGTAGTAGAGTTGTAAAAGTATGTCTTCATAGTTGCTTTTCTTGATGATTTGGGAACAAAGCACATCTGGCTTTCTCCAGTGATATTAAAGCTAACGTCAAAATTACAGGATATTAGTGTAATCTTTTCAGAATGCTTGGCACATGGCATGATTTCTGTCTGCAATCAATTTGCACATCATTAACAGAGAGACTCATTATCTTCATTATCTCCCGTGTTCATTTGCAGCGACTGATCTTCCACAAGCTCACACCGAAGATGCCCTCTAGCTGTCATCAACTAGTGCTCAATATAAGGACATTTAACACCAGTGCAGAGATGTTTCTTCTTTTGGAATACATTACTGTCTTACTGTGTGTGTGTGTGTGTGTGTGTGTGTGTGTGTGTGTGTAAGAGAGAGACAGGGATCTTTGCAGCATGTGTCTGCAACTGTTCAACCTCGTCCTCTGACATCTTCCATATGTCCCATGTTTGAACAATCATGAGTGCTGCTTCAGTTTTTACATTATTAGAGCGAGGCACCTCCATGAATATGTTAACACTGTAGAGTGATAAATATATTCCACATTCAAGCCTCCAAATGTAAGATCTATTGTTAGCTCTCTGCCTTTATAAAATGCACTAATTATGTGTTGCTCTGCGGTGGTGCCAGTCCAGATTTTATGGTCTCGTACCTTCTCTGCATCTAAATGTTTTTTTCTCTATATGTTTCAGAGTCCAAGATGACAACTTCAGATGACTTGTTTTGTGCAATTAGTCCAAAACCAAAATATCCAGCTACATTGACAAGGAAGAAAAGTCTGAATTTAGTCTGAAAAATGAAACAAAACAAACTTAAACTATTAATTCTCTGTCAGCTGAGTAATCAATGAATCAACTAATCGTTTAAGATCTTAATAATGAATGAATCATAGTAGTTATAATGAATTATCCTAACCCTAATCCAAACAGGTTTTCAGCAAGTGAATCTTGTAATTAATTGTATCAATCATCAGCACAACTTCCCTCCAAAAACTTATTTCCAAAATTCATTCATTCATTTCTTTCTTTGTTTTAAATACAAAACTGTCAGGTATTACAGTTTTTATGATCTCTGATGACTATCTATTGATGTCAAAAAATAAAGATCCCCATCAAAAAATGCTCAAACCCAAGTTACTGTCTCTATACTGCTTGTTTTGGCCGATCTACAGTCAGTTTATATCACATAAGACAAAGCAAGTCAGCAAATCCTCACAATCTTCACCAGTGAGAGAGTGTAACTAGACATTTTGGCATTTTCACTTAAATTATAAAAATAGTTGACTAATCTACTTATCATTTCATTCTTGTTATGATATATATTATAAAAAAGGATACAGTTATTATTTGTTTAGGTTAATAAAGTGAGGTTACACATATTTTTCCTCTCCACATCCTTACTCATACAGTATGTGTCGATATTCTGTGCTGCTTGTTGCAGTGATGATGGATGAAGATTTACTGCTGTATGTCTCTCCCTCGTGGGTTAACTATCCATGGCTAAACCAGATATAGAGCTGCGAGATGAAGGCAGCACAGCATCCCCTCTGTCTGCCCCTGCTTGGTCCTGTTTATTGAATTATACATCAGTACAACCGCTGCCTCTTTTTTCTCTCCCCCTCATCTCTGCTTAATTTGATCAGAGAATCTGCTGATGCAGTGTGTGCCCGGCTCATGTGAAACCAATTTAAAGCTACACATAAAAATCTGGTGTCTCTCTCTAACTCTGACACACACATAACAGGGTGTAGTGTGTGCCATTTGTCAAAGATGGAGAGACCCCCTTTCTAGTAACACTCTAACAGTCTTTACAAATGGCTCGTCCACAGGTGAGACAGGGGGTTTCTCAAATTCAGCTGGACACTGAAACACGTGGTAGTGACTGTGAGTTGAGGGATGTTTATAAAATCTATGTGGTTTAAATTATGTATTTATACAACATGCAGATAAATATTGTGGCGACATCACCTCGGCTCATCATCTTGTTACTGTGGCAATGTTTTTGCGGATGGAACCAGCGATTCACGGGAGATGTAACGGTGGTGCAACACATCCTCATCATTCTGTCATTAGCACATGAGTCATACCTGTAAACTGCAAACACACACACACACACACACACACACACACACACACACACACACACACACACACACACACACAAACACACAAAACCCCAACAACAAATCCAACACTTTCATATAAAAACAAAATATTTCCCACAATCAGAAACAGCAGTCACACCCTTATGTGTTGAATTCTTCAAGCAGCGCCTTACAGAGACACTCCTGGGATTTTAAAGGAACAGGTTCACAATTTTTCCAAGTCTGTCTAAAAACAATAATCATAAGGTGCCCAAATACAACAACACTGAAACAAGTTTTGCTCGCTATATTCATCCCTTCTCTTCATACTGACCATTAGAAGATCCCTTTATAATGCGCTTACAATGCAAGTGATGAGAAACAAAAACCACAGGCCTTGCTTTGAACAAAAATGTATTAAAAAGTTAAAGGATAATATGAGGCTTCTGCCATCTGAGTTAGTGAACTAAATTGGATATCCTCCACAGTTAAAGTCTTTCTTTAAGGAAAAATCTTCCCTCTGTGTGTCTCGACAGACTGTGTTTCCCTGTTCAGCTGCAGTGGAAGGAACAAAACAAAAAGAAGGAATTTGACACTAAAAGACAAACTATGAATGATATTGACTTGATTTGACTAATTTGGCGACTGAAGCCACATATTAGCTTCAAATACATCTTTAAATAATGGTTTTACTCACAGAAAAAAGGCTGTGGATTTTGGCCCCCGTCAGTGCATTATGAATGGTCAGTACATGAGGAATGATTACAGCAAACAAAAAACATGTGTGAATGTTCATTTGGACATCTGACTATTGTTTTAATACAGACTTACACTTTAGACAACCTATGCTTTAGAAGTTTTATTACTATTTTATTGGAGTTTTTCCAGTTAAAATCTTTTCAATTAAACCTACTCTTTCTCCCTCATTGAAAAATCCACACTCTACGAATATACAAAAACTTTTAAGAGTCAAAATGCTGGACCCAAGATGTCTCCTACTTCTCTGAGAGGTTTCAAGGAAGTTTCAAGTTTCCACATCGTACTTATGTAATTTGAATATGGGACCACTAATGGCCTCCAAAGCAACAAAATCCTGCTCCTGTTCGTACAAATGTTCAACTCTTACTTTAAGGTGAGCATGGCTTTCTCATACATCATTCTGCACTGTGACGGTCAAAGTTCCAAGCACACGGAGATTTAATATACTGTCACCTGCAGTCACAGCAGATTAAAAATGGAAAGGACAATGCTACAAGAGGGATTACTGCAGCCATACATAGAAGAGACAATGCACGGAGAAACATCACCCCCCAAAATAGACAAAGCGGCCTGGCTGAGGAGGCTCAGCTGGTATATAAATTCCCAACATTCCTCTAATTACTAAACGTTCCCATCTATGAGCAGGCTGGGCATCACAGAAAACAAGTTCAAGTCCAACTCCAGTTTCAATTAACTGTGTTGTTGCTCTGCTCTTGGGACATGTGAGCATCTGCACAACCAAATAAAAGTCACAGACAGACGAGTCGAGACTTTGATCGTCAACTTATAAAAAGTTGTTTTCACAGAAATGCTATTTCAACATATTTTTACTTTTTAAAAAAATGTTCCCATAAAGCGTAACAACAATATACTTCCCATCACTCGTCTCTAACCTTTCCCACAACTGAATATGACATTGCTGAGACATAAAGTTTACCCTAAAGCACTTTCTCCAGCCCATTACCCAACCTGTCATGCCTCTTATACAAGAAACCAATAGCCATGGGGGAGTTTTCAGGGACCCTGCTGGTGATACACATGAGGCCTGTGCCAACATAAACCCCAGAGGCTCTGAGCTGCCGCATCAGTGGAGAGCCCAACCCCTCAGTAGTGAATACCTGGACGTGGTTCCTGCTGGAAGTTAAACACACAGGTCGCCATTTAGTGAAAACCTTTTAGAGAGAATGCCCCGCACGAGGAGCGATGTATATCTGTGACAGCTGAGCCTGTAGCCTGTAGCAGTGGAGTGGTTTTTATTAAGGGCAACAGAAGCCTGTCAGTCATGTTTGTTTACCTGCCTGACACCGTTTAACTTCTTATTTCATTATCGTGACACATTCATCACAAAATGTTGTATCAGCTTTTTTCTTTCTTTTTTTTACAGGATAGTTAACTATGAAAAGGACACAAGAAGAAAGAGAAAGAGAAAGACAATGAAATGCAACCAAACATAAATCTACTACACCAATTCATTGACTTTTATTTTAAGCTAAATGTTCTCATAAGCACACAAGAACCAGACATCTCTCTGTGCACGCACACACAGAGCTTAGTAATAGGCTAGCTGAAGAAAATGCTAATTAATCTCTTGATATCTAAATGAAATGTCAATAGCCTAAAAATAACATTTTAAAATTTGTTTTCATTTTAATAAAAGAAAAAAAAAAACAAACTTACTAAGTGTGATTATTTAGAAGTCAAAGGAAATGGAGATTTTCTGTTTAAGCAGACAACTATAATATTCACTCAGTCCATTTTAAAACACTGTAAGGTGAATTATTTAAAATTTTGGAGTCAAATCCAGAGCTGACATGTCTCTCTGCTTGTGTCCATCACAGTGCTGACGAAAATACTGATGTGCAGATAATTGGTTGAGAATGCAGTCACAGTCAAAAGGCTTTCAGTTGCTCGTTGATGTGACAATGAGCTCTCCTCATGACACACATGAACGAATAAAAATGAAACAAACTGAAGCTCAGAGCGCGTAAACACCCGATAGAAACCGATAATGTGAGTTAAAATCCTCATCTGTAAAAAAAGCCCGCATTATATAAAAGAAAAGAAGTAAATGAGTAAAACACAATCTGGATGGATGCGGCGGTGTGCAGCCAAAGCGAGAGTCATGACGTTATATTGGAAATAGCTATTCACAGGAGACATTTACTAATAAACCAATGATGAATATAGTCACAAGTCTCGTTAACGAATACCTGCACAGCACGAGAGGTGCCGGTGGTGGAAAAGATTGCACCAAGAGACTGCACGTGCACTGGGCCTAAACCAGTTAATTATGTGTTTTGTGTGTTTTTTTTTTTACTTTTCTTCCTCCTCCTCTTCTTCTTTTTTTAAACAACTTGGTCATTTTATTTTCAATCTCCAAAAATGTCATCTCCATATAGGTTAAAATTGTATAGATGCTAAAATATAATTAATGTATTTAGAAGCATCCTAAAAACAAAGCCTCTGATCATCAGTTTAATATTTAATTATTAAAATACATCTCTTCTTCTGGCTGAGTCGGACTGCAGATGTCGTGTAATACAACACCAGGCGGATTTTGTCTTAATTTAATGCGTTAATTACGCCGGGAAATAAGCAAGGAAGAAGAGGTGAAGCGAGTCTGAGCTTCATCATCTAATCTGCCTTGAAGCCTGAAAAGGAGAATATTTTTTTCGTTTCATCCCTTCAGAATAAACTCACAATAATAAACATTAATGATCACAATGGTTATTTGGCTTTAGTTACTCTGATCCTACAATTATCATTCAGTCTAATTCTAAAATCATAAACATTTGGTCAGCGTTGTTAAAATCAAAAACTTTCTGTAAGAGAAAACATTGTGTCTCATTTATTGTAATTGATATTTGGTGATATTAAGCCATTACTGCTAAATCTCGATAATGGCTTAAAGAGGACAAAAATTAAAGGACGTGATTCGACACAAGTTATTCTGTTTGACTCTCGGCAGGCATAAAGGCCTATCTTGTTTCATTTAAACACGCTATAACCGCTTCAATTCACATTTTTATAGCCAAGAAAAGACAAATTACTGGCACGGCGTCCTTTTACCAGATTATCATTGCACCCGAAGCCAAGTGTTTCAGTGTGCATCACGGGCTTAATGCTTCATAATTAATTTAATATTAAAAAAAAAGGGAGCCACTTTTCAAATAACAGGCCTGAAAGTTGTTTGCAATGATGGACTCTAATTCTCCACATTAAGTGGATATATCCGCAGTGACTTCTCTCTGACTCCTCCGGTCAAACGATTCATGTTGTTTGGTTTAATAAAGGTCTCTAAAACAAAAATATTTATATAATATTTCAGCTTAACATCGGCTGACCTTGGACGCTGTTATTGGTCCAAATTCCTGGCTTGATCCTTATATTTACACTTCATTTAAAAGTCTTCTTTTTTTGTTGTTGTATAGCAGTCAAATAAAATACTAAAATACACTTCTCTACAAACACTCATTTAATAACCAAGTTTAGCTCATTCTGACAGAGATGGAGACAGC
The DNA here is from genome assembly GCF_027409825.1 of Scomber japonicus. Lineage (NCBI taxonomy): Eukaryota > Metazoa > Chordata > Actinopteri > Scombriformes > Scombridae > Scomber > Scomber japonicus. The sequence continues at coordinate 12,317,760 of NC_070582.1, forward strand.
GTCATTTAAACGCTTTAAAGTTTAATATAAAAGACAATCGGAGAGAAAAAAGTCAGAGGTTAGGGTCTTAGGTTGCAACTGCAGGAATCAAAGCTGTTACATTCATCCTCTAATTACATTAATGTCATGTGTTGTGTCTCCCGCGTGTTTACCAAAAAAGCTTTCCTCCTTCTGAGCTTGACCTCCCATTTCTATTGGCTGCATAATAGCGCAGGCTGAGCTCGGTGTGGGCCTACTTCAGATGTGTGCGGAGCCTGAAGGTCGGAGTGCTGTGTGTCAGATACAACTGGAGGCTGCTGAGGCGGCATCAGCTTGAGCGAGGCATTTCTCTTTACCCCGACAAACCTTCAGGGGGCTTTTAGCATTTGTTCAGTCTGCAGTCTCTGGAAAACATCTGATTCATTTTTTAACCAGTCCCAGATGCGGCAGTGTGAGAGTGTGTGCATGAGTGCGTCAGTGTGAGTTTGTCAGTGCATGAGAAATTGTGGAGAATAGCTGTCTAGAGAAGGGGAGGGAAAGAAGAAACCGTGTGGATTTTTTTTTTTTAAATATAACTTTTTAGGTATGAACGCAGATACGTGCGTCTCATACTGCGATATGACATCGATGGATTCATATTATAGCCCATCTACTGCGCAAGGTAGGGATCACCAGACGAACCCGTTCAGGACTTTCCCGACGACTGAAACCAAATACAGCCCCACGTTCATTCCGGGTAAAGGGCAGGGTTACGGAGAGAAGTCCCGGAGTCCTTTCCAACCGGAGTGCCAATCACTGGATGGCGCTGAGGAGGGCACCTTCAACAAATACCAGCTCTTCATGCAGCGACCGACCTGCAAAACTCCGCCTGAAGGCAGCAAGCTGCACCCGGACAGCGGACATAACGGGACGCTCATTCCCTGCTATGGTGAGTTCATATGCAAATATATGGATTATCATACCGGGGGGATATAAGACAGAGGGGGGACACATTTACAGTCAATAAGGGAAATTCGCTGTTACTATCACTGTGTAATCGAACACCTGAAAGTCAATAATATGCGAGTTAAGAGCAACAAGGAAGATACAAGACTTCGACTCCCATCAGCCACCACCTGTATCTGAACATAAAGTTATAATTGATGATTTAATGTGGAGCAAATCAATCTGATACAACTGTGAACCACGAGAGAGAATAATCTGACTTTTTTTTAAAAATGTGAGGAACAGAATCCACATCAAAACATTATAAACTTAACCTGATATTAAAGTGCATTTAATAAGTTACTATAAGCAGTATTGAATAAGGAGCTGGTTGAATTTAAAATGGACTATATGTCAGCGAGCTGCCCTGGGAGCCTGCAAGGTCAGATATATAGCTAATTGAAGCATTATTCAACACTTCATCTCATTTGTAGGGATGCGTGCTCAAACTGAGAGGTTATTTTAAGACTGGATGTTTGCCCCTTTTGTTTCTATTGACCCTCTGATGTTAAAAGACTCTTGGTAATATAGGCCCAGTTTGCCCATTACTTCAACCACATCACTAAATGTATCATTTCATCACTGGTGAAGATGCAGCATCGCTGTCACTTGTGTCACTGCATGGCCTATAACTACAGCTTTTCTTGTATACGTAAAAGCCTCTAATTCACTGATCATTACAAAATAAATTATGATTTTTTAAAAGTATTTAAATATCAACTACAGGTGACCGAGGCCTCCTGCGCGCGTGCACGCACAGACAGACAATTCAAGCGCAGTCACGTAAAAGCGAAAAATGTCAAATTTCAACTGAATTATTTTAAAATCAATTCAACTATCGAAAAAACTTTTACTGCAAATTTCTCTTGCAGGTGGTCATTTACTGACACATAACTGAATGACAGCTGGCGCAGCTATTCCACATTATGAATAGTATATAAAATAAAATATATAGCCTAGTGTATATCCACTTTTTAATTTGAGAAGCAGTTCACACTTAGGCTAAGATCTCACGATTTACAGGCCATAGTACAGACTAGTAGATAATTCAATACCAAAAGTAATTATTTAAGAGACTACATGAAGTCTCTGGCAAATAATATTAATTTAAAACGAAAGCTTTACATCTTTATTGACTGTATTCGCCAATTCGTTGCAATACAAATGTGTCTTTAAATATAAAAAAATGTATTATTTCTTTTATGAGACTTCATAATAAAAATAAAAACCCATTAAGCAATAAACAGACAAAACAGATCCACAAGAAAGAACTGTAAAATAAAATTAAAAATAATTAAATTAAAAAAAAATCAATTAATATGTTCATCAACTGTACACACCTCTAGAGCCAATAATATCATTATTTGTGCAACAGACACCCCACCATAAAAATTACAGTCTACTTTTAAAAAAAATATGAATTTAATATTTTGGTAAGCTCTCATTATTTAGACTCGTTGGCGCCTGTTTATTTCCAATCCAGATGTTTATCATGGCGCTGATGTCACAGAAGAAAACATGTGTTACGATCATGGCTGAAATTTGACGCATGTTGATCCACCTAACCTTTAAACATCGGCGCTGGAAAATAGACGAGGTTAAGAAAATAGAGGCAGACACTGGCTAATCAATTTAAATGCACCAAAGAAGCCAGATACATTTCTGCATTAAGTGTAATAAGTAAAATTGAACTGTTCTGATTTCTGTTCAGTGGGATCAATTACAACTCGGCCTGCAGTTTAACTTTTTTTTTTTTTTTTTTTTTTGCGCATTTCTTTTAAATTTCAGAGCAGTAGCCAGTACGACACTTTGCCAAAAATCCATCCATACATGCATTGCAAAGTAATCTGTTTTTCAGGCTGAACTATAACTTTTTTCACGTGTTTGAGAGTATTGCCTCCAACCAGATTAGGGCACCCCTTCATTGGAGTGAATTGATTTGGCAAGTGCATTGACAGAACCATTTAAACACCATCATTAAATGCAACATGCCTCCCTCGAGGAGAACACTGCAATGTTATTATTGAAAATGTTGCAGCCAGATGAAGGCATTATAGCTCTGGGGAGGATACTTTGGGCTGGAGCCAAAGCCTCAGGCGTCAACAGGCTTGTGTTGTTATGTGTGGGCCTCAATGGGAGATATATTGCTCAATGCTGATGCTTTATCTCCATCATTGTGACAAAAATCGTCTCATATCCAAAGGGAATTTTCTGTGTGGCAACTTCGGGTGTAATGTTGTTTACATGGCAACTCAACATTTTCTTGTTTGTGTCATTCTGAGGGTGTTAAACACAGCAGCGTTTGGTTAGACATACACACAAAAAGGAGAGAAAACTGCTAAAATTGGTAATATTTACATTATAATAACACATTGAGATAAAAGAAAAGCAAATATGTAGATATACTGTGTAGAATATATTTAAGTACTATCATGTGAAATATTTTTGGAAAATGCTGCTTGATATTCACACCTTATATTCACATCATGAACTAATGCCGCTTACAAAAATTTTGGCATTATTCCTTTAATCCACTCAATTAATCAATTTATTCCAAAGTAGCTCCATAGTGCTCAACAAAAGAAGCAACGTTGTAAAAATTGAATAGCTTGAATGATTTTAAAATTCACATTCAAATATGCTCATACATGCTTACTGTTTAATCTCAGAAGGATAATGTTTTTCAAGATTTACATTATTTTGTGTGGATAAAAAAAAAAAAAAAAAAAAAACGATACTCAGTGTGGAACAAAATGCCAATTAAAAACTCAACATTGTCTTTGGAGTGAATCACCGTATTTCTACACAGCAGTGGCTCAGGTTGGCGGTTTCCTTTCATAAGTGCCTGTTAATCAGTGAGACGGTCCCACAGCGAGGACAGGGATGGAGCCGTCTACCTGCTCGCACAGCTATGAATGAAATAAAACCCCCGGAGCTGATCGAGTGCTGAGGAATGCAGGTCAGCACTGTAGGAGAGGTCTACATTAATCTAAGGCAGATGTGCATTACTGGCTCCTATAGTTATTATTCATACTCCCAAAACACCAGATCTCCAAAGAGTCCCTGAGATGACAAAGTGGTACTGGTTTACATAACCCCGTCTCAACAATACCTTGTACAAATAAGCAACTAGTCAGAAATGGACATAGAGATTGGGTAATGATTTGAGAGACTCGGGAGAAATAAGAGAAGTTTCTGGGAACGCTGCACATGTGTGGGAATGACTGTTTACATGCACATACTTTACTGAACTCTATGGCTATGAGAGGCAAACATATATACATTCTTGATTTTATTATTTACACCAATTTCAGTTTTTTTCTTTTGATGCAAGCTGATAGGTACGATAAGGAGGCCGTAAGGTTTTAGAAATCACAACCTAATGATTCAATTATACGTGCAATTCTATGATATATTTGAGCGGATGCAATGGGAGCTAAAGCTAAATCTGTAGAGTGGAGATTGTGTTTATAGGCCTGTGGTTGATACTGAGGTTGCATCCTGCATTGCTGATACATAACGTAGTGTTTGTGGGAACACTGGTAATTACTGAGGGCTGACTGCGCCTCATCGTTTTTGTCCTTTTTCACAAAATAACAGTTTAAAGTAAATCACACATTTATAGAATAAAGCATAGTCAATGTTTCAGTCTTTGTACTTTCAAACAACCCCTCCTTCCCTTTCAGTGGGTTATTGAAGCATCCTGTGAAATTTAAAACATTTTTCTCAGCGCATGAAAACCAAAACAAGACCTCAAAAAGTTCTGGCAGCATTTTAAAAGCATCCTGTCAAAATATAGTACGCTAAGTACATGTTAAAAGGCTCGGGGAAGTGATGTCACAGGATATGCATGTGCTGATGACTAACACATTGTGTCGATTTTGACAATAAGCAAATGCCAGAGTGACACCTGTGATCATGCCGACATGTGTCTGTGAACCAGAATAAATTAGAATATATAATGAGTTCACTTGACAGGATGAATTCCTCACTTGTTAAAATGTAATAGCTTCTAAAAAAATGAGGAGGTAGTCTCAGGAGGTAACGCAGCAGCAACCTGCATGTAATGAAATGAAGAGACAGATTAGACAATGTTACTCTGAGAAGGGCTTGTGTTTGATCGCTGTTGTGCAGTTTTCTACAGAGCTGTGTAAGATAGGCAGCATGATTTGGCCTTTACTTTCAGCCACCTCGCTCACAGAGGAAGGTAACTCTCCACTGCCTACCTGAATAAAGAAATGATTTGGAAACTTCAATCAGATGGCACACATTTTGATTGGCGCCTTTTGATTGTTTTTAACATTTACTTCCTCGAGTCTTGACTATAGTATGGACAATAAGGTAAATCTAATCTCTGATTCAAGAGCTCTTGAATACTACACCCGTTTGGCCACAGAAGACTTCAATATGCTCCAAAAAAGGGATAAAAGGCTTATTCGCTTAGAAGTCAGAAAAATGACAACTCAAAAGCCAACTATGACAGACTAATGATGGAAACTACTGGACAAAGCAAAGGCATGATTTTTCATTTTTGGTTCATGATTAACAGCAGTCATTTTTCTCTGCTCAGCTTGCTTTCAGAGAAAGAATATTTTCCTTGTTTTGATATATTATTTAATAAAGCCAGGGGTGGGAAGTAGCCCAAATCATAACGGGCTGTCACTGACTGCAGCACAAACGTTCTTTATGCTTCTTTAAGATTACAAAGAAGGTAAAATACTCCTTGGAATTGTGATACAGCATGATTTAGATGTACAGGTGAAATTATTTTAAGACTACTGGAAGGCAGGTAGAGGCTAGTTAGTGGTTATCATTATTACATAAGTTTATTTCAATATTTTGAATCATTTGAACGGCTTACTTGTAACATTGATGATAAACACACACAATCACCACATTACAAAAAAACCCCAGCAAATAATCAGAGTGGTTACATTAGGTTAAACATATACTTTTAATTTTGACACACACTTAAATGCAAACACTGTAAAACTCTATTTTTAAAATGAAACCTAAATATAACTGTATCATCATTTTGGGAGAATATGTGTGTACTTCTTCAATAACTACATTCAAAAAAACTATTTCTGTGAACTTTGATAGAAGGCAGTGACATCCACAGCGCAAGGTATCATGACAGTAGTGAGGTCATGATAGTGTCAATTTATCAGAAGCTGAGGCTGAACAGAAAGATTTTTAGTTTCCCAGGGAATATGCATTCCTGCGTGAGCCACTGGCATAGATCTCTCCTCAGGAACATCTGGGAGCCTCCCTTCCACTGAGGAAACAACAGTCAACATCAAGTCTTAGACTGTGCTGCGGAAAAATAATTCAGCCCAAAGCATGTCTGTGAATCAACAGTGTATGTAAAATTAATAGTCACCTTTTGGTGACCAAAACCAGTGGAATATTTTACTTTATTTGGCCCATATAAGGTGTGATAAGTGGAGAGCAATTGTGGCAGATTGCTGTCAGCTTTGAGTGTCTTGAGAGAGCATTTTAGAGCACTCTGTTTAAAAGCATTCCCTTCCCCATTTAGTGTTTGGTCATTAACCCTTCCCCAGGTTACTAATTTATAGTGTTTCTTTTATTTGGCTTCACTTGACCCTCCCCGTCCCATTCCATAAAAACTGAGAGGGTGCCATGTTGCTTTACAACCAGTTAAATTACACTTTGATGTTTTCTCTCTGTTTTCAGCAGTGATTAAATTGCTGACCCTAGTAAACATCTGACCTCGGCTAACTGAAGAGGTCTGCAGCTTGTCACAGAATAACTCTGGCAAATTGCAGGATAAGCCGCTGATATTCCTTGCATTTATATACGTTGATGAATACTGAAGGGAGAACAACAGTCAAAAAAACACATTCCTCCGAATGCCAGAAAAACTGGAGCCAATGCAGTGGAATCTTGGCTTCCAAAAGAAAGCAGTGTGTGATGGCTGTGTTCTTGAGAACAGCTTGCAGAAAATACAGCTCAGCATGCAGGAGTACTGGAAGATGTTTGTGGCAAAGAATTGTGTGTGGTTAACATTAGCGTGACAAAGAAAAGCGAAATCACTTTGGAGTACTCGATGGAGAGAATGATGTTAATTAAGGTAGAGTGCGGATTTGAGCGTAAATGTTGGCGATATCTGCATATGGCTGAGAAACTTAAAACATTTCCACCCACCATCCTGCCATCTTCCCATCCCTCATCTGCACGCCCAGCTGTACCCTTTGCCTCACAGGATATGTGCCTTGCTCAGGGGCATAATTGTATTTTCTCTCACAGATGCAAATGCCAAGCAGGAACCCGGAGTTGAGCTGTCTTACCTCTTAACATTGCAGCCATGCTCCTGCCCAGGGGTAGAATGAAATTATTGCACAGAGCTTTAGAATAAGAGGCCAAAGCAGGGGTTGGTGATGTCAGAACATCTGCCTGCGTGGAGACCGTAAGAGGGTCTGACAGGTGGGCCACAGCGATATGAGGTCATGAACTCCAGCTGGGCGAGCTGTGTTGTTCCATTAACGTCTCGGTCGGGGCAAGTCTGAGCTACAGAGCAGGGGAGGGCTGCTGCAGTTTGGAGGGATGACTATTGACAGCTCATTGTGGGACACACTAGCCAAAGGCATACTAATCCATGAAAACAAACATGCATGTTGCAGACAGCCACCGCCTAGCTTCATCACTCTAAAACTATTCAGTCATCTTGCTAAACCACTAAGAAACTTGGCTCAGAGTCACCAATGCCACAAGGTGTCAACTCTCTTTCCTCCATTCGTTGGGTTTCTGAGGACGACAGGAGGCCATTACTCCTTTCAGAAATTCAAAGTGACAAAGGAAAATCCATACACACAAGCATATATAATTAAGTTAATTACGCTAAACTTGATCTAACTGGGAGACAAATGTTTTTGGACTAAAGTTCCTCTGGTGTTGCACAAGACTCACATGTCTGTTTATGCTGAGGAGACCATTACGCGCTGGTTTCGGACCAATACAGTCAGGTCCAGGCGCTACCCGTGCCCATGCGCAGGAAAGGCAAACAGAGAGGCTGACAGAGCACACTGTTCTCACTGGCCCGTAACCAGAGCCCTTCAGCTTATTTATTCACACAGCTGTTTGTTTATTGAAGGAGAAGGGACAGCTTTCTTCATCTCCTAAAAGGAAACAAAAAAGCTAGCAAGCGCTGACAGGAACAGAGCCAGGTCTGTCGCAAAATGGAGGCTCACGAAATTGAAGGTGACAAACACAATGTTGTTTACATCTGAGGGGCAAGGCTGTGGGGTAGAGTGCAGTCGCCCCCCGTACACAAGGCCCACCATACACGGCTCGAGATGGAGCAGGTTTTGCGTGGCTCGGGTTTCAGGTGGCGTGATTGAGAGATGTGAGGGAGAGTGCAGCGCTGACTGTGGGGAGAAGTTGGAGGGTTGTGTCACAGGTCACGCCAATGTATAGTGACATACCTTTCAAACAGAAAGAGAAATTTCTTCTCTGCAACTTTTAGACGTGCTGAGCATAGACAAGGCCTTTGAACCTTAAAATAAAACATTACAGAGGTGATGTAAGCTTAAAGTAAATGTCATCTCGTGTGAATGTTGTAACATGATGATGAGCAGACGCGCTGGCTGGCTTGAATGTGAGGCACCATGGGTTTTATCCAGCCACATTCACCAAGTGCAACACACATTTTAAAGACAGTATTGCTCTGTTAAGTATTTCAGTAGTAACTATAATTACAGGACTATTATTGACAACATGTGGCCCTTTTTATTCAGTCCTAAGTTGGTCAGAAAGTTGGTTGTAATAGCTTGTTTGAAAGATATATTTTTACAGCGAGAGTATGACTTGTATTATTTGTGAAGCCACAGTTAAATAAATTGAGATGGGTTTTTCAATTCTTCATGCTTCTTATGAGAATTGTAAGAATGGCTCACTTCACCCGTAACCAAAGATGCTCAAAATTTTTAAATCCCCATTATCTTTTTAGATGTCTGAGCAGTGCTATTGATCCCCATAGCAAAACTAATTGGAATAAAGTAGGATTAATCATAACTTTCCACACTTTCTTCTGTCTCTTTTTTTTAATCTCATACATGCAGGAAAAGACAACAGCGGCCTGACAGAATCTGATTTGCCCTCAAGTGTCGACCCTCCTGGGATGGAAAGTAGCTACCTGAACCTAAAGGAGCCTGGAGTGAAGGGGCAGAGTGAGCGGCCAGGCTCAGATCTTTCCAGCCCTCTAGACAAAAGCGAGGCTGAGAGCAACAAGGGCAAGAAGAGACGCAACCGAACCACGTTCACCAGCTACCAGCTGGAGGAGCTGGAGAAAGTTTTCCAGAAGACACACTACCCAGATGTTTATGCCCGCGAGCAGCTGGCACTGAGGACAGACCTGACAGAGGCCCGTGTACAGGTGAGGAACACCAGGTTTCATGTGAAAAATTCCTTTCTGTGCACTGACATGAGATGTGAGCTGTGCTGTGCTGTATGAATGCAAGCGTCCATGTTTGCATGCTAATAATCACTCAGGGAACTGACAGAAAGGGCTGGGAGAGTTAAGACTGGCATGTTGACAAAGATTGTTCGGAACAGCAGACAGCAAGGCCTATTGTTCTCCATCTCTCTTTCTGCCTGCCAGTTTTAGATCAGAGAGGGATGGGTGGGACTGAGGGAATACTCTGCTCTTAGCTCTTACATGCTGCAGACTCTGCATGAAGGTCAGAGGTCAAGGGTTTCTCCCCAGCACTACCATGTTCAAACTACTTCACTGCACAACTCTGGAGGCAGGGAGGGAAAACACATGGAAAAAAGAAAAGTCATCAAAGCTATTTGGCAAGGATATAAAAAACACTTTGAGATGCCAGCTTCAATTTCCACGTGTAGTCCAAGACATAGTCAGGGACAGAGAGCCTGGCCTGGTCCTTGTGGTGGTACAGTAAAATAAGTACATTCATGTTGCATTCACACAGACCCATCTATTCCCCAGATGAATATAATTAACTTCCTCATCTGACAGGCACACAACAGACTCTGTTGAGTCACTGTGAGGTTTGACCCATAGTTCTAAAATCAGACCCTAAATATGCACGCAATCAAGACTAAATCCCACAGTTTCAAGGTCCATCAAGACAAAGTCCAGGGATATCCAATTGTTGAATACCAAGGGGCACTTGAAGCTTGGCAAGCGATCGGAGAATCCTTTTCATCTCCAAAACAACAGGCACTGAAATCCAGAATACAGATGTTTTCTGCCAAAATGCCAATGTCAAGGTCCTACAGTTTCTTCCTCAGTTTGATGATGAATGTCTTCATAAATTCAACTGCAGTCTTCTATAATCACATCTGTGACTTCTGCTGCCACCAGTTTATTTAGTACAATTAGCTCCAAACCTCAGACTTGAACTTCACCAAACTGCCTTCATTTTATGGAGGAGGAGGAGGAGGCTGTGTGTGAGTGACTGCTGAGGCACTCTATCAATCGCAGTGGTCCAGGATGACAGAGATGAGGTGAGACGCCTGGACTTCAAAGCTGCTTTTGGAGCTGTGCACTCTGCCCTCCCTCTCTCCCTCTTCCTCTCTCTGCCTGCTGGCTCTGGAGCATAAATAAAGCTCTTTAATGGCTCTGTAAGCTGCCTTTTGCTGTCAACGTCTTTAGCAATTACTGTATCACCGCCAACCACTTTGAGCTCCAAGAGTTTTGAGCCACCTTCCTTGCAGATGTCTGCTGGATAAAATAAACAAGAGTAGTAAGTGTTTGCAGTTGGTAAATATCATCCTTTTGGGTACCATATACAGGATGAGTAACTGCTGTTCATCGTGAGAAATTATAAAAATTCTTCGCGTTAATTGGCTCTCTGCATGTACAAAGACACCACTAACCTCCTTTCTAAAAAAAAAACTGAGAAGTTTATAAGTTGGGGAATAGGAGACACGGAGCAGCAAAGGACACATCTGACTTCATAATGTTCCCCGAATGATCTCTCTGCCAAACTATTTGGCTTGGGTCTCATTCCTACTGCCGTTCAAAGGCGAAGCTACGTAGAGCAAACCCTCTGTGAAACATGACACACTCAATACCCAGAAACTGAGACAAGGGGTATATATGTGCTCAGACATTGTTTGCTTGTTTATAAAAAGTTTCTAGTATGTGAGAGCATCCACTTTAAAAGAACATGTTTGTCAGTGACAGACTTGAAGTAGTATATAAAAATGGTATGTAAATGTGTGTGTATCCTGTGTGTGTGTGTGCATGCGTATGCCTGGTCCGCTGCTCTCGTCTGCACGCCTTCGAAAGGTCAAAGGGGTTAGCTGCGGAAAGCCAAGGGCTTAGGCGTCAGGAAATTAAACATGAAATGAAAACAAGCTCCAGTTTGAACATTCTCCCATCTCACTTTCCAATATCCCCACTTCCCCTCTCTGACTTAAAAGAGGAGGGAGGGAGGAGAGAGACAGGGAGAGAGGGTGGGAGGAGGGGAAAGAGGGGCGGGGAACAGGAGAGAGGAGACTGAGAGCTTCAACAGTGAGGTGGGAGTACGACAAAGAGATTAAGATGAGTAAAGGAGTGAAGTTGAGGTTATCTTGATGGGTCACAATTAAGATTAAAAACTGATAAAAATGTTTTTTTGTCAGAGAAAATCGAGCTCTGAAATTTACTATATCTGACAAATCAAACAGTGTCATAACTTTCTCAGAGCCAGAACTATACTATGAGTAAGATTTATGCTTATCAACCCAATTGGGGCCATTTGTGTTGTAGCTTATATTTGGAGACCTGTAATGTTATGAGCTCAGATAACCCAGGACAACCAAAGGAAAGACATGACGAACCTTCAACAATAATAGACCCCAAATCCTCCGGGGGAACATAACAGACTCCAAGCTCTCCTGCAAACATATGATATAATTCAAAGGGCAACAACCCGTCACCTTGACATTGGGGTTCAGCCACAACCTCAGATATCAGCTTACCACTTTGCTAGGCCGAGCTGTCCTCTAATCTCGCCAGCTGACCTGAGGAATGTCGAAGTCAGACGACATTTCTTTATGTCAGCTTCTCGCAAAAACATAGGCAACAGCTACAGGAGGCCATATATGGTCCCTGCTAGCGGTCTATCCAGTGACTTAAAAAATGAATGCATCTTGGGACACTTATCTCATATAATAAATATCTACTCCTCCCCCATAACACAAATTCAGCATGGGATAAAAATATACAGATTTTGCTTTTGTGAAATTCATACCTCTGTGCTCTGTGATTTTTGTCATTTAACTTTTACTGTGTTTGAGCTAACAAGAGAAAAATGGTGAGAGACAGTCAAAAAGAGGGGGGATTTGCAGAGGTTGACTGAGGGGAAATTGCATGTCAGGCACTGTGAAAACCACAAGCTGATTGGGCTGGGAATCAACCCACAATCCAAGTTCAAACCCCTGTGTCGAAGCGGGCTTGCTCCCCCTTTCTCTTTGAAGAAGTTTCCCCTTCCCTCTTGGGAGGATAAGATTCAGACAACCAACAAATAGATACAGATAAACATGTAGAGACTCCCAGCATCCCCTTTGCTTTTCTATTTTTCTCAAATGGAGATGTGAGAAAATTTTGTAGAAAAAAAGATCCGTAAAGGTTACAACTGATTACACTGAGGAATGCAGAGATGTGTGGTTAGGAGAGGAGAAGATGGAGACAAATAAATGAGGTGAGTGCTTTTAGTCTGACATTACCCCACCTAAAATGATGCATGCAGTTTAGAGGCCAGTAATGTGTCCAAAAAACTGATATTAAATCAATTCTAAAGCACTTTAACAATTAAACCTGTAACTGAAACGAAAGAAATGGCACACGCCAAGCATCAAGACCCTTGACTCAGATAAAACAAAACAAAAAAATCCTTCAGCTGGTAAAAGAAACCACAGGAAGAGCCACAGAGGTGGGATCTCTCTTCCAATACAGACATGTTATAGATGTCATATGCACAGAGGTGACGGAAATATAACAGTATGTGTAGTATGCGAGTGTCCTGGATCACCACACTGCACAGCATTGACAGTGACTCCAGAGGATTTTTCTCAGGTTGTATATATTCAACTTTTTTTTCTTAAAATGCTCTTTCTTTCATAACACTCTGTCACTCACCCTTCAGTGCTGCTTTCCACCAGTTCCTTCCACAGTTAAGGAGAAGTGGGCTAAGTACCCTGCTCTTGGTCTGTCAGCAGGTTCTGAAAACACACCCTTTCTGAAAAGCAGCTACTATCAATCTCATTCAATCTCATGAGGGGAAATTACCAAGAAAATCCTACATCCATTGCATCCCATACTTAATAAACTCAAAGTCAGACAAAAAATACACTCTTGGTCAAAAGTTGAACTTTAGTTTCATGGATTATGCAGAGGGATTCCCCTCTCGATCCCACTGTGCTGACATGTGGGGGAGAGCGCACCTTTCTTAGAGTGATTTATGAATGGCTACAGGCCCAGATGTGGATCTGTCGACGCTGGCAGCATGAAGGGAGGCAGACGCCCGTGTATCAAAGGGAGGAGCTGAAATGTGCAGCACCAGGGGAGACTCACCATTTTCACATCAATAGCCCTGTGTGGACAGTACTTTAAAGACACGTCAAGTCTTAAAACCTGGGCCTGGACTTTCATGTGCTGCAGAATTTATTTGCTGCACTATCTTCATTTTATGTGGTTCAGTTTTACTTTGTCTTGCTGAGCGGAGAGGATGACCTCGTTTTCTGCAAAACAGTACTGAGGGTTGTAGGTGATGTGAGAGCTATGAGAGCAATGTTTAAAATGATTTTCAGGTTTTGTTTGGTGGTGCTTGGTCTGTATTTCTGAGATATTTTCCTTATGTGCTGTTTTCTTTGCAGGTGTGGTTCCAAAATCGCAGAGCCAAGTGGAGGAAGAGAGAGCGTTTTGGCCAGATGCAACAGGTCCGGACACACTTCTCTACTGCTTATGAGCTGCCTCTTCTTACTCGGCCCGAGAACTATGCACAGGTATCAGACTAATAAATGGCTGTGAAAGCAGAATTTTCAATAATTAATCCGAAAGATTTATCATTGTCTCATCACCCCTGCTCTTCTCCTTCAGATCCAGAACCCTTCGTGGATCGGGAGCAGCAGTGGAGCATCTCCAGTGCCGGGCTGCGTCGTGCCTTGTGACTCTGTCCCCTCCTGCATGCCCCCTCACCCTCATGGTCATGGAGGCGTCTCTGACTTCCTGGGTGTGCCCAGTCCAGGGAGCAGCCACATGGGACAGACACATATGGGCAGCCTTTTTGGGGGACCCGCAATGGGCGGGGGGATCAATGGCTATGATATCAATGTTGATCCAGACCGCAAGTCCTCCAGCATAGCTGCGCTGCGTATGAAGGCCAAGGAACACAGTGCAGCCATCTCTTGGGCTACATGATGTCCCAGCCCAGTTCCACCCTGCCCCCATATGGCCCCCTCTCTGGAGCAGCCATCAGCAAGCACTGTGGGGGAGGAGGGAGTTTTCCTGAGAGCACTAATGATAACACAGGTCAAATGAACAGGGAGAGACTGTGGAGATAACAGCGGCCAACACAACCAAGATAACAACTGTGACTGTGACAATCAGCAGATGCTGAAAGTGAGAGAAATACAGAGGTCTTAGATAAATACAGAGAACTTAGATGTTACTTAGACGTGTTCATTCTTGGTTCCTTAATCTCTCAGGTCTAATTGAAATACGGGGTTTAGTCCCTAATAAACTGGGTATCATAGTTAGTGATAAGTTTCAGTAAATTAAGCAATATCATAAATATGGTTTACAAAGAACACAGGAAATCCAGTGCCAAATACAGCAATATCACATTTTAGTGTATTTTAAGCTTGATTCACATTATTTACTTCATTTACCGTATTTTTTTTAATGCTGTCCATCCTGCCCAACTCACAATGTTTACACGACTACCACTTTGTCTCCCATACTGTACATTTCAGTTCAAGTCCATTTCTAAACGTACGATATTTGTATTTTTAAAGCAATTTTTAAAAAACGAGGCCATCCAGTGAAAACAAGTTCAGATGCTGAGAGTTTCTTTTCTGTCACTTTCCAGTGCAAACTGTACATCAAAGCAAACAATAATTGGTTATGAAAGAAAACGTTAATTTAGTTGTAGCCTGCAGTGGGTAGTCGTGTCCCCGCAAAGAGGGACAAAGGTTCAATGCAATAAGTGAACAGACTCTGAGAGAGAGCAGACGAGGCCTGTGCCAATTTAGTATGGGAGGAGGGCAGCCATTGCATTGGCAGCAATTTCAAACCAACGTGTCATTTCCTCCCCCAGGGCTACCTCCAAAGGTTCCCCTGCTAAGGCCAGTCCTCAGGTTACAGGAAACACTTTCTTCCACTGGCAGACAAGGCGCAGCAATGCACAGCAGCAGCCTTCAACACCAACAAACCACGCCAGCTTCAATCTGCAACCAACAGGACTAGACACACTTAATTAGCATCAAAGTGAGCCGTCAAGCCCCGCAAACACCAGAGTACATCACGGCGTACATGGTGAGGACATACTGCAACACACACTGTAATAATCAATTCGTTGTTAGACGTAAGCTCAGCAGAGATGACGCCTGGATCTGAAACTTGTTCACAGAATCCGTCACATGCCAGAGACTGCAAGCCAAATCAGTGGCCCTAATTGTCCTGAAGAGAATTCTGTAATGTTTAGGTAATGTGATGACATTATAGCTGGACTGCAGGAATGCGGTGAGTATGTCCAGTGATTGCAGGGGTGTCTCTGTGTGTTACCCCGCCGGAATACGCTTGTCACCAGAGCCGGGCTGGAGGCTGAGGCTAGAGACAGGCTTCATTAGTCTTTTGGCTGATCTCTCTATGACGTCCGCAGGGCTACATATCCTTTTTCTTTCCCTTGTGTGGATGAAGGCAGGATAGGTTGGATCTGCTACTCACGGCTGGTTGGTCATTGTAAAATACGAGTTCTTATTACAGCTCTACTGTTTGAGTTTAGTGCCTTAAACCATTGAAAGAATTATAAATATTTCTTTTTTTAAATAGAAAGGAAAAACATTTAATAATTGGATCCAAATTCCTTTAGTGACAAAATACAGTACCTGTCAAACTTTTGACTGCTACTATAGATTATTGTTGCCCTAAAATTGAACCCTTTCCAAGTACACCAGGTAAAAAAATACTTAAAAAAACTTTGACACAAGTGTCAATGTACTGTCAATGAAGGCGATAACATTATCTTCAAAATTTTAAGATAAAAACAGGATGTGGTCAAAATAAACGTATGCATGTGTGACTGAATTCCTACTTTGTCGAGCGGACTGTAGTTTGTCTTGTCGCTGGTCCTCCCTCAGTGCTCCACTCCTCTGCAGCTCCGTCCATGTTGATACTACTGAAATAAAGCAATTGAAATTCATGATTATAAAGTTGTATTGTGTGAATATGAATGATATAGATAATGTTGTTCTTTTGCTTGTACATTTTTTTTGCTTATTTGTCAAATAATGGACCTCCAGAGACAAACCAATGAAGTATTACAGTAATATTGCCAAGAAGTGTAAAATTATGTTGTGTGTTGTTCTGAAGAGTTGCTCTGGACTTTTCTGAAGTTGAAATTGCTTTCTAATTTTCTTATGGCTTTAAGCTGCTTTTTGTATATTAATCAAGTATTTCTACTTCTGATTGTGATTTTCTATAATGTGCCATTGCAATAAGTTATTGCACTTACAGTTTGGAGAGTTTTTTTTGTTTTGTTTTGTTTTTTTACTTCCACTGGGAGGTGTCTTTGCCAAAGCCTGAGGCATGTGGTTTTGTGTCCCGACAGTCAAGAACTATCTCCTGAACCCATCCATATTTGGCACCATGACTAGAATCACTGAGATCTGCTCAAGGTGCTGGACATTTGTTTGTACAGAGGTGACTTGCTGTTACTGTTGATGATGGTTTTGAAGTGTTTATGAAATAAATGAATCTCCAACACAGCTGAATGACTGCAGGTAGTTTCTTGTTTCTAGGCCAAAGTTGAAACATTTGGTTATTTCACATAAGGGATATCTGTAATTGTTTTTATTTGTGCTGTTTTCACTGGTGTAAAGAGGGCTGTGCTCAGCTGGAAAAAAAGTGACAAGTCTTCTTCAATACAGCATTTAGCAAATTCAAGGTCCAATTTAAAATAAAACAGATAATAAAGCGGGGTATGCTTTAGGGCGTGGCAACCTTGTGATTAACATGCCACTACCACAGCAACAGGGTCAATCACCTAAAAGTCTTCTTCAGCATTTAGTCATATTGAAAGACCATCTAAGGAGTCGGCTGTTCATTTTTTCCTGGTAAGTGTATTTTGTTTTAATGGTTTTAAGCCTGTTGTTCGCTAGCAAAAAATAAGCATCAATATTAGCATTATCACAGTGAAACATCACTCCCTTCCCCTTATTCACTTATTCACTACTCTCTATGTAATAAACACTCATTCACTCAATAGTGAGAAGTCAATATTTTGGACATTAACTTATCATCATAACTGTGTCATCACCATCAGTTATAGAGTCATGGGATGGTAGTTTTCAAGTCTTTAAAATGTGGTGCATTGCATTGTGGGATTGTTAGCAGAAAACATTTTAGATGCCATGGACGCTACTTTTTTTCATTCCATGGTGGAATATTTGATGGCACTATGCAGTGGTTATATTTACACACTCAACATTCAGACACTCAAATAAAATGGCAGAGGGTAAATCTATTGCACTTTATTGTAAATAGGGAGTGATTTCGGACACAGCCATAGACTGTAAATGTAATATGCTATCCAAGCTAGCAGCTAGAGCTAGGGCCAGCTCCACTCTCCTCCAAATGAGGCCTTTCTCAATCTGTGTTCTTGTCTGTACTTGTGATCTTGTGTACTTGTGAATTTCATTAGTCGCAGCCCAAATACTGTTCCAATTCATAGTCCACATCCAGCCAAGTACAGTCCAGAGGCCCGGACGCATACTTGCTCCACCCTTTTTATCAGGGACACATCAGGAGCTGACTTGTATGGACTTGGGACAGCCAAGTATCCCAGAATGCTTTATGCACCAACTGGCAGCAATGGTGGAGATTTTGAGCAAGGCTAAAAGCTGTTGTGGTTTTTGCTCTAGAGGTGTTAATATGTAATTTAAGTGTATTAGGTTTTAATATTTTTTCAGGTGAGAAAGTAACCATTCAGATTCCCAATATGTGGTCACTTTATCCAAATAACGCCTACGTGGAAATTTGCTCCAACGTTTTTGGAGATGTGTGGAGCTGCTAAGTGAAACCAGCCGGTCATCTCAGTTGCTAGGAGACCGAAGAGTCCGAAGATACTGATAGATATTATTTACAACCCTGCACACCAGCCACCGACATTACAGACAAAAACTTGGAAGATGAGGCGGGGTCCTGGGCTACTTGGCCTGCCATCCCTAGCTTTTTGTTAGCCAACGTACAATCTGTTGTCATCAAGCTAGATGAACTCTACTGCCATATTAGCTCACAATGGGACATGATGGATTATGGCGTGTTCTGTTTTAGGAAACCTTTATTGTGCCTATCCCCCCCTAAAGAAATCCATATCCAGACTACAGACATGTTGTTTTAACCTCATTAATAATGAAATGCTTTGAAAAATGAAAAAATTCATGCATACATTTTCACATTCCAGACAACATTGATCTGCTACAGTTTGCTTATCGGTCAAATGGATATGTGGATTATGTTGAATCACTGGCTCTGCATACTGTGTCAAAACATCTTAAAGGTAAAAACTCCTATGTAAGAATATTGTTTATTGACTACATTTAATATCATTGTATCATCTAAATTGATGTTAAAGATTAGGGACTCTGGTCTTTGTAATTCCATCTGTAAGTGGTTATATGACTTCATGACAGGCAGACCTCAGTCAGTGTGAGTAGATGCCAGCTAATCTATCATAGTTTTTACACAGGAGCACCGCAGGGTTGTTGCCTCAGTCCTTTATTCTGAAGGTCTGTTCACACATGACTGTGTTGCCAAATATCATAATAACGGCATTGTGAAATTCGCAGATAACACCACTGTGGACTGATAAATGGCAACAATGACAGTGCCAACAAGAAGGAGGTAAGGGTGAGAAAAACTGTTCAGCCATCAGTTTACATCAACAATGTCCCTGTTGAATAACTTCCGATTCGTAGTCATTCAGATGCCAGACTCCCTCTCCTGGTCTCCACACACTAGTTGTGACGAAGAAACAACAGAGACTACAATTCCTTAATAAACATGGAAAGTCCACAAAATCCCTGGTCAATTTCTGTTGGGCTACCAAACAGAACATCCTTACTGGAGGCATACTGGTGTGGTTTGGCAACCTGACAGTACAAAACCACAAACAAACAAAAATCATAGGAACATCACTGCCATAGATTCAGGAAATTTACATCCCCCCCGCTGCAGAAGGACGGCTGTAATTATTATGGAGGACACAGCAGCCACCCAGCACATGGTCTGTTCTCATTCATTCAGTAAGACAGTTTTTACCCCACAGTAAGTGTTTACATAACTCACAGTGATCCATTATTTGTGGGATTTCTTACTTTTTGTGTTTTGTTTATTTCTCATACATAGTTTTAAGGGGTTGAGAGAGCCAGGACATTCCATTGCATTTGAATGTATGATTGTACTATTTAAAAATATATGAAAATAAACTTGAACTTGATATATGATTCTGTTTCTAAGAGTTCAGACAAGGTAATGGGATAAACTATCTTGTTGCAGGTGAAGGACATCAGATTAAGTGTCACTGGGGGTAAAACAGGCTGTAATTGGCTCCATGTTATCAGCAAAATGAGATAAAAACATTTCCCATAAAAATCTAGGGCTATGTTAATGGATAGAAATAAGTTCTGAAACATAGTATTTTCTCACATCCTTAACAATATTGTTACAGTATAGTGTAATAACTCAAAATATTGTAATGCACTTGGAGACAGGGTTTTTCCTGCACTTTACTTTACTACATTCCCTTTTACAGCTGCAGATATTGTCATTTATCCAAGGCTGCTTTCGTTCTGAGAACTTAGACCTAACCTTAAGGAGGTCCAATAATGTTTAGTGAAGACAAGCAGATCGAATGGAAATAATTAGCCAGTTTATTGGTGTGGAAATATTCTGACAGGTCTGGGCATTGACTATCAAACAATGCACAGAACTTTGTGACTCTCTGCATTGAAGACACAGGTGCACAAAGAACGAAGTGAGATAGTTTTAATAACTGGTGACTCACAGTAAAAAACTATATATTTGTGGAGCGCTCTGGTGGTCGAGTGGTTGGAGCCCATGCCACGTGGTCACGGTGTCCTTGGTTTGAATCCGGCTGGGGACCTGTGCTGCGGGTCATGCCCCTCTCTTTCTTTCCCTGTTTCCTGTTGGCGTCTCTGCCAGTTACGCCGGTTATACGTTTGTCCGCACGCATACTGTTGAAAGTTTTTTTTTTTTAACTTAGCAATGTTTTTTTTTTTAAATCACTAGTATGAAGATTAATGGGGTAGTCAACATGGATATTAAAATCACCACAAAGAATAACTCTGTCATCGTTTATAAAAAGGGTGGATAAAAAATTCTGCTAAAAGTTGCCAGTTGGTTTTGTGAGGGTGATGATAGCAAATATGATCAGATGGAGACCACCAACTTTAAAAGTGAACTTCAAAAGAAGGAAATTTATCCTATAAACACTCACCAGGCCACCATCACATCATCACTGACCCTGAACTGGTTGAAACAATCACAGAGTGGAGGCTGCAGTCCAGAAAGTTGGTTATGATGGTTAACTTGGCGCCAAGATTCAGTTAACAACATGAAATAAAATAAAATACAATTAATTTATGAAATAAAGTCATTTAAAATTAAAGTTTACAGGATAGAGATCTCACATCTATGAAAGTGGCATTTGTGCTGGGAGCTGAAGTAGATTGTGTGCGTGTGTGGTTGAAGGTGGAAGATATGTGATCCCACTCTTTTTCCCGCATCAGCAGCTTCCAGATGGGGTGTTCTGCCCGAGCCATTAGGCCCAAAGTTAAGCCTAATAGTTTGAATGGGCCTTAAATACCTCCAGGTGGTCTTTGGCTGATAGTCTAGCTACGGCCAGAGCAAAAAAAAGCTGTCATGCAATACAGTACGCTGCATCATTTTACACAGATGTTCTTTGTTTGTGCAATACAATTTCAATCATGCAACAAAACAGTCCTCAGAAAAACATTTTTGTAAGTGCTTCAGAGACTCGTTGCCTACACAACAAAAACTATGCCTGTGATCAATCCACCTCTTTATTGTTGAAGATATTCCACAGAAGGCACAGCCACTTAGGGCAATTCTCACGTAAGACAAAGGCAAAGCACGGCCAGAAAAGAAAAAGAAAAAGAAACAAACAACCTGTGCCAGTTCACATCTTACCATCGCTGTGGTCTTTGCCCTGGGAGGAATGTTGGAGCTCTCCCATTTCTGCTTGCTCCCAGCAACAATTGCTGTCTTTTCCATAGTTGTGCAAGAGCCTCACTGAAGTGATCTGATCGCACGAGAATGGGACATTCATGAGAAGCCTGCTGTCACCCACTAATGCCTCCAGCTCTTTAGTCTAGGAACTGGATATTATCAATAGGACTGCAATGGCAGAATAGAAGAGAAGCAGCTCCAGTGCAGGCTTAGACATGTCAGATGTAATACTTATCAGACTGAAGCCATTTCATGTTTTATGTCCTCTAAATGTTAATAATAATCGTAATAGAAACTCTTCAAAGCATTAAAAGGTTTTTACAGTGCACTTACAACACACTGTTTAAGGACAAAGTGACATTCTGTATTTTTCTTATTAGCAACAAATGCTAGGACAAGACCAAAACCAACAATGTGCTAGTCCGTCTCTCAACACTTATTGACTTCCAAGTCCGTCTGTGGCACTCGGCCCCGAACTCATTTGTTCCTACTTGAAGCCGTTAATCTGTCACAAATATAAAGTTATTTTTTTAACAAAAAGCCAAGTAATTTCCTAAAACAGCAAAGCCATTTAGTTTTTAGTAAATTATACTCATTGGGGACAACTCACTGATGACAAGACTCATTAGGATCAATTCATTGATGGTTTGGGTCATTTTGTGGGATTAGTTGAGAAGAAAAATACAGAATATCACCAGGTTTACCATTAATAGCACAATATATCCAAACTAAATAAATTGAGAGTTTTAGGTGCTAATCATGACCCTGCTGAGACATCTCGCTGACACAGACTGATAAAAATCAAGAGACCCAAACGACAAAATGTAGCACTAGTTAAAGAGACGCTCTCCCAGACTCCCTTTCAGTCTAAAACATGGGTAGATGAGATAAATAAACACTCACGGAGAGGAAGAAGAGCAGCCCACTTTGCCCTGAACAGTACTCATTAAACCTAATAGGTCACGCTGCTCCAGCCAGGCTCCACTGACACCCTTAATAGAAGCCTGCATGGTTAAGGGACCATGAAGACCATTAGGGCACTTCAAAGTTCACCCCACTACATTAAGGCTCTGCTGATATGGCAGAGAGAGGACAGATCCAATTCCTCATTCACTACTTTATTTTTTCATCGGTTTGGCCTGTCAGTCAGCCTGCTCCATAAACAAGTGGATGCTTGAGCCGCTCATTAAGGGCCATCGTTAGCAAGGCCAAAGCTGTAAATCAGTGCTTATATCAGCTTTCACCAAAAAAAAAATCTTATAGGTCATATTTTAGAGCTGACACTTTGGGCTTACACTGTTAAATGATCCCTTTGGTTTGAAAATGACGCTGGTGCATGCACAGTTAATCTGCACGCACTTCTGGGCCAATGAAGAGACTCATATGAACTGTAAAGGACTGGAGCCAAAGGAAAATGACAACCACTCCGACCAGTATTAAAAAAAACTCTCCCAACATACTCAGACATGTAAATTCACACAGGCCATGTTTGCTACTATGAAACCAAAGTCTACCTCATTCAAATAACTTCAAGTGACATCTTGTCGTAAATCATAAAGAGCCAGTGGAAGCTTGATATATTGATGCTGTCCTAAGGGACATAAAAGACAGAGCAGTCTCCTGCTGTGGCCATAAGTCAGCACTGCAGCCACTCAGTACGGCTTTGTGGAGAGGAGCAGGCGGCTGAAGAGGAAGGAACACAACATACATCACTTTGTCCAGTAAAACGTCCCTCATTACAAGCTGAGAATGCCAGTAAACAGCTCACATTTAGCTAAGCTTTTGACACACATAAGAAACCAATCGCCAAACAGCTTCGATATACCACTGATCTAAAAGTAGCAACATCTGTTTTTAGCGACGTTTGCCAACCAAGTAAAGAAGCAAAAACAATAAAAAAAATAAGAAAAAAGCATTAACAAGAGACAGGATGGTACAGCATGAGCTAAAAATGTTTTTATTGAAGTGATTCTTGCGGGGACATAGAATGCACATTTGAGGACAGAAATAAATCAAACCCAGAGTGTGTATTTGCATGTGACTGTGTCTGCAATAGGAAGTAAGTGTAGGAGGAAGACTTGGCTCGGGGGTGATATAACAGGAGGTGCAGGTTTACTGAGAGAGGCGCATGAATATCTCACTTCCCCTCAGTGTCTTCTAATGGGGTCTCTGGCTCTTGGCCAAACTTTTCCTATCATCTTATCTACAACTCAACTATATCAATCAGATCAGTTTCATCTATTTTGATGATCAGTGTCATACATTTTGAAAAGTCTGCTGTCACATCTGATGGATGCTTCAAAAATGTGTGTGCTTGTTTTTTATGAGATGGGGTACTTGTAAGTAAAAGACACTCTTCTTCCTCACTTAAGATTCAGCTGCCTTAAGGACGAACTGTTTAAAATAGAGGCTCCCAATCTGCAGCGCACTGACAACTACAGCCTCAAATCATTGGCTACCAGTAGCAAGGAAACAATATGATTTGACAAAAAGAAAAGTCTAATAATAATAATGATATATCTCTGTCAGCTATTATAGTTATTTTGAGTAAGTTTCCTTGAAATTGGCAAGTTTGCCTGTGCTGCATTTTTGCTTATCATTGCCTGTCATAACCCAGCAGCAATACACTGATTTTGAATTAAAGTAGGTATGCAAGGTAGCCAGTCCATCGTCAGTACCTATCAGCATTCAGCAGTGGAAGAAATCCTTGAGAGGCGATTATGTGAATGTCACTAAGGCGTCTTATCTGTATTTTTTAATTAGGTAAATAACCACAATGAAATACAGAGTAAATAAAGTTAAATTTAGTTTCTATCATGTATCAAGGCTTTTTTGTGTTACCTTTCTGTCTATAATGAAACTGTTATTATAAGGTTGGGGAGAATTGGGTTTACATACCAAATACAAAGTGGGCCTACTGATGCAATTAGCGGTAACTGTGCAAGGCTAGATTAAAAAACTTAAATCAAGCTCTGAATGAGAGTATCCAAACGAGCATCTTCCCATGTCCCATGAAGGTATTAGCATGTTTTGTTAATCTGCGGTTGGTATCCAGCCTCTTCCCCTATTTTCCCATCAACCGACAGTGGTCACCAAACAGCCAACGGCCTGCCAGCTGCCTGACGGGGATCTCTGTGGTCTGTAACCGTGGAGACAGCCTCACGACTGCTCACATCATTCACTGACTCCCACTAATAAAACTCCTGTTTATTAGAGTGTGGAAATGTCTAGTGTGGCTTTTTGACATGCTAACATAAACAGAGAGGGAAAGGATTTAAAGTGGTACTGACACATGGGTGCAGGCTTGGGCAAGGCAAAAAAAAAAAGAAAAGAAAAAGGTGAACGGTGTGGATCTAACTGCTAGGTTAGTGGGTTAAATCAGCACTCAGCATTTTATACAGGAAAATATATAAAAGTGCATATTTGCAGAATCATTACATATGAGACTAGATTGGCTAATTTTATAAAAGCAGTTTTCTTTCAGTATTTACAAGGTGCATATGCTAGTAAATAAATAATATGACTGATAAAACATGCTTCAACTGTCAGAGGACAGCTGCAAATGACTCACCCTTTTAGATTCCTCTAGTTTCTTCTCTGCCTGTGTGCAGCACCTTAAAAAGAGTCAACACATTAAAATAAGCAGGCTGTCCACTGTTTCCATCTAAACTCCCTTCAAGTTTGTTATCAGGTTGTGTTTCTAACCCTCTCAACCTCTTTATTCCAGAGAAGCATTTTGTCTCTGCTCTCTGCAATATGCTTCCAATTATCAATCTTGTGAATATGGGGGCGGTGAAGCATCCTTTTGATTTATTGTGCACTCAAGTCCAGCCTTGTTCGGTGCATTTGCACCAGAGGCCCTCCTGCTGCAGAGCTCAAAGGTCAGAAATACACAACAGTTGACCTCTCGTGGACTCATGTGCACCGGGTCACTCCGGACCTGATTGACAGGCCGAGTGAAGACTCAACAGTGAAGGCCACAGGGTGAGAAAATCTGGTGTGCAACGAGGAGCTAAGCACTGCATTAGCCTCCAGCTGTGAGGAAACTTTGTGGCACAGAAACCACAGAAACGTAGTGAGAATCAAGACCAAGAAAGTGAAAAACTATGCAAAACAAAGAGATAACTAACGAGGAAAAATGAAGTGACCTCATACAGCCACTATCATTCGGCTGATGGCTGGCCGCTGAAGATTACTCCTTTGTAACCATAGAGCACTTTGCGGTCTTCTCACATGGGATAGCTGGGGCCATCTATTTGTAGTCATCAACTAAACCCAAGAACTGTGGACCAAAAACACATGCTCTGCAAGTGAGTCACACAGAACAAGAGATCTCTGAAGACAGTGGTGATGCTCAGCCTGAGAAACGACCCATCCCAACAGACTAATATCCTGGCCTTCCCAGCTCACTTCCTGTTTCATGCTGGGCCGTGGGCACCACACTGTGCGTCATAAAGGTTGCCCGGTCGAGTCTGAGGCCACTGGTTCTGTGGGACTCAGCAGCGTGTGGGACAATTCATTCACAACAACAAGGCTTGCATCCAGACTGTTACACGGGGCAGCATTTTTTTGGGAGTATTGTCACGTCCTGTGTATCAAACTGTGTTGCTGAGTGGGTTTTTTTTGTGTGTGCAGATTCTCACATTTTCACGATGGGTTTTGTGGTCTCATCGCAGCAGATGTGAAGTGTCTGCCCTGGTATGGTTTCTGTTGAACGGTCCTCAGGGGCTTCTCCGGGCCCTTCAACTCCCCACCGGACCTAACACCTTTCACACTGGATAAACACAACACAAAGGAGAAACGCACGTTTTATGTTAGAGGGTGGGTTATTACATGCAGGAAAAGGGACCCTCTAATTCCATTGGGAGTCTAACCACTCATAAATCATCAAGCAATGAAAGTTTCCTCTCCAAACAGGGGGCTAAAACAAACTGAACACGGAGCAGCCCCTGCCCCTCCTCTTCCCCATCCTTCGTTCTCTTCTCCCTTTTTCCTGGTAGGAATTTTTATGAGGAAAGAAGAGATGTAGTGGTGCAAGACTAAACTAGAGCAAAGAGGTAAATACTTCAACATCAATCCTTAGCGATGACCCCAAAGTTTATTAAAAAAAAAAAAGAAATCATACATTATTTTAAGGGCTTTTACACAAGTCTGTCTAACAGCAGTCAAAGGTTTAGAAATTCCACCTTAAATGATTACCTAAAGAAGAAGAAAAAAAGTATGTTCATTTTACTGTATTTTTTCTTTTGTTAACATTTGTTACAGAGAAGATCCAAAAGCATTTACAACAATGTTCTGGTGGCCACAGTTAAGATGCTGACGTAACGTTTCACCACAGGTCGTCACAAATTCAAAGCAGAGTAAATTATTTATTCTATTATTCAGTTAAATGGTCTTTAATGTTTACAAAGTCAGCATAGTGCGTCCACAAACATTTATATCAAGTTGACTTTTGCCAGATTTTTAAATTCATTCAGCTTTCATTGGCTCAAATGTGATGCTCACAGAAGAAGAAGCACCATTTACAAAACAGCTGTTACAGTACACTGTCTGCTATGATGCCACCAGGAGGGGTGCACACCTCAGGCCCGTCTGCGTTAATGCTGCTCATATGTGATGTGACCCGAGCACACTGGAGAGAGTAAACCGCCAGAATCAGGAGCTGCTCGTACTGACCACCAGTAACACTTAGCAGCTGTTAAATTCTCAGTAAGATCTTGACCTGAACCAAAGCAGACACTTCAAATGGGAGGGAAGAGAG
The DNA here is from genome assembly GCF_027409825.1 of Scomber japonicus. Lineage (NCBI taxonomy): Eukaryota > Metazoa > Chordata > Actinopteri > Scombriformes > Scombridae > Scomber > Scomber japonicus. The sequence goes on from NC_070582.1 coordinate 12,344,945, forward strand.
GGGTGTGTGTGTGATGGGGGTGTGTGTGGGGGGGGGGTACTTTGACACACTGACTGCTACTGGTGCTTACTTTCTGATCAGCAGGTCAAACACAAAATGTGCCTAAAATACCAAAGACACACTGTTTTAATTTGAGGGTCCAGCCTTATAGTCATGTCAAATTTGCTTCAGTCAGTTCTCGAATTTGTAAGCAAAAAAAAAAAAGACAAAAGAAAGAAAAAAAAAAGAAAAAAAGAAAAATCATCCCTCTTGAGAGCTGGAGTATTGGAGATAATATTTGCGGAAGTAATGAAAGAACACCATTTGCATACAGAGTGTTACAGTAATTTAGTGTGTAATGTGCCAAGCAGCAATGTTAACTTCTACTTTCTAATCTACGAAAGTTAAAATAATTCACTTTAAGATCTTTTAAAATAATCTAAAAACACACAGTATACAATAATAAGGGATGTCGTTATGTCACTGTCTCCGTTAAAAAAAGAAAATAAAAAAAAGTCCTATCTTGTTAATGCTAAGAGGGAAAATATACATTTAAATTTACAAGCAGTGGATGGAGGAGGAGTGGTAGTAGGAATACTACTGCCCTCATGTGATGAATGATATAATTGTTGGCTCTTACATTCAACGCTGGCCACGAAACTAAAAGAAGAAAAGAGATGCAACCTGGGCTGAATTTAGCAGATTTTTATACAATTGTTGGATGTCCTTACATTGTACAATAAGGTTAACATCCAAGCAACCAGGTATAAGAAGTAAGTCATTTATGTCACATGTTTTATCAATTATAATAAAAGCCAAGACAACAAACTAATGCATATTATTATTAAGTGTCTGAACAGTTCAAAAGGATATTGTTTTGTGAGATGCTGTACAGAAATTGTATATTATAATTTAGCTGGCATGGTATACAGTATGGCACAAGCAACAGAGCTGCACATTTGATTTGCTGAGACTGTAATGGGCTCCAGTATTTGTTAATGAGGCAGACAGACTAAAAGAACAGCTGGCTGTTGTTTGGCTCACCTTGAACTTAACTATTCATACATTTCCAAAGTCCAACAGCGCGTTTGTTAATACGCCTGGCAGTAAGATTGTAATCATATGTTCTGTTGTGCAAATTGTTTGAGAAGTTTTTTTTGTCATTTTTATAGTTTTATCATCCAGTTTTATAATGCTTCCAATTATTTAAAATTATGATGAAAATAAAATACAATCCCAGAGCAATAAATGTAATGACAATACAGTGTTGATGGATGTACTTGGAAAATACAGTTGTGTTATTTTATAGGTGAACTACTAGAGGGCTGATGTGTGTTTATGGATTGAAGATTTTTATATTTTAACATGCCTGACACAGCCATACAAAACAAAATTATATGATTGTAAAAGAACACGGGACATCTCTGCAATTTATTTTCACTGACTGAGATGTAGTTAATAAAAGATGCTATTCACTTTTCCTGCAGCAGAATAGCTGGAACAATCAAATGCGACAAGATGGCTGTAAAATGTCAGGTCTGGTTTCATCCATGGATGTATTATAAGAGATCAAACATTATTATATCATTATAAAAGCTCTTACAATAGCTTAAACCCATGGTTTCGCCATAGACCGTATACAAGTAATGGACGTAGCCACCGTTTTGAACTGGTTTTTAAGCCTCAAGTTTGGCAGTTTCGCCATCGCCATCTTGACTTTTTGGAGCCAGAGTGCATGGATGCATGCATGACCCTTTACGTTAGCCGCTAGCGTGGTTAGCACTGTCTATGGCAATGCTAATTGCTAATGTTAATTTATACCAAAAAACAAACCTGTTAAAAGAAAATTTACTTACCAGAAAAACTGAACATCCGACCCCGATCTAGTCCAACCAATTGCTAAAAAAGACTTTTAAGCGATGAAAATGTTACAGTTTATTTCATGAACTGAAAACACACTGAAATAGCGACGCTAGGCCTTTACTCGAGACCTATGCTCATGACTCGTGTGCGGTTACCACGGAGGCTACGCCATGTTTACGTTGCCAAACGTTGTCGCCATGGTAGCGGCTTGTCAATCACAACATGGCCACGCCCTAAACACATACGCTGCTTTATCGTCAAATTTAAATTGAATGGGACCATAATTTACAAGATGAACATCATGCTGCTTTGAACGAATATTTGAGATTACTGATTAAGACGATAAACTCTGTAGGGAAATAGTTTACTGAGGTTAAGTGAGAAGCTGAGTCATTTTCTCGTAGACTTCCATACCAGTCTTCTTTATGGAGCTCCCTGCTGGTTATTACAGAAAATGCATCGTGGCTTCACTTTTTAGAACCTGAACTACATGCCTGGGGTTCCTCAAGGTAAGTTTGTCAACTGTAGAAGAACGCGTTTTGTTTTGTTCTTACACCGGTCTAATGTAGGTTTGACAGCTCCACAAAATAATGATTATTAAAATTACTAATTGAAACTGAAAGTCTACAATGTCACCCATACACCAAGCCACCTCAGAAACAACAGCATTGTTTCCATTGCAACAAGCAGTCACCTGCTGACAAATAAACACAAAAACAGCTCAATGTATGGTTTACTAACAATGTCGCGGATCAGACAAAGGGAATAGGAAGAGTTATTACAGACCTCAGTAATCCCTTGAAATTCTTTTCTGCTATTTCTTAATTTATCAGATGGAAACTAAAGTCTGGAAACCCAGAATGCATAGCAAATTAGATATACTTGATATAGCCAAGAACTGGACAGCTTTGTTCAACTTTTGAACTTAGATATATATCTAAGTCTTTGTGATTGTTAGATCTAGGCCAGACTCACTGTGTGCCTTTGAGAAACCAGCCTCAGAGAGAGCTGAATAAAATTAAAGATGCAGAGAGTGCACACAAAGAGATGAGTGAAAACTCAGTTCAAACAGAACAGTGTAAGGGAAATGTGGAGAAAGATGGCAAAATTTCTAACTGTATGCAGCCAGGACAAATGATGGAGGGCAACCAGGAAAGAGTGAATGAGTAACACCTGCATTTCAACAAGCGTGACAGTGCTTTTCAGTCAAAATACGTCCTCCCCAGCACAAAAGGTCGGTCTTATAGTAGTACTTTTCATCTGTCTCTCACCAGAAAGCAGAGAGCTGGGAGGCACCACAGAGGATAGGCACCTAAACTGTGGTGAGAACATACAGCTCCAGTCAGCTACCTCACGTTACTCCCAGCTCTATAACCACTGACTCTACAATGTACAATGTATGTGATGTGCTATGGTTTGTAGCTTTGTATTTTGTATGTGTCTTGTGTGTTTTTTGCTTTGTCCTGTTTGTTATTTTGCTGTTATATGTTTTAATATCAAACAACTGATGGGACTGCAGATGAAAATTAGCCATAACCTTACTCTGGTACAGTACATCAAATGTTAAACACTGTACATTTTCAGGGCAATCTTCAGCCTGATGAGGGCGCTCTTTGCTGAAGAATGGATGCTCTGATGTTTACATTGACTACAGAGGATGGAGGAAGTAATGTGGTACATGACAGATGCTGATAAAGCTGCACATTAGACCCCTGATAAAGGAATTCAGGTAACCCTCCAATACAAATATCAGGACATTAATAACAGACAATTAAAGATGCAACACATTGTCAATTAATCTGTTATTTTTAAAATAACGGATTAGTCATTTAAACTATAAAAAGTCAGGAAAAAAGTGAAAAATGCCCATGACATTTTTGCAGATTCTAAAATGGCATCCTCAAATTGTGTGTTTTGTCCAACCAACAGTCCCAAACCCTCAAAATATTGAAATTATAATCATATAAACAGGAAAAAACAGGTGGAAGCTGGGAATGTTTGGTAAGTGAATTAAGGGATTCATTGATGATCAAAATTGTTGGAAATTACTTATGTACTTGACTGATAGATTAATTTAGCACTACATTATCATCTTATCTGCTTCACAAAGCTCACAGCTGATGTCTGATGAGAATCATGATCTGTGATGGCTGATTGTAGTTGCTGTGATGTAGCTATTATGATCATTAACTCAGTCTGTCGATATTTATATATGCTGTGTGTATATTTCAGTCAAGATGAACAAGTAGCACTGGTCAGTAAAACCATAATTTTTTACATTAACATGAAATTAAATGACTTAGTGTAGTGTGAAATCAGCACTGTGTCCTCTTACTCCCTTCCAAACCATTGCCAACGACTATCAACTTTACTTACACTTGTTATTTTTGAATGTTTTTATCACTATTCACATCTTTTTGCAATGCCCCTCCCCCCCAACCACAGTCTGTCCTTTGTTAAACCATACTTAATTAAGGGGAATATAGGGCATATTTTCTGCTTGAAAACATGTTTCTACATTCTATTATGTTCTGCAACACTAATACAGGGTTAAACAGGGTGTGTTCAGCTATTTTGAAAGCTTAGACCTATAAGTTGAAGTCTGGCAGGGCTAATAAAAATGACAGAAAAACTGCCTCACATGGGTGCAAAAAAACAGTAGGCCTTTCTCATACCAGGAATGTTTGACGTGGAGTTATTAATATGCATATATAGCATTAACAATGGCTCTGTTTTATTCAAGTGTCCCAGTAAGCATTGACAGTGAGCCAGCATACACATTACCAGGGCCATGAAAGCAGCTAAATGGGATATATAGGCATGATTACTTTTAACATTTACAGTTGTGCTTTTCCAACCGTTGCGTGTCAAAATATCTTCCTTGAAAAAGGCCTATCATTAGTATGGGAGGTGTCCATTTCTAATCATGGAAAATAAGCAAAAACACCTGTGTGAGTCAGCCATGGGTACCTCTTTGTTCATAGCATTTTCATATTAGCTGTTTTTGTCTATTTTCATGTAATTTGTTCCAAAATTCAGTACATGTGAATTGCACAAATGGTGTTATTAATATTTTCCTTTTATCAGAGCTTTTTTAATGCTGTAATTGTAATCGTTTATACTCATTATTGGCTTCAGGTTTTGCTGTGTTCTGTTGTCACTTACTGCTGCAGTGGCTCCATTTGCACAGAACCTTATTTACTCTCACTGTCTCAGTTTCTTCCCGGAAAAACAAATCAATAGACAAATGTGTATATAGTGAAATCAATGTCACAATCACAATAACACCAAGAGTGTTTTAGTGTGCTTTGATGCAACAGTAAATGAGACAATCCTTTATGTTTCAATATTTCAAATGCCAAAAAGGTGTCGCAAAGATTAATGAATTTATTAAAAGAGGCCAATCATCCATCTTACAAGGCTGCAGCAGAAAATGTATTCCTGTCATTTCTGACAAGTATCCAAAGACAGCATTTTATCTACAATATGTATTTTATCATGGGGCCTGATGAAAAATATACGAAATCAACATCTCATCTCTTTCTTATGAAACTCTAACTGTAAATATTTAATAAAAATGTTGATGTTTTAGTTAATCAGCAAAACGCTACAAACAATAGTTAATTCTTTTTTTTTAATTTAAAAAAGACATTAAATGATGCAACTTGTTGAAGAAAACACACAAAGACAGTCGTTTAGAATGCCATTTATGTCATTGACTTTCCAAGAATCTAATACAAATGCATACACATACATTTCACCACCTAAAACCACATATGACCACTAATGCAATAAACATCACCATACAAATAGAAAAAGGATCAGATCAGAGGTTGGCTTTCAAGCTTGGGAGGGGTCATGAGGAGCCACAAGCTCACAAGCTCACATGCTCACAAACTAGTTTATACACATTCAAAAAGAGCATCCAATATGTACACACACACACACACACACACACACACACACACACACACACACACACACACACACACACACACACACACACACACACACAGCTTAATATAATACAGCATTAAAGAAGAGTGGCTGTAAAAAGGCATGTGGAAGGACGGAGTGTGTTACAGTATACATTATGAAAGGGTAACAGCCAAAGTGTACATAAAACACATTTTTTACAGTTAAGCCAACTTTACTTAATATAAATATTCTTCATCCAAAAGTCAGTGCAGTGCCTTCTGCTCAGGCTTTACCTGGTTCTCATGCCCGGTCCACTTTACACCCAGTCTGTGCTAGACCTGGTCCACAAATTAGTGTTTCCACTTTACACACAAATCTTTTTTACATCAGTTTTGTTTCTGATCTCCCACTTTTTCTATGGTTTGTGTGTATGCATATGCGTGTGTGTGTTTTTTTGCCACCCAGTACCTCAAAAGTCCAGCTGTGAAGTACAAGCGTTTGAGAGTTTGTATTTCTACCAATTAGCCAATAGAAAAAGAGATCAACAAATTTACAACAAGTGTCCGTTTTGTTCTTTTCTCCTGAATTCCCTTTTGTTTTGTTTTTTTGTAAAGTTCACAGATGGAGCAGATCTACTGGATCCCCCTGAAGAGACACATTGCGAAGACCATAGCAAACAGCTGAGGAAAGGACGAAGAAAAACATTTTTACAACATGGAAACATTCAAGATGATTTTATCAATACAATTATGACAAACATAATTAAACAGCTGCAGTATACTACTCAAACTGTGGATTATACCAGTTTACAAGGTGGTGTTTCTGTAATACCAAGTCTCACCACTAGATGGAGATCTTGCCATACATAGATCTTGCCCATCTCTCACATTTCACTACACAAATATCTTCAGCTTAATTGTACATTTCAGAAACTAATATTCACATCACTGGAGATGCAAAGAAAAAGCTTCATATGTAATGATTTGACTAAAATATAAAAAATATCATCATACCTCAATGGTCAGCACCACAATGGCCAGCGCTCCAGCCACATAGATGTACAGTTCAAAGTAATCAACTACTGCAGAGTAACAGCCCTGTGGACACACAAAGATGTAACACCCAACAGAGAATCAATAGGCTGTAAACGTGAAGAATTACAGAGACACAGTAACATCACAGCTTTAATCGAGTGAGACTTTGAACAAAGGCCTGACTGAATGCGCGGGAAGAAGGGCTTCCTGCCTCACTGCCTTTTAATGAGGGCTCTTTGTGTGAATAAACAGGGAGAGACACATTGTGGACATCTCACATTGTTCTAATAGCATGAAAAACAGGTGGAGAGCACAGTAAAAACTACCTTCCTATCAGTTTTCAGTAATTACATTTCACTTTAAGGCTTCCTTTACACACACAAAAACAAAAGTGCGACATGTGTGTGTAACTGTGAAGCACATCATTTTCACATACTCAAATACTTATAATCATCTGTTTTTTGCACACAGGTATGCTCTTCACAAACTCAAAATTACCCCTAAAAAGTATGCACACGTGCACACACAAACTCTGATACATACATGCTGTATATGGATACACTTTCACCTCACTGGTGTCTCCACACTATACTACAGAATCAGATGGCCTCCCATGACACTGAAACATGGAAAAGCACTAATCAGCCATGGAGGACTCAGCTAGTCCCTGGGTGTCACCCCTCAACTGTCTTCTGCTCTAATTAAGCCTGGAGGTGGTTTGGAAAGAGGGAAAAAGAGGGAGAAAGAAGTAAAGAGAGAGGAAGAGGTTGACATGGTACATGTCGGAAGTTACCTTGTTATTGCGGAACATCATACTGCCTATTAAGCACTGGTCCTTGCTGATATGAGCCAACTCCCCGGTATCACGCTTGCAGCAGGCTGCTGGCACAATATGGTTTTGGTTGATCACTGTGAACAGGCTGTCCTTAAAATCCTCTGGGCTGTTCACCCCACAGCAGTCAAACTGAAGGGAGGAAAGGAGAAAATAGGAAAAGAAGAAGCCCTTATTGCTGAGTGCATATTTGTGCACTGGCCTGTGGTCCACTGTGTTCGTGCACCAATCCAGCATGAATATTGACCTAAATGTCTAGGATTTTATCTATAAAATTCAAAATGATATTAAGGTACTTTATTTGTTACACATATAGTTGTACAGTGAAATTCAGTCTCTGCATTTAACCCATCCTAAGTACTAGGAGCAGTGGGCAGCCATTGTAAAGCGCCCAGGGACCATCTCCAGATCTATGTCAGTGCCTTCGTCACGGGCACCAACAGGAGAACTAACCTATTACACTTTTTTTGACAATGGGAGGAAACCAGAGCACCCGGATGCCAGGCTTATAGCCTCCTGACACCAGGCTGCAAACCCTCCTGTTTCCACAGACAGTTGATGGATGTCATTACTTGGTGAAAGCTACAGTATGTAAGCTCTTTGCCATGTGTCCTGTGGCCTTACTGTAGTCATGATGGCATTCCATGTGGAGGTGAACACGTCAGTGTTGTTGTAGCCCTGATAATGTTTCTTCAGCTCCTTGGTGAAGTACTCTCTGGTCAGCTAAAATGACAGCCCGCAAGAGGATAGGCAAGTGTTACCACAGGGATAATATTAGTTTGTTCACTGCAAACTGGTGATCAAAGATGGAGCAAATACTTTGGCAACTTACATGCTCCCGGAATATGAAGGCAAGGATGGCAGCAGCCAGCTCTGCTAAGAAGATGAGGAGGATGAGCATGAAGAACTGCAAAAAACAAAAGGAAAAAAGCGAAGTGTGAGACGGAGTTGAACAAGGTGGTTGAGTGTCAGCCAAAGTGCACATCAGTCACTAAAAATCAAATTCTGGCTGCATCTGCTTCACTCAGCATTAACTATGAATGAAGCTGGAGGCTCAAAGCAAATAGGAGGGCATTTTGCTCTTTTGGCTGTCTGTTCAAGGCATGGGTGTCCAAAAAACTGACAGACAGAATAATCAACACACATGCACACAAACAAGATCAGTAACAGAACTACATTTATAATTTGTCAGCTGACTCACGAAGAGGAGTAGACACTTGTTTTCACGGATGGCTCCACAGCAGCCCAGGAACCCCAGAAGGAAGAGCATGCCTCCCATGCCCAAGATGATGTAGACACCAGTGAATAGCAGGGGGTTGGCTGCTACAATTTCCCTGAATCCTGTGGGGTCCACCAGTACCCACACTCCCACTCCTAGGAGGAAAGAACCCCCCAGCTGATGGAAAAGGAAAAAAGTCACTAGTTAGACAAAACAGAAATTGGCTGCATTTGAAAAATTAATGGGAACTCAGTGGATAGCTCAGTGTCCCCAGTGGACACGAAACATTCAAGGAGATGTCATATAATGGAAAAATAAATTTAGGCTTTTTTTCCAGGACAACATGCTGGTAATGCAAATCTCTGAGAGGTTGGGGTGAGAGTTGAGGGAGAGATAAAAGGCTGGATATCTACAGAGCCATAATGCCCTAGTGGGGGTGGGGGCATCTACTCTGTTTCAACTAACCCCCCAACCTGCTAAAGAAATGCACTGCACTGCCGCCTCCATCCTCTCCCATCCTCCCTTTCACTAAAACCCTATCTGCAGTCACTGTGGGGTGACTCATGTGATTAAGAAAAGAAGGTATGGAGGTAGGGGGGAGATCTGAGCCTTAAACACTTCCACTACAATCCCCTTCTTCCTGTCACAAGGAGAGACCTGGGCACCTGCAAATGAATGCCACATTAGCTCAGAGGTAAAGGTTGTGGTAGGAGGAGGTAGCCATTTTGAAAGCTCATTGGGCTTGAAAAATGCTGTTGTGTTACATGAGTGTTAAACGGCCCTTGAAAAACACCAAAGGCATGGCAGTAAAAAACAGTGGTTGTTATTGAGTGATCCTAAAACCCAAGTTCATTCTTTGCTCTGCTGGCTGCATTATTACCCCAGCCTTGAACAACCACGTCTAAGTAGAGCCTCTAAACGGTTTGGTTGTGCTTAATAAAGCAGGAAAAGAGGTAAACCTTCTTACTAAGACCCCTCCCCCTTCTACTGACTCAGACTAACAGGATTATCCTTGATTGTCTGATCAAGACTGATAAACTCAGGTGCCAGTCACAAACTCCACATGGCACAGTGTGCCTCAGATGTGTGTCAGCACACTAAAATCTAATCAAAAGAGAATTTGATAGAATCAAGATTGCCTCCATCTAATGAAATGCAAATGTGGCTCCATTAGTCAGCCTGGCAGGGGGCAGCCCATCTTAAATCATTAGACTGACACTAACTTCAGAGATAGCCAGATTAAGTGACTTAGGGATAGGGAGATGAAAAATACTTACGAAGATGAGGAAATTGAAGACAAACATGAGGTACTTGATGCAGCTGAGACAGTCACCCTCCATGGTCGTCCCTCGTGCTGAAGCCTCTCCCTGCCCCTGAGAGTAAACAACATAAAACACACAACATAAAACGTGCCACTTAATGAATCCTGCCAAGTGCTCACATTATTCCCACTCTCCTGCACTCTGGACGGGCATTCAAATGAAAATGCCAAGAAAATAATACTCTGCAAAAACCTGCTCATATATTTAATGAGTTCTGCCAGTCAAACAGACAATACACACACAGGCCTGTCAGCTCATTTGGTCAAATTCCAGCAGAAAATCCTAGTATTATCCCCTCAGGCAGCAACTACACTTTACTACCAGCTACAGTTTCTCAGTAATCCTTAAGTAACTACAAGTGTGGGCTACACACTGTCAACCCAACCTGACACAACTCATTTCATCACATACTGTGACAACATATGTAATTTTTATATGTGCTTTCACAGTCTGATGGCCTGATTGCCTATCAGCACTTCTTATCTTTGGACAGATGGGGTCCCTGGGTTTAGTATGACTAAAGGGGCTGTCTATCCCAGAGTCTAAGAACATTTTAAGAATATGAGTACCTACTGGGGCTCCATGCACTACGTATGGCCTTTACTATGGAGCATCTTCTTCTTCTTAATGTAATGAGAGTCAGGAGCCCTGTGCTCCCATCAGCCAACCTTCTATCGGACACAAACACACTTTCCCTGATGAGGGCTGTTGTGGAAGCACTCCTGGTTAATGAAGAATGCCTCTCTTGCATTAGGAAACGACATGGGTGTCTCAGCATCCATGACCCTGCACACCTATATATCTGATGCACAAAGCCTTCATTGAAGCATTTATTTAACCTACAAGCTGCAAACGACCAAGAGTTTTCCCCTCAGGGAGAAGACAAATTGTCTAAGGAATCATCTCTACATATTCTGCAAACACTGAAATGGAACCAATCTGTGGGGCAGCTATAATTGCAGTCTCAGTGAAAGAAGAAAATTAATTATTTGGTAGAAATGAACCGGCACTCTTTGCTTTGTAGTTGTGATTATTAATTTGCTCTCCCATAGTGATAGTCAGGATTGAGGTTGGGTAACAAGCGGATTAAAAAACGATTTCTCTGAGGATTTGTAAATAGATTTACGCAACTAGGCAACAACATACTGCCACCTCTAAAGTGAAATAAAAAAGTTAAATGCTTTCTACTTCTTTCATCTGTACTTTGCAGCACATCCATCAGAGGTAATCTCATAATCTTCAGGCAGTCTTTCCACAGCGGTGAAGGTGGGGTTATGACTGACACTGGCTCTGATTCCTGTCTGTCTTCGAAGGGGCTCTGCTGTTGCTCAAATGTGACTTAGCCATGACCCTTTGATCCCTAACCTGTACACAATCGACTCAGAAGTTCATGTTTTCGAGTGAAATAAACCATAATCTCAAACCACTGTTAAACCACTGAATTATTTCACACAGAAGCGAATTGTGACAATTGTGTGAATTAGAAAGTTGTTACCCATATCTTTTCCAGTGTTCTCTATATCTGTTTTACTTTTATTGTGTAGTGCTTGCAATGGGTTGTTTGTCACTTGGCTCCTATTTATAATGTGCTGTGAGCTCCAGAGAAAGATTTTTTGTCTCACTGTAGACCTGTGTTACTTGCTGTAAGAATGAAATTGAACAATGGTAAAGATATGAAGGCAGTCTTTGTCTGCTGTAGGAGCGAGTTAACACAGAATGAGAACATTTCCTCCCCTCACCAGCCTGAGGGCTTATTTTTTCTTCTCCTCTTTTTCCTCTCCAGACCCAGGGAAATTGATTTAGAGCTATGGTTAAACACCTCCTCTAAATCATAATGATATGCTTAGGTATTGATCACTCTCCTAGTGGTGCTTTGAGAGCAACCAACAGCCTCAATGCCTGAGACAGGTTTTAATTAACCCCTCCCTTGCCTAAGCCCCCTGAAAGGCCTAATGAGGGCACAGGAGGTCTTAATTGAGATTTACATATATTACAGTCTCACACAAAAAGCAACAGAAAGGGCCCTCTCCCATCCCTCCTGCTCTCCACTGTCAGCCCTGGGCCCCTATGAAGAGTGCAAACTGTATTTATATGAGCAGGGGATGAAGAGGCGGAACGAGGAGGGGGAGGAAGGGGTTGGCTGGAAAAACTCTCAGGGCTCAGCTCACATCTCATTCTCCAAACAAAATGTCTGATTTCTCTTCCAGCTTCACCCGTTTGCTCTACACTTCTATCTCAGGGTCAAACCAACTGTCAGATCTGGAGCCAATTTTCTTTTGTGCATTAAAATGTATTGAATGTTTAAGAATGAAGTGGGCTATATGGACCTAGCTGGTGTCCAAATAACAAGCTTATGTTGCACACCAGCATAGTATACAGTAAATCAAACTGCCACAGAAACCCCGGAGAAAGTGCAGAGTAAACAAACTGGTCTTTCCCATGACTCCCTTGGGATCACAGGTCCTCATCGATCACAGCCCAGCCATAGAGATCAGACCACTAAGTCTCTTTGAATATTCTGCCGGCTACATTATATAGACAAGCAAAACGTGGTTCACACCCCAGGAGCTGCAGTCTTGCAGCAACATTGAGAAATTACTACCAGATTAAAAGGCAGATCCTCCTCAGGTGTGTGGCATTGCAAAGCTAGCAATGTGTCAAGATGAATAGTTATGTGGCATTGTGTTTGTTTACACAAAGAAAAGAACCACCCATTATAAACAAACATGACACACACAGTAGTAAGGAATACTGCATGGTTATCATTGCAGGCAATAGGTTTGTTAGCAGGAAATACTGTATGTATGTCCTCAATCTGACAATCTAGTCTATCCTGAGGTATCCAGTAAATGCCAACTCTGTCTACAGTACGTCTGTTGTGTCTCGCGTTACTGACATCATGAAATGCCACACGGCGCTAAGATCCCTTTGTTTACTTTTGGTGAGAACTTATCCACAGTCAGCTTGGGCTGTGGAGCTCAGCATGGTTGAGTTTGATGGAGGATAAATGAGAACCGATCCTAAACTAACTTCACAGTACCGACAGAAGCCAGAGCTCTGTAATGAGGGCAAACCCATCTGACCTACATTCTTCTTGGTATGAGGATAAGGAATTTTGAAACATTGCTACAGGCTTTCCTTCATGCTTAACTCAGAAAACCAGAGGTCTGTCTGGCTGGCATCTACACAGTCATCCATGATGGTCATGTCAACTCACTGTAATTAAAAGATAAGGAAGACATAGACCCACATTGAGAGTGCTCCATATATAAATAGCACACCCTTGGGTGGTTCTCCTTGAAGTTGACACTTTCAGAACGATTAATGAAGTGAGTCCATATTCCCCTGCTCCACCAACCACCACCACGGACAAATGGATCAGCATGACAAGGACACTGTGTCTGCTCCCCGACAAACTGTCGTCATCCTCCAACCCCCCGATAACCAGCCAGTTCACTTCATCTTGAGCATGAGCCTGCATAACAAATAATCATTAATAGTGAAACCCTGCTGAGATTATAAGGGTTAGAATTTGACCTCTTTAAATGTCATTGACCCTTTAAATGATTACCTGTAATTGAACCCTTGGGACAACACACATCGTCTTCTGGCTCCCGGATGCAGCTGGAGCAGGTGTGTTTTTCAACCTACTGTGTGCCACTCTAAAGCTCTCTCTGCGGTGTGTTAATAACCTCTGACAATGACACTAAGGGACCACACACATGCCGCATCACCCTTTATCTCAATTAAAAACCCATTTTCATATTTCTCCATGACTTCCTAAATCAGCGGCAGCAAGTAAACACCCCAAAATCCGAATAAAGACAGGCTCCTCTGGCAGTGAGCAGGGCTCCCCTGAGGCGCTCCATGTCCCTTAATGAACCTCCAATTAGGAGAGAATGAGCCCTGGGCTGTGCTGTCACACTGAGGAGCTTTGAAGTGTACTGAATGCTAAGCAGCTATAGCACTGTATATTCCTTTAGAGGGCATAGAGCTTGCAGACAACAGGGAACAACCACCGAGAGAAAGTGTACAAAAGTAGCTCAAAGGCAACCCAGCACACAGAGTGTGTGGGTGTAGCGCACACAGAGAGCAGAGTGTAGAAACTCAGCTGGGTTAGGAAGTTCAGGGAACTGGCAAACTCGTATCAAAGGTCCTAATGCAGGTGGAGATATACAAATACTCTACCCTCAGGCTAGCTCAGCTTAATGAGTTTTTTCACAGTACACATATAGTACTGGTGAACATTATCAGCTTCTGCACATTATGGGCATTGTTAGTTCACCACAAAAAGCAGACAGTCTGATGAATTCACTCCACCTCAAAAAGCCATTTATCATTTCAGTCCATTGTTCCAATACGTGCTGAGAATCTAAACCAGTTCTTATCTGAACCTGTGAGTGGCGCTCTCCTGACCCGTTCAGTTTGGAAATGAGATTGTGTGAATCCCCGAGGGCATAAGTCCTCTCACCAGGCAGCTGACACACTGCTGAACAACAGGCTGATTAACTAGAGACGACTCCCAGAATGAACAAATGCACAGAAACAGACTGACCATGTGTTGTCAACAGCACTGCAGGACACATTCTTTACATATCAACTGGGCGAACATCCAGCTGTTAGTTCAGTGTTAACAGTTGCTCATACTCCTACAGTGAAATCGATTCTACAGCTCCTTAGATAAGAAAGATTGGAAGGGGGAAGGGCATTGATAGCTTCTTACCTCACTTGAGCAGAGGACATGTGATTGAGATGAGCAGATTTTGGCTTCTACTGAACACTAGTGTTTGTGTGATCACAATTAAGCAGAGACTCTGACTTAATTTTGTCGGCACCTCTATCTGGCTGAGTGAGGATACAAACTGGCTGTGCGGGGCTGGATCAATACAAGGCCCAGGCACATGGTCAATGAAGCATTGATCCCCTGGAGCTCCAGCTCTTGTCCACTGGTTGTCTGGCAGTGAGGGCATGTGGTAGCAGCACACAATGAACACATAAACACTTCTGCACTGCCGCCTGTTAGGACTCAGCTTGGGCTTTTCCCACAGGGTACTTTGGAGGATGACACATTGCTGTTGGGGCTTTCCACAAAAATGAGTTATAACTCAATTCAAAAGTAAATGCCCAATTATTACTGTGACGACAACAGGGGAAATTATTTCTCTGCACTTCTACTATAACATCTGCCTTCTTCCATATTCTTTTCTTCGGTTTTTCAGATTTACAGTCAGCTCCTTTCTTGACAAAAGTTTGACAAATCCAATCAATGATCTCACCCCTCAACTGTACTTTGACCTGTGTTTGACTCCAAGGCAAGAGACAATTTAAATGTTCTTGATGTTATCTCCGCGCGTACTGTTCGGGTCGAGGTTTTTCTCCATATAAGTGAGTTATATCACATACGGCCTCACCAGAAGTAAACAATGGGCTATTTAAGGAAAGACAACTCTCTTTCAGCCTCAGGGGACCAAACACAAAGGACACTTTTAGGAGTATAAACATGCACAGGAACACAAAATACACACTGGCTTTTACACAGAAGTGCTCATATGTCATCAAGTCCTGATGTAGAGCAGAAATAGCTACTGGATATACACTGCAATGAGTTGTGATTTTCTTTGACCTCAAATACACAATTTTGTGAAATCCGTTTGGTTTGTTTTTAGCACATGTTGGAATCTTTCCAGCCTTCCAATAAGGGCGCTGGTCTCCACGGCAACCCGGATATGGGATGAGAGTGGCCTTTGTCTGCAGAGCAGTGTTTGGCATCTCCACTTAGCACTAGTTCCTGTTAGAAAACAAAGGGGAGCAGAGCTGAGCACTTTACAACAAGGGGACAGCTTGGCCAGCCATTTGTCTAATGAGCGATCACTCACACCCTGTTGCAAGGCCATATGGTAGTTCGAATACTGCTAGCTCCCCAGCGTAGAACGCCTAAAAGCTGTTATATCACTTTTGACTCTATGTAGCACACATGCACATCTTAACCTTCACACACATAGCTAAAGTTCAACAAAAGAATTGCAAAACAGCAGAAAGAACAGTGTAACCTAATTTGTGTTACAGGCTGGGGTTTCAAGCGCGATGCAAAGATCAAAACAAAACCTTGAGGAAAAAGTGTGTAAATGTTTGTGTTATTGTGGGAGCCTAAGATGAAAGAGATAGTAACATAGGGACCCATTGCAAGTAACACGTTCATAGAAATAAACCAAAAATTGCTTTAATGCCTGTACATGAACACTGTAGAAGAATTCATGTTTCTTTAATCTAACATGGGCTGCAACAGAAGCACCATGTACTGTATGTGGTTATTAATGTGACTGTGACTGTGAGACTCAGGAGTGCTTAATTTCGGTTAATTATAACTTGGGTTTCATTTTTTTTAGACCTGGCTGTCTTTTATACCAATTATGATAACGCTGGTTCATTGTAAATTAAGTAATTGCTGAGATCTGGGAATACAATGATATCCCTACACTGTAACTTAAGCCCAGTTCAGGCCAATGATTCACAATGAGACAAAACTCTTTTAAAACAAAGCAGGGAAAAGTTGTAGTGGTGTAAACTGGTCCATCTCAGCTTGACTTCAGCCTGAAGCTCAGCTTATCAAGTCACCAGTAGGTTTTGCAGACAAGCGCAGTGCAAGTACTTGCAAGTTTCAACTTGTCTCATTGTGAATCTGAACTTTAGTTGACCAATCAGACATGTTGTAAATAAGTCAACTTTAAAGGCAGATTGTGTACAGGGAGGTGGCATTCAGTCCGACATGAAATCTGCATGAAAAACTGCAACCTTCCCATTTGATTTGAATGTGGGCATGTCAAATGATGCAGCAGGGGTGCCCATGTTGAAGGATCAGCAAAACTCATCTTACAAAAACGTTGAACCGGGCTTCAGTTTTGCTGCAACCCAACATAACGTGCAAATTGGCCAGTCCCATATCTGCAAGTGCACATTCCTTATTAGACTACTTTGTAATGTGAATGCTGTATTTTGGCTGTTTACCTGACCATTGTCACAATGAAAGATATAACAGTTACCAGTGTACTAAAATCATGTCTGTGACCTTTGCACAGTATGTTTGCGCCAGATGAGCCTTTAAATGCATGTTGTAGTCTCACTAGTAGACTGCCTTAAACAACACAACAAACTAGCTCCTTGAATTTAGTCTCAATGAAGCCTAAACCTCTTTTGGCACTAAAACTAAAAGTAAACACCAAAAACTTTGCTAAAATCCTTAATTGTAGAGGAAAACTACATGCACAACTAAAGTAAGTATGGCCTTAGTTGAACCAGGATATCTGTCTTTTTACATCACATCGACTTTTTTACACCTGGCAATACTCAGTAATTCATTACAGTACAGTATCTTATCATCACAATAAAAGTGAACATAACTCAGAAGATAAAACCTAAACAAACTAGAATACTCCTTCAACCCAATACTTGTAAACCTGAAAATGGCTCAAGAGTCTGGTTATAATCATACATGTCACTTGAACACGTAGCACACCCATGTGTTTGTCTGGTTGGTTGCTTTTATGGTTATGTGCTATGACTGATTACAGCTGATGTGTCTGGGTCTAAACTCCCCTTTAACCTCTTAATCTATACACGTCTGCTGCTCAGCCGTGGTTGGAATACTAATGCCACAAATGCCAATGCAAATCTAAGGCTAACAAAGACCAGTTTTGGCCTGCTGTGATGGTGAGGGACAAAAGCACTTGTCTGCTTGTTCACAGGACCGGCTTCACACACTGACTCTCGCCAGCACCGCGCCTCCTGTTGATGGTAACAATGGCTTTTTGCCTGTGCTGTCAGCATCTTACTGAAAGGACTCTGTCAACAAGCTCTTTCTGCCGTTTCTCTCACTGATTTAACATGTGTATGCTGGAGAGGATTTGATGCTGGATTTAGCGGAAATCACCCATGGCAACACCCCCACATTACATATGCCTTAGAGGAGCAAAGGGCTGACATATTTTTCACATATGGAATGGTCTTAAGATAAAGATAAAAGTTGTGTTTTATTTTAAGGCAATGTGTGCTTCAGTAATAGATAAAATGTTACCATACCATGTGTATATGCTTGTGTCCTTGTTCAGGTGAAGTTGACTTCTTCTCTTGGTTTTTGCTCCTCTCCTGTTTTCATGGACTGTTGGACAGAAGCACAAGGAAAGAAGCAGAGGTCAAGACTGAGCTAATGAGATGAATAAACAGTGAGGCTTGAGCAATAAGACAGAAAAATGGCACATTTGTCTTGGTGTGTGTAATTCATTTTAACAGAATAAGTCTGGGAAGCTTGAAAAAAACCCCACAGAAAATAAAATTCTAGGACACTTAAAATGACCGAGTTTGCATTTATTATGTATGAGGCACTTGCTCCAGGCAGTGAACTAATCTAAGACTGCAACTGTGTTTTATCTGTGAGAATATTTCACTTTTCAGCTGGAAGGCAAAATTAAAAGGGACAGAGTAAAAAATATACTGCCTTTAATAGTAGAAGTCCAGGTCTGTGTTCTGGGAAGGTAAAATTTTAATATCTGCCTTCAGGTATAAGAGTCTGTATACCTTCTCACTTGCTTAATTACCCTTTATTAGACGACCCAACACCAGAGTCTCCTCACACAGGTTCAGACGTGACCTTGATGAGCATCTGAACTCATGCATTATTCACTGAAAGCAGAATACCTTTCTTACCACACGTTGCTGGCTTTAACTGTCAATGTACAATTCGTCTCCAACCAACTGTGTCTAATGAGCATAAATGCTTTAAACTTTTTCCTGTTTCTAAACTGCTTTGCCACAAGTGTCTCCCAGCTGAAAATAACGATATAGCAATGAGAGCCAATTAAACTGCTGGTATTCCAGCCTCGACGTGCAAAAATAGTCAGCAGCACAGTTTTGACTGACAATACTTTGGAGCTGGTTTCAAAGCACTGGCACTGACAACTACAGCATCAAATATGGCGAGAGCTGCCGACGGAGGCACGAACAGCATGCAGCTCTTGCCACATTAGATGCTGAAATACAGGCAGGGTACTCTCATTCTGACAGGGGCTGGGGATGGAGAATATCCCAGGAGTATTCTGGCTGATAGAGCCAGCCACATCATCCCGCCGACACACCATATTGCCGGCAGACATCAGATTCACCAGGATGCAGAACCCAACTGACAGTGGAAGCAACACACCATCCCCCATACAGAATACAGGGCTCTGATTGCATCTGGAAAAGGCAATCAGAGCCTGAGAGAGGAAAAACGGACAAATCTGAAAAGTGAGGAGATGCACTGGAATGATACACTCTCTTATCACTTGAATTCAGACATTACAAAGCATATGCTCAGGGAATCAATAACATATCCACAGTGGCTACACACGCATGGGGAGCCTAAGGATGTAGCGCTTGTGTAAAAGAGTCATTTATAAAATATTCACCATATGGTTTAGCTAACATACAACCCAAGCAATACAACATAGTACTCCCTTTCCCTGTTGTTTCAGTGTCTTAGAACAGCAGCAGGTAGGTGCATAAGACAATATCATGTCTCATGAGAATAGTGGTCAAATTATATCCTGAATGCCTGTTGCAGAGGTAGTCTCTCCTGAACCCCTGTTTAGAGAGCTATTAGCTGGTGGAGAGCAACAGTGGTGAGGGTCTGCATTATTTTTTGGTTACCATGGAAACCTTTCCATGGGAAAGTGGAGCAC
The DNA here is from genome assembly GCF_027409825.1 of Scomber japonicus. Lineage (NCBI taxonomy): Eukaryota > Metazoa > Chordata > Actinopteri > Scombriformes > Scombridae > Scomber > Scomber japonicus. The sequence goes on from NC_070582.1 coordinate 12,364,825, forward strand.
CAATAGGATCGCAGAGCCTCATTGAATCGGTTATGGGGGTGAGATGAGAGATCAGCGCAGACGGCTGAGAAAGCACAACAATAGAGCCAACCCTCAAGGGAGACTAGAAAGGCCAGGCCACTGAGGGTCCGACAAAGCGGGGAGAGACTCAACACTAGAGAAAAGGTTTCATCTACATCCGCTCAATGGCTTTCCTTTTAAATAAATCTCTCTCGCCAACTATTCATTGACATTTAAGCTCACGAACACTGTGGGCAATTTAAACATCAAGGCAGCCACTAATTGATTAGACTCTGCTGGTATTTCAAGCTCTGACAATATTATTGCATCACCAACATTTATCTTGTGTGTAAGACAGTAGCACATTAAAAACGAGTACATACAGTATCCCTTACAGTTCAAGCCACAATAGACAGCAGCAGAAACTGTATTAGTCTTAAAGGAAAAGGGTCAGTATGCTTCACACAAAGTGCTTGTTGTTGTCAAGCAGCATCTGAAACCCCTACTTGCCATGCTTGCAAGCTTGCAAGCTTGCGGGGGTTGTATTCAACAATTTTCCGTTGCAACAATCTGACAAGCATATCCACAAACATGTCTTAAGACACTGTCTTTAAGAATAAATATGACAAGCCAATTTATATGATTCTTGCCCCTTGCAAGCTTTTTAACCTACCATTAAGTATGACTCTTTGCAACAGCTAGTAAGAGTTTTGCCTACAGACAGCTGCAAAAAGTAGTTTAATTCATATAGAAAAGACAAGGCTGACACTGCAGATTGTTACATATTGTTTTCTGGAGTTTGATTGGGGTGAGGTTGGGCCTTCTGGAGTGCTATGTGCTTCTTGTTAAATCATTAACATCTCATTTTCTGCATCTACATGTGTTAAATACAAAAGATGCAAAGTCTGGCTGTGGATGATTTTGAGTTGTCTAAAAAGGGAACTTTGATGTAATATCATTTTCAAGCAATTTGCCCAACAATGCCAAGGATAGAGCATGTTGTGTGCTGTATAGATTATTAAGCACCTTGAATAAAATGTGTGATGTATGATATATGTTGGGTTATATAAATAAAAATCAAGTTGACTTTGAGCAAAATCCAGCCCTTACTATATGTTTGCTATTGGCTAAGGTTACGTCATTTGTGCTTCCTCTTCATTCATCCTCCATAAGTTACTTCATCCTGCCAGTCAGGCTGGCAACCTTGACATGCTGTCAGAGGTCAGAGAACAGCAAGGAGTTTGACTAGCGCCTCTTCCTCTGGGGACAGGAAGTGGACGCGAAAATGAAGGAGGAAGTGACTATTCTTCCATCTACACCTCGCAGCTGGGCTTGACCTCAGTTTCTCACCAATGTTGACAAAAGCTTTAGAAACGACTCCAAATGACCTATAGGGAAACCTTCATAAACACACTTAATGAAAGGAAAGATCCACAGCTGTTGATGTCAACTCTCCCCTGACGTCCCTAGCCAACTTCTGACAGAGTCCATATACATCATGCTCTAATATTATAGAAATGAAAAAGAGGGCAATGGCCAGCAACCATATATCTCCTGAATGTCCGCTTTAATGAGGGCAGTGCTGAGACAGAATTATCGCCTTACCCCATCTGGATTTATCGATCTAACAGTGTAAGTCAACCACCAGAGATAAAGATAAACCACCACGATGGAGAAACAATCCCCACTCTGATCAGAGGGCATCACACATCTAATCACTCACTCTCCTCCCTCTCTGGATGCGGCTAACCCACAGTTTTCTTTGTTCTTCCTGCTACATTAGCTGCTCTGGGGGTTACACAACGGGCAAGTGTATTCTCTCATTTAGAATACACAATTATTTCAGCCAAAAGATGCAGATTGAACTCATTAAGCAGACCTCTGTTCTCTCAGTGTAAATCATTTTGGACTAAATGGAAACCTGATAAGAATGCGGCCCCTGAAAATGTGTTCGAAGGGTGATATTTTGATGCTGATGAAAGCTGACACTCTGTCCACCTCTTTGGTAAGTCAGAGGAAAACATTAGCCAGGCTTCTTCTCTTTGCAGCAGGTTCTTGAAGGCAGCAGCCCGTATCTTTCACCTTTACAAAGATGGCTTCAAAGACTGATGAGTGTCTTACACAGACCTTTTCAAACAACTGTAATCTGCTACTATACTTACACCAACTTCTCCCTGGTGACACCATGATGAAGAACAGCAACCAAACTACTTGTTGTTATTTTCTTTAACCCATGCCTGTCTAACTTAACTAACTGCCTCATACACCACCACCAAACTTTCACCCAAGGCTAGGCCCCATGTCTCTGAGGAGCCAGGGGCCTGGGGGGCATCACAACACTGCTTTGAAGTCGGGCGATTAAAGAGGAAAGACCTGTCGAATTGGGATGACGGGGCTAAGGTTGGAGGAGGGGGAGGATCCGAGGGACAGGAAAGACTGTGAATACTGAGAGCCCGGGCCCATGGGACACAATTAAGAGCAAGGCTTTTTTAGTGAGGGTTACAAAAACACAGCAAGGATACCAGCAGTGCAGCCTTCCAAGCCAAGGTAAGAGTTCATTACTACATACACAGAGGGGGCTGGGGCTGTTAAACTCTCACCAGTTTGTTCATGGATTCCCCCCCACCCACAGCCTTGTGAGCTGACGAACGGCCGCATGATAACCATTTCCATCGCCGTTAAATCCTAAAGCTCAGTAAAGCTTGAGAATCATGCAGCTCGTCGCTCACAGACAGGAACGGAGATAAAAATCCTGCACACAGAGGAAGTTTGCATAGTCTTCCCTCAGGATGTTTTCCACAGCTAAAAAATATGACTTGTGCACAGAAGACAACACACCAGATTTCAGTCAAAAAAGTCAAATATTTTTATGAAAAGAAAACCAGTGAAGTGATGGATTGATGCTCAATCTACACACTAAGATCTTATCCTATTTACTATAAAAAGAGCTACAGTTACTAGTGTATGGTGGTATGACAACACTTGTAGAATAAGAAATGATTACTGTTGCAACACCTGAAACATGGAATCCATTGGGAATCCATGGTATTTTGTACTAAAACAAATGGTGTCCTGTGTTACATTTTCCACAAGACATTGAATGTAGAAATATGCATCCACTCTTATCCTATAAGTCAAACCAGCCACTTAAACATGTGTTAAGAACACATCTGGTAACCATTTCTAGGCCTCATTTAAATCTTGCTAAAATACCATAAAGCAGTAGGTTCTGTAAATTTGTCAAAGTCAGATCCTATAGCAAAGAACATCATAGCCTTGGTCACCACCTCAGCAGAGAGAAATGCCCTTTACCGGTCATGCTACCTGTTACTCGGAGTATCTGTCCTTAATATGCCCTCACCTCGACCCTCCTGCCAGTTTGAGACTCATGAAGCTGTTTAGTGCGCTGACAAACAATGCGGTAAATATATCAATGCAGAAGACACAAAGGAAGTTGAAACAGATTCTTTGCTCAATAGGACCAGATGCAACTTAATTTGATAATTAAAACCAGTGGAAGGCATTTGAGTTAGGACTTCACCAGAAGCACACCTCCTTTTCTGAAATAGCCATTTTGCTCATATGCATATGCTACACCAGAGCAGTGTTTGTTTTGCTTTTGTTAACTTAATTCTTGCTCTTCTTGGCAATTGCTTCTTCATTTCATTGCAGTCCAACTAAAAAACAAAAACACTTACAAAACTGGGATTAGTATTAAATATGAAAAGAAAAAAGAAGGAAAATATAATCCAAAAAATGGGCTGAGGGACACTTGGATGACTGCCTGGGAGTTACGAAATTGGTGCAGCCCCAAATCTGAGGCCCAGCGTGTCTGGATAACATTTCCGATGGTTTTCACTGCATACCTTACTGAGCACACCCAGAAAATCATACTACTATGTTCACACATCACTCTGAAAGTCAAATGATGGTTTGTATGTGTGATTGACTGATTGATTGATTCCAGGACAAATATTTGTATTTGGCACATTTGAGGCAAACAGTTGTTTCTAACCAATGTTCAGACAAGGTAAAACAAGGCCTTGCTAAAACAACGTACTGACTTCCTTTGTTTACAAGCACAAACATGTGGGTTGCATTAGAAGACAGATGTATAAACAAATATGGAGAAAGATGGCCAGTTTATATCCAAGGTCTTGTGCTATTTTATTTCACAACTCTGTCATGGCAATGTGTCGAGATCTGGGTGGCTTACCACATTCATTAAACAACTTCCTGGAAAACTTTCCCTTTCCCTCTCTTATCCAACATCCTACTTAAAGAGTGTCACTGAAAAAAATCAGCCAACTGTTGCAAACTAAGTGTTCATAAATTAACCAGAAACAAACTGAAATACTGAATTTCATCAACTTACGAATCAATATCATATCATATAATAAATCCACATCTGTATGTCCCAGACTGAAAAGTGAAGCTAATGTGGAAGTGCCTCAAACTGCTTTGTTTCTAATGACCAACAGGGGGCGACTCCACAGCTCCAAAAAAGAAATTTAAATGAAAAACGGACCCTACTTCTCACTTTATTAGTCACTCCAGTAAATAGTTTCCTTATGATTTTATGGTCTAAATTGCTAGTTTCAAGTCTACTTCAATACAAGACAATGTTTATTTTGTAAATTGAAATAAGTAAATAGACAATAAAGCGGGGTATACTTTAGGGCATGGCTACCTTGTGATTAACAACAAGTCACTACCACAATAAAAATGTTGATTACACAACGTAAGCATGGTGTAACCATAGATTCACAGAGTATAGGCATAGCTATTTCACAGTGTGTTTTCAGTTCATGAAAGTTAATTGTAACATTTTAGTTGCCTAAAAAAGTCTCAATCTGTGTTTGGTTGTTTGGTCTGGACAGTTTTTCCATTAAGTATATTTTGTTTTCATGGTTTTAAATTTGGATTATCAGAATTAACTATAGACTGTAAATGCACCGTGCCAACAAAGCCAGCAGCTGGCACTTGTCCAAATAGAGTCTCCTCTCTCCAAAAATCAAAGATGGTGATTGACAAATCCAAGTTGATAATGGTCAGTACGCTAAACTCAAGGTTTCAAAATATCAGTCCACAGACCAATGGGTGGTATCATGGTAACTACATCCATTCTTTTTTTTAAAGTCTATAAATCTTATCATATTATATCACACCATATAAATCCATGAGGCTCCCTGCTGCTTCCAATCCCAATTAGAGGTATGTGTAACCAGCTGACTGTAGAATGACCATAAACTAAATGAGACAATAATGTTTTGATCTTATGCAGACAATTACTGTACTGTATGTGCTGTATGTTAAAACAATTGCTTGTGCCCCAGTTTACTGAGCAACAAAGAAGCCCTAATTAATCGTCTCAATTTATGCAACACAAATAATATAGGCTAATGCAGGCATAACTAACCTGACATATATTTAATATAGACAATAGTACCTACAGATGATGCAAGCTAGATACAATTGTGGTTGTTTTTTTCTTCACCAATTCAGTGATTTTGTGTCACAGACATATAACATAACATAACATATTGTGCTGCATTTTGTGTCCTCCAGAAGGTTTCCTCATCTGTCAGACCCCTGCTGCAGCAAAGAGATATGTCTTTGTCTATTTCAAAACTAACTAATATTTGATGAAACAATTTAAACTGTAGTAATACCTAGCATAGCATGGGATTTCGTAAGAGTTTACATCCAGGTGAATTTATGGTGGGAGTAACTGAGGCAACAGACTGTTTGAGTGCAAACAATATTTGAATTGAGCTTAGCAGTAATTATGCTCTATTGAACAGCACAAAGCTTCACTTTAAAAATAAAAGTCAATTCACATATTGTACAAGCTGCGTAGGAAAGTATGCAAGAGCACATTATGGCAAAAATCCTGCTCACAGAGAGATGGTAGTCTGTGTCTTTGTGGATTTTGCAATGGCTGTACAGGAGCAGCAAGGCAGGTGTCCCACTGGGTTATGAGAGCCAGAAGCTTTGCATCTGGATCATTTCCTCGGCCCAGAGGGGCTCCATACTGGGACCCCCTCATAAAGCTGCACATGTGCCGAAGAAACCCAAATCCTTCTATTTCAGCCTGTATGTGGTGGCTGTGGTGATAGCAGGTAACAAGCTGTGACAAACACATACACACACACATCACAGTGAGCGAGCATTGATAATGACTCATGATTTTGTCTCTCTCTCACTGTCAAATATGCTAATTTACTACTAATGGCCAAACAGCCTGAAAATGTGTTCCTGCATGATGGTGAAAAAACGTTTTTATCAACCGTGTTCTTTGGCATAAGAGACAGAGACTGAAGGCAGAAGGATTACTGGAGATGAAACCAGGATAAAGCTGAGCTATGAACTGTGTGAGTAAGGCTTTTACTGCCTACTCCAAAAACCTTCAGTTGCACTCCTTTCCATACTGGTTCACTCTAAGCTCGGTATTTCCAGGACAAAGAGTTGAAAGATGTCCTTTGAGGAGATATCCAGCCTCTGTCTGAATCCCAAGAGAAAGGCAGAGGGGACTGAGAGGTGGAAAAAGGAGTTGGACATTTTCCACGGTCCAAACTCGTGAAAATGCAGGAGTGCTTTAAGAAGCATTCCTTCGATAGGCTGAGGAAGCCACAAGCGGGGAGATGTCAGGAGAAATTATGCTTGGCTCAACACAAAAAGCACTCAGAGAAATGAGATTTAATCTGCTGAGCTTAGAGTGTATTAGCCAGATGTAAACAGTGGGTGCCAACTGTGAGAAAGTTAACTTCCACATTGCTGCTGCACGAAAAAAACAATGCATAAAACATCAAACACTATCAATGAAAGAAACTCTGAAAACAGAAATATTTAAAAGGCCAAAATAAAACTTTCACAAGCCAGGGACATCGCAGTTCTGGGAATCAGGGGGTTAAGGTTAACTGGCCACACTGAAACACTTTCTCTCTGAGAATACTCTGCCTGCAAGCCCCTAGCTGTGGGAAAGGGAGTTTATGCAATTACATCACATTGATTTATGGACGACAGAGGAAAGATGGGGAAAGGATGGAAACTGAGCTGCTTGGAGGCGGTCCAAGATTAGGTCCCTGTAGAAACACAAGTCAATAGGTTTACACCACAAAACATGATGAATCTGAGACAATTGTGTGGGGATGAATGTGGTCAGAGAAACACAGGCAACACTATGAGGTCAAACCTGCCTAAAATTATAGGTTTTGATTTAAGACTGAAAACACACACATCATGAAAGCAGCCATAATTGTAATGCAGAGGCTTCTCGATGAACCTGCTCATGGAGAACATGCAGATAACAAGTTCAGAATAGTAATAACACCACAACTGAGCTTACTTTCAACTTTCTCAACTCTGGGGAACCAATGACAACTGTCGTGCTTGAGCAGATGGTGCTGATGCTGCCTTGAGTATTAATTGGGGGTAGTGATGAAATTGTGAGTAATGCAACCAAGCGTGCACTGCAGCTTTAGCAGCGTTACAAATCTCCATCAGCCCACCACAGCCTAAGTTATAAATAAACAGCCCATTTAGAGCTCCTCACTACTGTAACAGGGCCACAGCTGGGATATGTATGGTGTTCATCTGCTTATTTAAACATTAGCTTGTGACTTTACATTTAAAAACTAAACACTGCGAAAAAAAAAAGCTATTCTCCATTTGTCTGGGAGATACACCTACAGCTGTCCTGTGATAATCACCTGTGGAGGTGACTAAAGCTGCATTCATAAAATTGTCACAGATGAATGTTGCAGATTGTTTAAAGAAGTTTATACAAATACAAACTATCTCATCAGGAGTTCTGGTATATAGTCTTCCAGCCTTCCATAATCTGCGTGAGACTTATGTCGATACAAGCCAAATGGTGAAAATATGAGCAAAGCAGAAGGAGATTACAGAAGAGATTCAATATAATGAGCTGCAGAGGTTTAGTAGAAGATATTAAACGGTTTTGTTTTTTAACTTTCAAAATTTCCAGCTGTCTGCAAAGTCTCAGTCTGCTTAGTTCAGGCCAAAAGAAACAGAATAAATATGTATACACAAAGAGAGCCAGCCAAACATTTGAAGGTGGTGTTTTGAAAGCTTGCAGTACAGAGAGGCGGGTAGGGTGGGATGGGAGGTTCTTCTAGATGTGGCAAATGTATGGAAAGCTGACATAGAAATGTTTGAGGAGGAAAAGGGTGGACATCTGTTCCTTATTAAGTAAAAGGCAGCCCGTCCAATTTCAAACTGCCTACAGAGATAAGGGAAAGTGGTTTTGGTAATTGCTCAAAACATTGGCTCTCTGCTCGTCGTTGTTTATTTTGTGCATCATTTTAATGTGGTGATATCAAGTGAGATCATCTCCGGTTATTGACTAGAACTAAATTTTAGTTGAGTATTAAACAGCATAATATATGAATATTAAAGTTGTTCTATCTCTATAAATTCTGTTTTATAAACTGTCCAATCGCCGATTTGTACATTTCTGGCATTCAGGTTCAGGGCATTTATGGCAGACAGACAGATGCATTTTTATATATAATATGACTTGACAGATAAAGTCAAAATAACCTCTGCACATCCAGGGGTTTTCAAAAACAGCCCCAAAATTACTTTGGCTTCAACACTGGTACTGAAGCATTTCACGTGGGACGTGTCTCCTGCCAAGTGTTATCAGGAAAGATGATCTGGGTCTGTCTCTCCGGGGTGTGAACAATTGGAGAAATGCCTGAGCTTTTTGTGTGTTTTTTTCTTTTTTGTTATACACTTCACAGTTTTGAGCCTTCACGTCACACCCAGGTGGTCAAGATAGGGTTGGATGACTTTGCTGCTGCTGGCCTACAGTCCCGATGTGGGACAAGTGCCAAATCAGTGGGAAGACACCCAAGATCACCTGATGTTCCACTGAAAAAAAGAACCCAACCCTCAGAGAGTCACTTTGTTTATTTTAAACACTTAAATCAATGAGCGGTGCAGCCAATTTAATTTCACAAAGTAGAGACACCTGCAGTGCCTGTGCTATCTCTGACAAACACATGCAAAGGTGATCCCTGGATTCAGCTGTCAGAAACGTTAGGACTGAAATACATTTTCATGAAAATATCAAACTTCAAATGGTTAAACAGTGGCTAGCTTCCCTGTGCAGTGGATTCTCATTTTGCCTAAGCTTCAAAGAAAGGAAGATGCAGCAAGGCAAGGATTAAAGAAAAAAGGAATTATGCTTCATGGTGTGCATGTGTTTACCCTTAACTATTAGCAATGAAATTTTACAGTGAGAAAAAATACCTCCTCAACTCACAGAGATAACTATTTTTGCTCTGCTCTTCTTAGAGAACCTACAGTAGCTACGGAAGAATTCCCTGTGGAAGTTGATCCACTGAGTTTATTAAATGCAGCACATTCCCTCCACAGTAATGGTAGTGTGGTTTGCTTGTGGCTGTAACACACAGGCTGGCATTGACCGACTGTATGCCCAGAGGACAGAGGCCGTGTTTTAGAGCAGTGACCCATGAATGCTGTCTGCAGTAGCACACTTTTAAAGTGGTGGTGGGCTAAAATTTTCATAAAGCAGCATCAAAAAATCATGAGGCAGCGAGGCGCTCAGTCTTTGCTGTCTAATTGTTTTTCCCCTTTGAGGAGTAAAAATAACTATCTACAGCATGCACATTTGATCTGCTGTTAAAAAGCAAAGACTGTTACTTAGTCAGTCATGCATTTGCTGGTCAGACGAATAAATTCATCCATATAAGATGCATGCAGCAGTCATCCTCCAGCAAGCTAAAGAACCATCTTCACACAAAGTAGCCTGGATCACTGAAGTATGCCGTTGTCGCTTGAATGACCTCAATTGGCTTTATGGTTACACTTGAACTGCAACAGTTCAAGACCCCTTTTTGCTTTAGTTTTAAACCACATGTGGTTTAATGGTGTTATTGTGGGCAATAAGCAGGATGACACTGGAGAACCATTAGCAGAAAAAAAGCTTCACACCTGTATCACACTCTAACACAAGATGACTTTACGTCTCTCAACCACTGGTGCGATAACATGGCAAACCACAGGAGAGGTTCTAAATGCAAACAGACAGATGGCCCTCAACTACACCACCACTATTTAGAAGCTGTAAATATTTGAAGTTGCTGTTCTTTAACAAGGTGAAGCGCATTTCTTAGAGGCTTGTGATCTTAGCAGGAGAGAGACCATTAGCTGGCCGTTCTCCCTCAGTTACCCCAGGTAGAAGTTGAAACCCACTGTGGATTTTTTATAATCAACACTGATCTGTCCCCCTGACGCTGTGGAGGCTGACAAGGAACCCATATGTCTAATAGACCTGTGGCGACACTCACCCTGTGGGAGGGACTGTAACATTGCTGTTATCCCACAGGACCTGCAGGGAGTAACGCTGTGGACAAGGTGTGTGGGCTTCAAAGGCTGCAAAAAGCAGCCAGCATAGCAGAAAGAAAAATAGTGGGGCTTTTTAAAAAGGTGCTTACTCTCTTACTGGCATGATATTTGAATACAAATGCACATAATAAGATTGCGGAAGGGAGAAGCAGAATCACATTAGCCCAGTTACGCCTACTAAAGTTTACAATATTCACTTCCAAGTCAAAATATAGAAGTCTCTGCTTAGCTAGGGTTTTTCTGTGCCATGTTTACGAGTTGAACGCAAAACATTTAGCCTAGATTCAAAGAGATACGAGGTCTATATACAGTAAATATAAAACAACCCCATTTCCAGTTGAGTTCTGCCAACAGCACCCAGGCTGCAGGGGTGTGTGTGTGGGAGAGCCTCATGTACGTTTGTGTTTGTGTATTTGAGGTTTGCATGGTTATCACTGACTGGAACGGCAAAGCATTATTAGCAGACTGCAATGAAAACCCAAATCACGCTCAAAATAAATCTCTTGGGACGTACTCTATAATTCAGCTACACTGGAAAAGCCGAAACAGCAGCAAGAAGACTACGTCATATATACCGACTCACAGTCCTGCCTGTATCCATAAATCTGATTTAACTGCAGCATCTCTGCTTCATATCACGACTCCTAATCATAACCTAAACAAGAGAATATGCGTTAATGAGCTAACATCTAGCTCAAATACCTGACACGCAATTAATTTGTTTAAAACGATAATAGGCTAATTATCTGGGTCATCCTTAACAACCCACTGTCCATCGTTACAATAATTCATGCACTCTAAATTACCAAGTCAATTTGTGGTGAGAGCAACTGTGTGTATTTGGGAGTAACAATTATCATACCACATTATACTGTGTAGCCAATCATCAGTGATTAAAAATAAACAGGATATTTAAGGGCTTAGATCCCCTTTAGGCAGAGGAAATAAAACATGCAGAGCTGAATATGTAATAAAATAGGGCACATTAAAAAAAACAAAAAAAACAGATGACTAATGAGGGTATTCTTGTAAAGCTATATTCTCTTATTCCATAACTTGGATGGAAAGAGCAGGCGCACTCGAGGAGGAGAACCAGGGAATAGAGAGGGAGAGAGGAGAGAGGGGTGGAGTAGAAAAGATTTGGGACACAGTTGCGGCTGAGGCAACTGAAAGAGAGAAAGACCAGAAGGCGGGAGAGAGTCCCATTTCATCAGAAAAATGCCTGAGTCAGGAGATGAGAGAACCATTAGGCCCAATGAGTCACAGGGAGAGGCTGTAAAAACAGATCTGGGCTGAGCTCGGCTCACAGTACCATCTCCGAAAAACAGCCAAAGAACAGTAGAACAGTCACCCTAAATGAAGTGCAACAGTTTGAATGTGATCCCGTGATTTGAAATCATCTGTCTGAATTCACAGTTAACAGTTTATAAATGCAACAGGCTGTGTCCTTAACTCCAGCAGGGGCGTTTTGTAAAATGCACTGTCACTGATCTATTTCATGGCCTGTTGCCCTCAAGAAACTAGACAATTGTTTTTCTTTTCATTAACGCAAGATGGGCGAGATGTGCTGTGCAAATCATTTTAGAAGTAATGTGTGGAAAACAAATTAAAGCATTTTAGACAGAGGTAAAACTGTCTGTTGACTTGTAAAAATGCACCTGCCTCATAGTTACATTACAGCACCATTAAATCTAGAGTCAGCGGTTCATTTAAGTGAGACAGCAGAGGCACTGTAAATGAACCAAATATTGTCAATTCTGCAGGTTAGGATTATGCTATGTGGGTTGTGTTCAAATTAATTCAAACTAATTACATGTAAGTTTGCATTTGTTTGAACTTGACTTTTTTGAAAAGCCGTATACTGTAGATCTATGCAGGTTAGGCTGTTATTGGTAACCATAGATCACAAAGGCTCACAGTGGAGATATCAATACATCTCCAATATCTCAACCATGTTTTGTTCAGTCTTCAGGTTTAAAAACAAACCTCTGGTCCCGAGGTCTGTTTGAAACAGATGCTGGAACAGAACCAGACATATTAGTGTTATCATACCCCCAAATCTGTAAAGTATAATAGAAAACAGTGTCTCAGAGTAAGACTCGTGCGCTTTCGCTTGCATGCTTATACCAGTCCCAAGATGAACAAGATCAACTAAGACAACTGCGTTATTCTTAATCCACCACGCATCTTCTCTGGTTCAGAAACAGTGAACAAACCTTCAATTGTGTTGATACATTTTTCCTCTGAACACAGAGTCTTTATCAAAATCGTTAACAGGAACCAAGTCATTTGGGCAAGAAACAAGGCACAGAGCAAGTCTGACAAGAGTTCCTTATCTATATGTTTAAACTGGCACAAAATATCATTTTAGTGAAAAGCTCCAGTGAGAACAATCACACATCCATAAAAATGAGCTCTTCCACCCTGGTACTACTTGATTAGCACCCAGCTTCCTCTTGCCCAGTGTGCCAACACTGAACTTAAAGTGAGTCAACACATCAGCATTGTGTGGATTTACCCAAAGAACTAGTTGTTCATCCGGCAAATAAATTACTCCATTTTATGCACAGAAAGCTGTGAGATATCTTTTGTTCCTTGTTCTCTCAGGCAGCAGAGTGCTTATACTTCAGCATCTTTCAGTGGATCAGCACTGTGCTCCAGTCTCTCTGAAGTCAGGCAGGTAATCTCCCCACACGTTTGCCCCGTGTCACATACCTATCAGTGCCAGACTCCCTGGCCAGCCTAAGCCCCTCTCTGAGCTTTGACTACATCTGAAGGATGAAAAGAGCACAGGGTGATGAAGAAACCTCCGGGCGAAAGCACAGGGATTTAGTGAGTGTGCTCGCTCTCTGTAATGACCAGTGGGTCCTCACCAGCAGCCTTTAATGGACACCTGAGTGACACGCTTTATTAGTTCTGAAAAACATTATGTGGAGGAATAGATGGCTGGGGGGATTTTGAGATAGATGTGATTTGAACATCCCGAGACGGGGCTGAGTATATCCTCAACTAAGCGCCTACCAAGCCGTGAGCACGTTGGAGAGTCCGCTATCTGCCGGGCCCAGCTTGTCAAATACATACCTTTTACCTCATTACCTGCTCAGCAAAGCCATTATTGAGGGAAATAGGGTGAATGCAAGATAAGCACAAAGAATTCTTGGGTTGAGCACAAACAGCCGGCCTGCTTCCTCCTGATAAAAAGGAAGCGTCAGTGTAGAGGCCCCTCAGCTTCCTGCTCTCTGTGAACTCTGGGGCTGCCAGCTGCCCCTCGCTTTGGTCAGTCACTACTTCCTGGCACATATGAAGGCATGCAAGGACCAAAGAATGCATGAATGTGTGAATAATAGTGGATTATGCAGCATTTTCATGCAGGAAAGCAACCCTAAACCCACAGAAAACTCTAAAACTGAGTTTACAAGTAACACAAGGGGAGTATGTTTTGATTTATAGTTTTGGAGTAACATTTCACGGCAACATGAGATGGATTACATTGTAGATGATCAGACCATATCATGCTTTAAGTATTTTCCCCACAGTAACAGTAATGCTGTTCTATTTTGTGTAATTGCTACTTTTTGTTATTTCATCCTCTGTGACAGAGTAATGACTGAGGTGATCAGGAGTTTTGCAATGAGGATGGTGGTTTACTGACAAAAGGGGAACCAAGCCTTTCTTCAACTCACATTGTCTTTCCTCTCAACAAGCTATACAGCCATCAAAAATTGTAATAGAAAACAAAAAAGCCCATGCTGACCACTCAAAACTTAACGATTGTGTAGCATACGGCGGCATACCTCCAACAGCTTGGTGCGTATAGGCTTTATAGCTACACTGCAACTCCTTAAAGAACAACTATAAATCCAGCTTTAGGCAGACACCACAGCAAGCTGTTTTATAAGGAAGCAGGGTTTTGATATGACATGACCTTTAGCGGTAAAAACCGCCTTCAGCAGACTACATCAAACCACAGTGTTAGGACATCCGTTGCTCATAAAACACAGTGAAGACATATAATAACACAGACCTTCATGGCTTTTAAACAGCTGATGAAAAATACACTTTATGAAGAGTAAATTATTTCTGCCAGCTGAAAAAGCAAATTTCATTTTCTCATGTCTCCTGACAACAAAGATGCTGAACCCATTACTGGCTGAGGCCTCTGCATCACACACATTAAATGAAGGGTCCTCTAGCAATCGAAAAAAACAATTTTCTCATTGAGCCAATAGATACTCCATTTAGTTCCGGGCTCTCTACGGGCTGCTGCTGCTGTAGCGGGGCTGATACAGGAGAAAGCGAGTGTAGAGTGATGACCCAACCTCGTTTTCCCTCTGCCTTGCTGCTCTGAACCCATCGATATGGATACAGACGTGCTCCGCAGGCTGGATGAGGAAGGAAATGGAGAAAAGAAAGAAGAACCGAGAATGGATGTGGACAAGAAGAAGCAGATGACAACAGATGAGATGATATAGAAGCAGGCGGATAGAGAAGGTGGAGGGAGGCTGTTGTGAATCAGGGCCAGTGATCAAATGACTGGCCAAAACAGGCAGCCGCCTCATTTACAAGCACATCAGCCAACGTTCAGAAAAGAGAGAAAGAGTGCAAGTGTGAGAGTGAGAGGGAAGGAGGGGAGAGACAGAAATCAGAGGCACCCAACCATGTGGAAGCACAGATTGATTAATTTCAGGCCTTTTAATGAGCGGTGCTCTGCCAGGCCAGGCGGCACCAAGTCAGTCACCCCAGCCCTCTCAGCAGGAGCTGCCATACACTGCAATTCACACTTTTCTATCTCTGCCAAGGACTAGATGACAGTAGAGCAGTGAACTCACCACACACACACATTAACACTCTTCTTTTCTATTCAGTTGTTTTTGCTGTTCATCACTGGCACCATGGACGTGTGATTAAGAGCAACACATTATTAGAGGCACTATTAAAATGAATGCACTGATCACCAGCGGCAAGTTTCACACCAGGTGTTCTGTGTCTGTAGGCGGAATAAATACCAGCTTGGCTTGGTGGAGATTTGAATCCTCTCAAACATGCTCCCTCCTAATTGCTATCGTCCACAGTCCACCGAGGAAGCCGAATACATTGTTGCTTGTAACCTTTATTCCCTGTATAAATTACACTGTAGGTTTACAAACCCTATTGTTTGCATTTGCACTTATCCTGCAGACATCACTTCTGTGTCTGAGCAACAAAACTATTTCCCAACACTCATGTGAATCAAGCTGAAGAGAAAAAAGCTGCTTCAGGCGGAGTTTAGTCATTCGTGTTGGCAGCTGCTCCAGAAGCATCAATACTACTGTTTCTTTTTTTTTTTTCCCCTTCTTCTTTTTTTTTTTGACAAGGCAAATGTTCACCCGCAACAGGGTGAACAAACACGCCTCTGTTTCCAGTTTGTGTGCTCCTCTCTTTACAAATTGTTAACTCCCAATCATTTGATTCTGAGGTAATAAAAAAAAAGAAGAGGGTAGAACAAAGAGACACAGAAAGAGAGAAATCGTTACATGATGCAGCAGTATAGTAATTCAGCTCATTAATCATGACAGGAGCTGATTTGTCAGTCTGTTGGAGCTGGTGGGGTGTGATATGATTCTTCTCTCCCCTTTCCTTTCCTTTCCTTTCCTTTCCTGACACACTGTGCTGGCCTCAAGGAGAGACAGAAAGACGGAGAGCGAGCGGTTGAGACTTTAACTTGAGGCAAAGCAGTCCAGCACCGCACGCTCACCTGGACTCTGGTTTGTGTTAATGGGTCCCTGAGAGCGAATCTCCTCAGGCGAAACCTGATTACGACCTGATTTCCAGCAGTAACTATAAGAATGTTTTAGCCACGTCTCTGAGTGGAAACTACTTTTTTTTTTCTTAGTCAAAATCTGCACTTTCTTTCAGCTGCTGGTGTAAAAAAAAAGCCACACACACAATCTACATTCATTGTTATAAAGCATGTTCTTTGTGTCCTTAAAAGAGTTTTTCTTTTTTTTTGCGGAGCTCTTGAATGTGTCATGTTGGCTCCAGTGGAAATCAGACAGAGGCAGAGGGATGAGGTGGTTTGGGATGATGCATGCCTCTGATAAATGCAAACTGACAGTGAACTCCTGCCCTACAGCAAAGGTAGCGCCGTCAGAGACATCCATCTGGTGACCCCCATACATCTCTGCAGACAGCGTCCTCGGTTATGGCTGGACCCCCGTGGGAAGGATGCCAGCTTGGGAGACTGACACACATCGCTCCGGATCCCCCCTGCTGTCAGGTTTCCCATATATTCTATCACACCACATTATATTAAAAAAAAATACATTTGAACCGCATTTCACTGATTGATTTAGATCAGCAGAGGCTATTTAGTGTGTCTGTATGAGTCTGATTTATTCCTAAAGGAGAAATTAGCGAGCTGACCTGAGGTTAACACAAGTCTACATGGTGTAACAGCCAAAAAAAAAAACAAAAAAAAAAAAAAACGACTTCAACAATTAGGATGACATTTGCACCTTTGGCATTTGTAGGGATTTTTCAACATGTTCAGCTCGTCTCAGGAGAAAATGTAACTTGCAGCAACAAAGTGAGCAGAGAATCAAACACTGCGCACAACACCCCCCCCCCCCCCCCCCCCCATTAGACGCGCTGTTGTAAATAATAAACCCGTTCAATAACAACAAGGCAGTCACGAAAACAAGCGAGGGAGACTTAAATTATGATCATTCATCTCTCATTTCCAACACCGAACATTTAAGTTTTAAGACTTTGCGGTTTCTTACCTCAGAGCGCTGCTCAGTCCCGAAACCTCTGGCTGTGACAAGATGTTTCCCGGCGAAAAAATATCACTAAACTGTCTGTGTGAGCACTACTGGATGGAAGTAGCCTACTCAGACAAAACCACAAACAACACCGTTCAGATGGGATGTCCGCGGAGGTGAATTGTGCCCGGCAGCGTCCAGCTAGTAAAATCCAGCGCTCCGAGATTTGCGATCCCAATTTGGACAAGCATGCAGTGTTAGAGGAGATTGGTATGCAAACACTTTGGTGAACTCACTGAAAGCTGAGCGGCTCATCCAGCAGGCTGCTCTGCTCCGGAGGGCGGAGACTCTTCTTCCACATACACGCCTCCGGTTTATCTCTCCTGCATTATCTGGAGAGGTAAACATGAACTCAGTGCAGATGAAATAAAACCTTTTATTTGTGAATTTTCTAAAAATGTTTATTTAGACTATATCTTTCACTTTTAAGCTGTATGGTGTTTATTAATTCATCTCAGAATGCTACACGAGAGTAAAATTACTATAAAACAAAAAGACAAAATTATGAGAATAAAGTATTTTGTTGATTTCAGAATTCAAAAATCTGACTTCAATATCATGATAATTATTTTTATTGCAGAATTTTGATTTTAAAACTCATTCATTGATTGCAGTGTTGCAGTAGGCCTATTGTGATCTGCAGTATTCTGAGATTAAAGAGATGTCCCAGTGATTTACATTTGCAGAATCAGATTAAAAAGATAAATGGTCAAAATCAAAACAGCAGAAAATTAGATAACTTCATTTTAATTGGCCCGAGCTCCAAAAATGCTAGAGCCTACATTTACTCTAATGGGATTAACAAGGTCTCTCCATTTGAGCCTCTTTGCCTGCTACATGTCTTTTTAAGTAAATGCCTTTAACTTTTAGTCGGCTACCTTTCTATTTTGTACAATTTACAGATTCTAGTGTTCACAGATGAGCACACGAGTGATGATTGCAGATATTTTTCTCCAAAAACATGATGGCTTTTTGGCTCTACCTGCACATCTTTTGCAATTGTATGAATATTTCCTTGTGTTTTAATCTCCTCTAATTTCTTATCTGCGTCTTTACATTGCATCCTTTATCTTGTTATTGTACAGTGCTACAGGACACACTACAATACAACTCTTTTCACAAGATAAGTAGATCTCCTAATGCAGACTGAACTGAACTTTCTGAATTTGGTGGTATTCCCCTTTAATCTCAGATACTAATCTCTTTCTTTTCCCACGAGTCTCTTTTCCTTTACAATCATTTATTTGAAGTTTCAGTGGAAACTTGGCAGCAGGATATATGTCAAAAAGCGATTGCAAAACATGGGCATAATACAATCTGTCTTGATGATCATTTACACACAGAGACAAGGTCAATACCAGCATCATTATCATCATCATTATCATTTTGATTTAAAGCCAACAGATGATACAAGATGCAGTCAGTCGTGAAAGTAATGCAACAGTTCTCCGACATGTACATCATACAATGAATAATTGAGAGTATCCTAAGGGTCAAAGCTACTTTTGTAAGAATGAGTATCGAGTCTTTGAAAAACAAGCTCAACACTGTTTTTGATGCCAGCAACAGATAAAACAGCAACTCTCAGATAGGCAGCTGATAGTTATTGTTTGTGCCTTGTTAATTATTCATGCTGTGTGCCCCTCTCACAGCCAGAAAACAAGAGAAGTGCTTTTGTTACGGGTTGGAGGGGGCGAACTGGGGGCCTGAAGTGTTTCTATCCCTCTGTGTCACAAAATCTACTACAGATGGAGAGCAAGATAAGCACTCCGGAGACTGATCTTTTTGCCTTCTCCTCTGAGGTCGTGACACTGACATTCCCAGTGGCATACGTGATACCTCCAAACCCCCGGTCTCCTTGTGTTCTCTCCTGATCCCTTTCTTATTGGCGCTCAGGACCATGCTGCAATTTTAAGTGCATTTTTGAAGTCAAGAATAAATGACAAGCAGCGGCTTTAAATTGAAGTTTAAAACAAGTCGGAGATTAGAGTATAGAAAGGTTGGCTTCAAAGACTCATCAGGAGCTCGGTTCAGACACGGGCCGCCTCCTGTGTAAGAGAAGTATCACAGGAATGACTTGGCTGCAGAGAGAACAGCTGTGAGGTATTTTCTTTTTGGCTTCTTGGGTATTTTCAGAGGGCTCAGAGAGTAAAGAAAGGCTGAGGTGAATCACTGGCTAAACAGCCTCCTCCCCCTCCTGCTTTCTTTGAGCGCTCAAATGGTTCACTGGTGTTGTGGAGCACTCTCACAGATCAGTGAAGCAATGGTCTGATTATTTGTTTTCCTTGGCTAATCAGTGATTGATCAACAAATGTAGTGATCAGTGCCCCCCAGGATGTGGTACACTAATACTATCAATACAGACAACCAAAATCTGCTTACAGCCTCAGGTTTTGACCTTTTGGTGATGGTCCACATCAATCAACAGATTGATTCAAGGGAACATTTTAGAATGACTCAGAGATTTTAAATTCATTCAAGAAAAGAAAACACAAAAGAAAACCAGCAATTTTTTAAAATTGATGACATTTGAAATGACTCAGATGAGGTGATGGAAGTTTTTTTTTTTTTGCTACAGGAAACACGTTTCAGTGAAAAGTTTCCAACTAAACCATAGTGAATCTGGATTGCACACTGTGTGAATTACGTGGACAAAAAACCTTTGAAACCCATTTTTTTCTGGCATGACTTTGTGTTCTGTTCAGTCTACTTGTTCCTCTTCCATCCATGCTGCTGGCAATACAAATTTACTCTTGTGTCCATGTTAATCATATAACACACGCACGCACACACACGCACACACACACACACACACACACACACACATACACCCAATGATAGGCGGACTATGAAAGCTTACAGGCCGTTTCCTCACATGCACATTCTTATCGCACACAAACCTATTTAATTCAATTTACACAGCCCGCGCTTCAGTTTCACACATAGCATCATACCATGTGCTATCTCATTAAACAGGCCACGGCCATGCTTGACAAGCTCTCACAATCTAGGCCTTATTGTTGTGCACACACACCCGCACACATACACACAGGGGATGTAGTCTAAAGGAATTTCCCCAGCAACAGCATGCTTGTAATTTAATATTGCATTTGTGGTAATGTGATGCTGGATTGTTTTGTCTCTAAATGTTTTTTTTAATATGTAAATATTGAGTCCATGTAAACATGAGGAGTAATTTCACCATTCTGTGGTTGTTGCAGAGAGATAAAACTGTCTCTCTCCCTCATGTTGAGATATGGTTTAGGTTCTCGGCTTTGTGCAATTTTAAAATGACATCAAAGCTTCCGTTTAAACAATGCAGCTTCTTTTCTACTGATAGACGTGCAGAGTGTGCGGTGTACGTTTGTTAAAGGAATAGTTTGAAATTGTGGGAAGTGCATATTCGCTTTCTTGCTGAGAATTACTCAAAATTTGGAGCTTATCAATAAAAACTGGAAACAAGAGGAAACAAAAATATCTGCCTATACCAGCAACTCTAAAGCTCACATATTAACATGTTGCATTTCTTTTATATAATACAACACATTGACTTATAGGGGGTATGTATGTCAGACTATTTATTGGCTGAGAGCAGCCAGTAGTGTCCTGGAGTTTCTGCTTGGTTGCCTGGCAACTTCTTCCAACCCGGAAATAGCCCAGTTTAAACATGGCGCGAATCATCATTTTTACACATGGATTTTAAGTGGATTACACAAAACAAGATAGAAGGTGTTAATTGGTGAGCTTTAAAGTGTTGATAGGTGGATTTTCCCATCTTTGCCCAGACTCAGGCTAGCTGTTTTTTCCTTCTTCAAGTCTTTACTTTAAGCAATCTCTATCTCAATCTTTATTTGTATAGCGCCAAATCACAACAAAGTCATCTAAGCTAAGCTAACTGACTGCTAGACACATCAAAAATTATACAATCAGGTAAATAATTTTAAAAAACTACACAAATTCAGGCACCAGTCTTTAAGCTATCAAGTCTAGCATCTGACTGTGAGGGCCTTAAGCAGCTCCTTCAGCGACAGACCAACACCCCAGGTGTAAGAGGGGGCGTTTCCGCAGGTCATTCATTCCAACTACAGTCAATGTTATAATTGCATTTAGTTTTTAATTTTATTGTTGTATACATTTGTTTTTTGTTTTTTTCTATATCACTATTTTTTAAGCTTCTGTAACAATGAATTTTCCCCACTGTGGGATCAATAAATGTATCCTTATCCTTAAGCTAAGGCATGTTCTTGATACAATATAAGGGCCGTTTGTTAGTAGTCATTCTCTGTTCAAGCAACTGTACATTTAAATCCCCAGACTTCTATCAGTGGAGATCTCTAATTGTCTGGTTTCATGAAACTAACCAGCTGCTGACTGTAGATTCTTATTTATTTATTTCTTATTTCTTTTCTTATTAATATGAGAGTGAAAGAAAATAACTATCATTTTAAAAGATATTGCTTTAAATTTACATTTATCAGAAGCAGATCCAGTGACTAATTGTACACTGTTTCGATTAGGCTCACATTCACAGAAAGGCAATTAGAAAGTGATTAGGCATCCTCACTCACTGTGTGAGGATCAGATACAAAACATTGATGATAGTGCTTATGATTGTTTTATTTAATTTTTTATTTTATCTTCCTGAACAAACAATAAAGAGACATTTACCTCAACTTATACCCATTTTGATTCCCATTATTTTGATAACGGTAACATCTCTGCCACACAGTCTACGTACATAAACGCGGATGCACACAGAGACATTGAACACAACCTTGCAGCCTCAATCTGTCAGGGGGCATCAGACTGTGCTCAGGGGAAATGTGCCATTCGTCATGGCTTCCTGCCCTCTCCACGACTCCAGGACCAGGATCAAATTGTGAAACGGGGTGTAGACGGGCAAGACTCATCAGACTCCTTGATGCCCTGTAGGGAAACCACATACATTCAGTTACACACTGCTGCTAAATAGGCTTGCCTTAAATGTTCCATTTCATTGTCTGAGTCATAATTTGGTTTTCCAGAGTTTAATTTCAGCATGATTTGTCTTCACAAAAACCTTTCTTCCTCTTTTGGAAAAGGTATTTTGCTTAACCTAGATATTTAAGCAGAAACCTTCCTTTAAAAAAAAAGTTCCCCCAAGAATTTCTTTGAGACACCGTTTAAAATTAGTGTGTTTTCATAGAAAGTCATCAGTGAATTCAAGCATCTCCATCTGGCTTAGCCTGCGACTGTCACATAGCCAAGTTAAGGAAAGAGTGGAAAGGAAAGCAGCGACAATAGACATGACAGGCTCACTCTTTAAGCTGAAAGGTAATGAATCATCTTTATTTGGAAACACTTTCATGTTAACAACTCCTTTGGTATTAGTGTGTGTTACCTGGCTGTAACCTAGCAACAAGCCTCCAACGCTGTTTAGAGGAGTAATTGGACAAGTCAGTTAGAAGAGGCGTAAAGTAGAAAATCAGAGGATTAACATGCTGAATCTGAAATTAGAAAGCTTTTAGGACACTATAGAAGTGTCTTTTATGCTTTATGCGCTGTCTCATTTGTACTTTTATTCTGTCTCTGTGTGCATACCTCTGCATTAAAAAAAACACCTGTAGGCAATAGTGTGAGGTTTTCCTCCACCTTAATAATTACGGATGTCTACCTGCTGCTGCTCAGTTGATGACAGGAGCCTGAGGATATGAGATATGAGCGCGGGAGGGTGAGTGGGAGGGAAAGTGGAGGAGCGATGTGTGTCAATCTGGCCAGATAATTCTTTACAGGAATACCACACAAACAGAAACATCTGCTGGGTCTGGGCTTAAACCAAGGCAGTGAAAAAATACACACACACACACACACACACACGTGGCACCGAGGCTGTTGGGCGAGAGTAAATGGAGAGTGTAAAGATGGAAACAAGGAGTGACTGGACCATTTTTGCCCTTGCTCCATCTTTATGTACAGTAAGTGTGCTGACTCTCTCTCTCCTCCCCCCAAACCCTCCGCTGTCTTGCAGTGACAGGCCAAGCGTGGCTGAACTCCCTGAATATAATGTACCTCCCAGTGTTCCCAGGAGAATGAACTGGTTGGTGAATGCACGAAAGTAGGCCAGGGGAGCCACCGCTGCATCCCCTCCTCCACCTACTCCTCCTCCTTCTCCAGAAATCTGATTCACGAGGAGGGAATGATCCATTCTTCTGTCACCCAGAATTTCTCTCCTCTTCAGTTTCATTTGGGGGTGTTCTTCACCTCAGCTAACGCATTCTTTTTAATTCTGCAGATTTATTTCTTACATTCATTCAGCTGCTGTAGGTGGGCCTCTATGAATATTTTGATAAGGCATCAGCAGCTTCTTCTGTCAGAGGACTGTGGTTGCATGTGCAGTATAAGCATGGAGATCTGTGGTTATTGGTCCAGACCAGACACAATTTCTGGTCTGGGAGACTTGGGAGGTGGAACTGTGGGATATAAAAGATTTTGAAAATGAGTTATGATCTTTGGATTGAGGCATTGTGGGCCATTACACTGTAAAACTTTGTCAGCTGGTTAAAATTTAAAACGAGAGAAACAAGGGTGTTCGGTAAGTATAGGAGGAACCACTTTTACAGTTCTTAAGCTGACTACAGTGAAACACTTTTATCACTGAACACATCAGTAGCTTTTAGCAGTGGAGCTTCACCTAACACCATTGTCAGATCAGCCATAATAGTATTATTTGGCTAAAAGCTTTCTGAAAGACAAAAAAAGAAAGAAGCTACCGAAACAATTATAATCTGATAACTCTGATGTCATCGTGTGGAGGAATTAGAGGTAACAAACAAAGTGTTCAGAGTATGTTCACCTCAAGTTTTGACTATGACATCTAACATCATAATGGTATAAAATTTAATAGAAAGTCACAAAGAGCACAATGTGTCCCCTTCAATAAATAATAGCTTATTCCACTACATTTCTGTGCGATGTTTTACAGTGTACTTTTGGGGCACTTCTGCTGAGGACTGGATGTCTGGTTTCAAGAGCTTTTAACTGGAGAGCAGTAACCGGGTGTGGAAACAACACTGTCATGGTGGTCACTGATTTTTTTTCCCTCCCTCTGGTCAATCGCAGACCCTGTAGACTTAGATTAATGTGGAAACCTGTTAGTTAAGTTTGAGCTGGGGGCATTCAGGACCATAACTCTTGCTACTGTCCTGTGCTACCACTATAGTTGTTGTTTAATGTCTACAAGCCTGTAATGACGTTCCCAGAGTTTATGTTGGACCTGCTACACTTAACGCTGCAGCCTTTTTACAGATGCCCAGGTAATTTTCCTGCTTCCCTTTAGAGAGCCGCTATACATAAATGAAATATGGATGCAGCTCCAAATCAACTCCAGCGGCATCCAATCTCTTGAATCAACTTTGGGGATGTTTCCCTGCCAACTCCTGCTTGGATACCAACATTTCCTTAGCAACTGCATGGCCAACAGCTATATATGTGCATTTAATGCTGACAGGCGCTGTAGGGCTCAGCTGTTGATGGAACACAGTTATCCTTTTTCTCATTACTGTCTGCTCTATGTGAGATTCACCAGACCTGAGGGAAACCATCAGGGACTTACATGTGTGTGCACAGTATGGCCAATAAGGAGAACAGTCCCACTTCTTGGAAACACCTGTCCAATATTCTGAACAGAATCTGTGCATGCAAACAAAGGATTTTTTTCCTCATTACACTCCAGATGTCATCAGATATAGATGTAAACACAACTCCCTGAGAGGAATGAAAATTGCTCAAACATGTCCAATGTGTCATAACTCACATGCATAATTTCATTTGAGATCATGATACATAATTTGGGAGCTTCCTCCTGTGACAGCAGCGCAGCACGCTAACCTGTTCCTACATGCATGGAAGCTGCAGCTATGCTTGCATTGACAAACACATAAGACAGGGAATGCCCCAAAACCAGAATCCAAAACAAAACATTGTGCGCTGAACGGATGTTTGTTTTTTTCCTGTTTCCATGGTTAAATACATAAATACCTCAATCCGGAGAAAAGGTGATGTCATGTTTAAAGAGACACGTTGAAGTTTCATGTTTTATTTGGATATTTTTCTTCACCAGAGAGCAAATTGCAAAGTTAAAAATGTCTGAGGATGCCTATAAAGTCAGTGGTGGTCTTTGAGGAGAAGCCAATGTAGACACTGTAATTCTCTATTGATTTTTTTGCATTGTGGGCTGAATTAAAATAAGAGTATTGACCATGGACCTTAAATCTATGCGTCACATCACCCCCCCAATTAGGTGGCCTCCATCACCAGCTCCTAATGGTAGTACAAGGTCATCAGAAAAAGCTTTTAACGGACAACAGAGTCCACCTTTTGAAGTCCCTGCATCCAAAAAATGTGTCCTCAAAAACCGCTATCAGTATTATGGTGCCACAGTAAAACACTTGTACCACTCGTTGACAGGAAGTGTGTGATATGTTTTTATTGTTTTATTGTTTGAATAAAGCTTATATAAGTTTATTTTCCCTTCCTTCAGTTAATGCAAGTTTAAATATTTGCACCTAGGACTACTGAGGGAATAAAGCAAAAAAAACTTAACTCCTTATTAACTGCAGAGTGCATCATATTTACTGTATGCTATTTTATTTGAGTGTCTAATGTGCATAAATGTGTCCACTATGCCTATGTTCACTACTTTTATACTAACAATCCTGCTATGCAATGTGCCGCATCGTATTGATGGGAAAACTACTGTTGTGTAACTCCACAGCTGACATTGATTACCCAAAATGGTGATTATTAGTAAATCTTTGAAATCTCATTTTACTGCTTTATATTGAGTGTCAATTATATAGAGCAGTAAGCGAGTGAATGAGGGAGTCATTTCAGCCCATTTCTACTCACAACACCACCGTGCTATTGCATCTGCTGAATGCAATCTTTCTAAAAGCCAATTAAGAATAAATTACAAAGAATTATGTCAAATAAGTAATCATTTTAAGAGTTCAATTGAATTTAAATGAATAAAACGGAAATGAATACAGTGATTTTGGCTTTGGTTGCCTGCTTTGGCTGTGGAAGGTCATGATGCCAATAAGTCTGTCGAAGAAAGTGTAGCGATGGAAAAATAATGGACAGTTATTTGTCCACCACGAGCAGAGATGATCCCCACCGCATTTGAGTGATGTGACACATTCATTTACCGATTGATCTCTGTCTTACTATTTGCCGGTCTGATAGGTATTCAAAGGTAATCCAGGTGATTGATTGGAGAGGTTTATCATGAGAAACTGAGGCACAATTGTGTAATTATTTCTATACAAGGACAAGACAAGGTGAAGGTGGAGAATCTGATTGAACACTTAACCTTGAAGCACCCATTAGTTATGATTTAAATCTGGGCCAATGAGCCCACACTGCCTGCTTTGAAAATGCACTTCAAGATTTATCTGTTGCACCATCAAAGAATAAATGGCAAACATGTCACATAGCATATGAGAGGAAAAGCTTAATGAAAGGGGAAGCAATGAAGGAAAAAGGTAAATAGGAAATGAGAAGCAGCACAGGTTCGTTCATATTATCTTCTTCATGTCAAAACTCAGCAGGAGGTTTCAGGGGAAACACCTGCCTGCCAAGTTTCATATAAAAGCTCATTTTTAAATCATAAATCCATGAACTCCAAGTCCATCAGGGGACAATTGATGCCTTTGTCAGTTGGCAGTGTACGTATTCTTAATAAAAAGGATCTGATTCTTTGATGTGATATTTATATTCCCTCGGGATGAATGTTCAATTTGCTCAGACTCTGCGATACCTCTCAGAAACTGACAGATACATAAAACTTTAACGTGAGATGTGGATTGAGGAAATACTGCTCATAAAAAAGGCAAACCTCCTCCATCAGTTTTCCTCGTTTGAGTTTTACAGGAAGACTTGTTGTAAATCTGCTCTAAATGCTCACCTTATGTCAAGAGCTACCAACTCAGCTGCTCTCCATTTCTTTATTAAACTGTTTATCCTGAAGGAAAGTGCATTGTTAATTAGTGCTAACGATACAGTCGTTCGGCGCCGGGGGGCTTTGTTTAATAATGAAAGCCTTTTCCTCTCAACTGGCGTGTGTGTGACAAACTGCACACTACTGTATACTGGAACAAATTACTACATGTTTTTTTGTAGGCCAAACAATGGTCAAAAGATGCCACCCACATGTACAGCTCAGAGGTGAACACAGATTATCTGACGTGAGTCTTTGTTAACGCCTTGCTTCTTCCATTAACATGCCATAACTTTAAACTGTGGACTAATGGAAAAACTGGGAGGGATTTCTTTGTCTGGAAACATGTTAGTGAGCTGGTAATCCTCCTAGTAGACTGCTTCCAATCGACTACGAGGATGGATTCAGTAGGTAGAAGAAGACTTGACTGTAAACAACCAGCTATTTGAGATCATGAATTGTCTTCAGGTGAGTTGTACAGATACAGTAAAATACTATGTTAAAGGAGTACTACAGTTTTAAAACAGGATGATTGAAATCGAAGCAGCAGTGGCTGAGATATCTTGATTTTAGTAGGATGAGTCCCCCAAAATTCATGGATCCAACTGTATGCAACTGAATAGACAGACAGTGTTTTAGATGATGGTAAATGTCCATTTCTTTCAAGCTCCACACCCTCAGTTTGTAACATGGACTCAGATATGTGACAAAAATATATTTGCTCAATTTCTTATAACGAAGAAAACATATAAATCAGAAATGTTCACTTTTTCTAGCTGATATAGTCTACAATATCATCTCTGTGGGCACTGACTGGATCTTTTTCTAGTTTTAACCACTTAACGCACGCTGTTCCGTCTATGGGACGGGACGGATGTTAGGAGGTAGCCACAAGTTCTTCTGGATGTTTTAAACACCAACCCTTAAACATATATATTCATGCCGTACATCGTTGGAAAGCTTAGATTGTCCTGATTCATTCAAGACCACTCACGATTTGTATGGTTGCTCACAGCCGTAATAGTATTAGCGATTAGCTCGGCTAGCCCCTGAGCTAAGTGAGAACAGCTATAATGCCTACATACCTTCAAAGTCTTCCCTTTATCCACAACGATCATCTTATGACTCAGGACTTTCTGTACAGCTCGCCAAATATCCATTCTTGTGAAATATGAAATCCGTTTCCATAAAACCGAAATACTTTCCTCAATATGTCAACATGTATTTAGTCCAACACGTAATGTAATAACACAAATAACAAACCATATACGGTCCGTTTACGTCATTTCCTGACCTGCGCGTCCATCTCAGAGTACACGTGACTAGATGTTTACGACCGTGAGCCTCTTCTGCTTCTGACGACACCACACACAAGCCAATCGGTGTTTAGGATTAGGCAGTACATGTCTCCAAAGCCAATGAGGACATGTGACCGACAACAATGACGACATGGCTTTGATTGACTGCTGTTCTAGCCTATGGAAATATTCGGTGAAATGAAGATAACCTTTTAGCCAATAGTCGGAGGTTTCCAACGGTGTATGACACTAAACTAGCATGTTTGGCTGTCCATAAACAAACTCCAAGCGTAACCGGCGTGCGCCCTGTGCGTAAAAGAGTTGAACCATATATCATAACGCACTCGGCATTTTGGT
This sequence comes from Scomber japonicus, assembly GCF_027409825.1. Classification (NCBI taxonomy): domain Eukaryota; kingdom Metazoa; phylum Chordata; class Actinopteri; order Scombriformes; family Scombridae; genus Scomber; species Scomber japonicus. Next base: position 12,393,654 of record NC_070582.1, read on the forward strand.
ACACGGTTGGTTCTTCTTCGACTTAACATATGACTTATACCAAAATAAACAGATAGATTGATAGATAGATAGATATGGCCAAACAAAAACATATGGTTATATGTAATAATAATAATAATAATAATAATAATAATAACATGGCGTCGTTTGATTGTAGGCAAAGGGGATGTGAAGTTATAGGTGTTTGATTGCGGTTATACAGCTTTGGTAACCAAGTGTCCATTTGGAGTCTCCAAAAAGGACCTGAGGAAAACGCATGGACATACCTGTTGAAAAATAATTCTGAAAAATTCATCTTTTGGTCTTTTGACTCCAGGGTTAGGGTTAGGGTTAGACATGTGGCTGTGGCCTCATTGTGTCTATATCCTGCTGAGTGGTCCCTGAATGTCTGTACACATGTCATTGTAAAGGCAAACCTATGGGCGAGTAAACAACCCCATCATTGTAACCTCTGCCACTCTTTGTCAGTAAGAAATAAAGAATAACTTTATTATGAATTGTTACAACAACTTACTACCCACCTTCTCCTTGCTTCATGGACTCCCATTATGAAGCATTTTGATTCTCGCCATCTTTGATTTTTGGAGCCAGGAGTGACCATATTTGGACTAGAGAGTGGAACTGACCTTAATGCTATCTGCTTGGTTAGCATGGTGCATTTACAGTCTATAGGCTGTGATAATAATGCTAATGCTAATTTTGTCTAGTGTAAAATAGGCTTAAAAGAAAATGTTCTTACTGGAAAAACTAAACAGCTGACACGTTAGCTAGAGGGACATAGAGGGCATGTCTATGGTATTATCATTATTTGTATTATCTTGTATTGACATACAAATTGCACCATGTTAAATGAGCAATTTTTCTGTCATGGTGGCAGCAATACCCTGCAGTAGAAATAACCCTGATGACATGAAGCTGATCTTCATGCGTAAAATAGGTGGAGGCAGGTTGCCACAAATGTATCAATAGTTATTTGTAAAAATAATTAGATTAATTTATTTTAGTTACATTTGGCGTCAGAGCAGTCGAGCAAATAAATGTGGAGACTTTTTTATGCTGATTTATTTTCATGTTGTACCTACCTGAGGCTATTACTTACAGTATAGGACATGTATTGGGTGTCCGTGTATTTAAAAAGACTCAACACCCAGTTTAAGTGATTGTTTAAATTAGTGAGCATCATAATTCTTTCCTTTGAAGAATAAATGTAAAATAGACTGAAAGCAGAGTACAGCCCTTAATGATGCAAGAGACAAACTGAGCTTTTTGCAGAGCTCCTTTTGTTTCACAAATGCTCTAAATGAGCGAAGACTTCTCTGCAGAATAAGAGGCGAGATGTTAAGGAGTCTCAAGCCACATCCTCCATTCACCTCTTTCCCTGTGAACCCTCCTCTAATGGCTATTTAATTCATAGTACTAACGGATTATCGAAGTCATTTAAATTAGTCATTATGGAGAGGATAGATTGTGAGACAGCCATGGGAGGTGGGTCACGTCAACCAAAAGGCCTGGAGGAAAGATGAGGAAAGCATGCAAATTAAATAAAAAAAGGATGATTTTTTTCCTCTCTCCCTGTAGATTCCACAGGCTCTACTTATGATTTAATCTGCTATAAAGCTGAGCCCACAGTGGGAAGCCCTCATGGAGGAGCCTTTATTCTGCACTTTTTTAACCAGAAATAATGTTACATATTCAAGAGAATCTTAAGAGAAAAAATGAAGACAAAAGAGGATGTATGTGTTAGAGAACAAAGCTGGAGAGAGAATTGGAGGAGGTAAGTAAAGAGCGTGAAATACAGGCGGCAGTGGAGCCAATAAAATATAGGTCTCAAACATCACACTGAAGTGTCAGGGTGACCTTGTCGCTGTGAGTGCCATTTGAAAAGCCAAGAAAAATCAAAGAGGAAAGCAAATACAGTTTGCCCGGACTACACTTACTTAATGTCTCCGCCTGTACATTGTGTTGTGCTGGCCTTTTTCCAAGGTGGCTGGACTGTACGTGACCACTTTCATGTCTAATTTTGAAGTCCAGAGACAGAGTCATTCAGACTGATATTAAAGGAATTGTTTGACATTTTGGGAAATAGGCTTATTTGCTTTCTTGAAGAAGATTGGCAAAGATCAATACCACTTGTATGTCTGTATGTTAAATTTAAAGCTGGAGCCAGCAGGTGGTTGCTTAGTTAACCCTTATATGAAGACTGGAAACAGTATGAGCATCTCTAAAACTCACTAATTAACATGTTATATCTCATTTGTTTAATCATTACAAGTTGTGGTTATAGGAGAAGTTATGTGCCAGACTGATTCTTGGCTGGAAGCAGTGACTTGCTGGATTTTTGTCATCTTTATGCTAAGCTAACCACCTCCTGGCTCCAGCTTCAGATTTAACAGACTAACATGGGATTATCAATCCTCTCATATAACTCTTGGTAAGAAAGCAAATATTAGTGTTTCCCAAAATGTTGAACTACTTCTTTAAATAAATGTGTTGTATTGCTGTTTTAACTGCTCTATTTGACATGTGTAACCATGACAAAAAATGTAAATCTGTGTCAAATATCCACTATCAATGGTATCCATTATCAGTTAATCTATTAGTTACTTTTAGATTTAAATCATTTATATGTTGTCATGTCAGACAATAGTGAAAGTTCCTCATCGCAAACTCTTAAACTCTAAGATGGTGCTTGATTTGTCTAAGTTTAAACCCTAAAACCCAAAGATATTCAAGTGACAATGACATATAACACAGAAAAACAGAAACTCTTCACATTTAAGAAGCTTGAATCAGTGAATGTTTTGGTAGTTTGTGATATAAATGACCTAACCAATGATTGGAATTATTGTTGATACATTTTTTCCTTGGTTGACTAATCATTTTAATTGACTAATTGTTATAACATTAGTGCCAAAGCCAGCTGTAAACATACTGCAGTTACAGCTCTGCTTCAGAGATTGATGATGCAAATTTGTAGGATCGCTGGAGAAGAGATTGAGAGTTGCATGTGTTCGTTAAACTCAATAATGCTTTGCGAGATTCACTCGTGCATCCACACATGAGCACACAGTCACAAATGTCTGACACAGACCACTTCATCAGCTCATGTCTCAGCTCACCACAGGCCACCGGCTCTCCACTGCTATGAAAATATCTTCCAAACCATATAAATATTTATGTACATTAATAGTAAAAAGGCAGCACGAGTAGATGCATAATGCTCTGTGCTGGTCTTATTTTCGAATGAGATGCACTCCAACTGCTACGACGTCTCTGTCACCATGACAACCGAGTTCAGAGAATGAGCCAAGCAGGACTTGGCCCCGTCACTCTGCTCAGACAAAAGTAGCATGATTCTCGTGGAAGGGAAACAATGTGCACATCAAGTGTGCTCCAGTGGCATTGTGCATGTTAATGTTAATTTATAGCTACTTAAAAATCACAAGGACACATGTTTTAGGAGTGGAGAGTGAACACAACATACTTCACTGTTCCCTCTGTGTTCACTACAGATGTCAACATGTGGATAATGGGCATGATTAGATGAGCTCAAGCCATTTCTAGACAGTGTTACCAAACAACAGGAGCCACAGAATAGTTTGACCATATAAAGATGTGGACGCTTATGAGGAAAGCAGATGTGAGGAATTACAAGCTATCACATTCACATTCCACAGACCAATGTGTGCCTGAGTCCAAGTACAAAACACTGTCTTAACAAGGAGCCAGAGATTTATTGTCCTGCCATTGTCAGATGTTAGTTGATGGGGGGAACTTGAAAGTCACATCTAATTGTACATATGAACTTATATAAACAAGCAAAATAATTTCACTCTTACTTCACTTCTTTCTATCTCTCACACAGATACACACATGCTGCTCCTGGAGCTCTGGGCTTTATCCTGTCAGAGCATTGAAGTTTTGTGAACACGGACATGATTTCTCTTTGCACTGACATCTCCTCTGGGAGCAGCGACGGTTCTGGGATAGAAGATGGATGGAGAATGAAGAGGAGAAAGAGGAGGAGGAGGGAAGTGGTGTCTTTCCCGCTACAGCTGGTGGATGAGAAACAAATGAAAGACAGGAAGCACAGATAAAGCTGAGTCGTGTGTCAGAAAACAGAAGCGGAGGGTTATTAGAGTGTGTGTTGAACACAGCAGCTCCATGAGGGATTAGGCGGCCGAGAAGCAGGAACGATTTGCTCCAGAGAGAACAGCTTACAGACTTTCTGCTTTCAAGGTAACACAGCTTTCACTTCATACTCAGCATGCAAGCACATGCTGGCTCAAAGTGCCTCCTGCAAGATTAACAAGGAAGTTTGCTCATTGTGTGAAGAAAAAGAATAATATCTTCCTCCAGAAGACGGAGCTGGAAAAGTTGAGTTGAGTTCCTGATGAAAATGGGTTTGCGAGGTGAGAGTTTACATCATTCAGAGTTAGTCACTTTCCCCATGATGTGAGACTTCCTTTGTCATGACATGGGTCTGTCTCTCAAGCTGTCCTCTAAGCCAGTCACTTTTCAGCAGAGATGACCCTGTGTGAGAAGCTGAGTCAAAACAAATGAAGCTTATTTGTGTTGCACCTTTCAAATACAGGCCATTCAAAGTGTTTTACCTAAGGCATAGGAATGGATTTGAGCAACATGATTACAATGAAGATGGAAATAAAATCCCTTAAATTAAAGTAAAATGAAATAACATGACATCTCCAAAAAAATAATCACGAAAGAACTACACTTAGAGTGCAGTGATAGGTCAGACCAAGTTTAATAAAAGAAGAAAAGGTACAGGAGAATCAAAAGAGAAGCGGCCAAAACTGGGGCACATTCAGTGTCATGAGGACATTAGTTCCATCTGTGTGCTACATAATAGCTACTATAAAGCTAAAGGCAGCTTCACCATAGTTGATTCAAACTCAAGGATACTGCTAAATGCTTCCTAAACATTAAAGCGTTGAGTAGGTTTATGATCTTCAAGCATATCACAAAGATATTTTGGCCTTGGACGGATCGATGTGATAAACAAATTGATTAAAACAACATGGACGCTGGTGTAGAGATTTAAAGGTTAATTCCTATTTATCACAACTTCCCCCCAAATGTTCCTGTTCTTAAAGTAAAATGTACATTATGAAAACGTTTCATAGTTTTGTCACTCTTTTCCATTAGCTGGTAATACTGTACTTACTGAAGTGATTGCTGAGATACAGTTCAACAGGGCAAGTGTGCATACAAATACAGTAGGACAATGTTGAGTCAAGTTGATGTGTAAAATGTGTACCATTCAAACTTGTAAGATTATCTGACTGTCTTGTTTCTTGCCCCATCTGATTTCTCTTCTTTTACTGTGTTCCCAGATCTCAGTATAATGAGTTTACAGATACTAATCATGGTCCAAACTATGGAAACAAGACCCTAGTTTTAATTTACCAAAATGATCCTTTAATAACAGAAGTAAAGCGCTCACTTCTGCTGTTTTTTATTAGATCATTCTTAATATGTGGCTGCTTTCTAATGATCTTTTTTAGGTCCAGCATACATTGGAAACCCTGGCTGCCATTCGACACTGCTTTGCCCATTAGAGGTGATGTTATTTGTCCAGACTGCAACCCCACCCCCCTCCTCCCCAAACATCCCTCACCCCGGTCTGAGTGGGAAAAAGAGAGAGACCCCATGTAGAGACAAAATAGACAAGGGTGTGGAAGAAGACAGGCCAGCCCGCAGTGACAGCAGGACGTTCCCACACACATACACAAACTGCAGCCCTCTGTGTCACACTGATATCCCCAAAAACAGCAGGGACACCAGGGAGAATGAGGGTCGGGTGGAGGGTGAGTTTTTTTGGGCTGGTCTCAGCTGTGCCTGGAGACAGTGAGACAGCAAAATCCAGGACACACACATAAACACACACACATATAAACACACACACACACACACACACACACACACACACATACACACACACACACACACACACACACACATACAAATGCCACTCCAGTGTTATTAATACAGGTCATCAATTAGGACTGACCTAGAAAGCCTGTCTGCACGAAGGCTACACAACAAGCTGAAACAGATCGACAGGCTCAACACAATCGGTCTTAAAGCCTGGATTAACTTGCACATATATAAACACTCACACATTAATACAACAAAATACATACAGACATAAAAAAATCTTTTCATCCCCGAGACTGATTTACACATGCAGTAACACACAGCGAGGCACTCACGCATTTTAAGACAAAACACACATATGGGAAGAGTGCCAATGCTGAAATTAGGCAACTAATTTACAGTCTTTGAATTTTCTTTGTGTGCAGTTGTTAAAAGAATGTGAGACAATTAGTTCCACCATGTCTGTAACTTGTTTCTGTGACTTCAGACCATGTAAACAACGCTAGCCTGCAGAGAGTGATATGGATACCTTTGCCTTTTTGTCTCTGTGCTTTTCTCCCCCTTCATTTCAAGTGCATTCGAGTGCAGGGAGTAACTGTCAGAGTCTTCGGTGCCACGTTGAGTGCATTAGTAGAAAAAGAGGGGGCTGTTGTTGAGTCACAAGGATGTTCTCAAGGTGAGGAGGGTGAAAGTTGTCCTCCTGTGCCAGGCATGTGCTCTCAGTTAGTGAGCAAGGACATGCCAGGGGCAAACAGTTACATTTGGCTCTGTTCCCTTTGCTTTCATTCACGGTCTTGTCTTAAGAGCTTTTTCCTCCTCCATTGTCACACAAGGCCTATCTAAAGGGTTTATGCCTCTGACTTGTGCTAAGCACCCTGGGTGACACAGCCAGACCTCTTCACAAATCCTAAAACCCTTTGCAAATGCTTTTTCTCCTTCCTCGCCACTCTCCGTCTATATTATTGTTTTTTACCCCCTCCTCAGTGTCTCCTTCCCTCTTGTTCCCTCCCTCTTCACTCTCTGCTCTCTTCATCTCTTAATGCCTCTATCTCCTCTACGCTTTGACTGTGACAGTAGAGCGCAGGCGTGCACTAATCTAAGCCAGATGAGCTACAAAAACACAGGCTTCCTCCGCCGGTTGCTTTCCCCATTAACCAAGAGGCCCGTCATTTCTCCCTAGAATCACAGGGCAGCCTTCTGAGGTTTACCAGCAACGTCTGCATATGCACTAAAGCAGACGAGCCAGTAAAACTCTTCTATGAGTGATTTATAATGACACCTTGTTGCTGCCATCTTCTATCTGCTTACCGCAGACTATTGGGCAGTGGCTCAGAGCCAGACTCATGGCACCTGTTGAGATTACTGCAGTGTCAAAGCCGTTTTACATAATGCTGTCTTTTTATGGTTAGACTTCCAACATATTTAGGAACCTGAAGGTACTTTTTCAGATCATATGGGTACAGTGTTGCATGTAAACGTGGCTCCGGATCAGACCAAGTGTACAGTCGCCACCAGGGTTGATCTGAGGCTCCATCCTCCACTATGTCATGGTGAGTTTGGGCTGAGGCTTTCATTTAGGACTGGCTGACTCTGGCTCACTGCTGAGGCAGAAGGACATCTAGTCCCTCTGGGGACGGTTGCCGTCCCGCCCTGTCACTTTCACTCTCGTATCCACAGGCCACGAAGCACATGGCAAACAAGTATAGACTGCAGTGAAACAGAGGAGGGGGGAAAAGGGGAAGAAAGGGAAAAGATAAACAGTACAGTAGACAGAAGGATGGAGATAACTAAGATTCAACATTTATCAGAAGGAATAGTTTGACATGTTGGGAAACAAGCTTCACTATCTTGCCAAGAGTTAGATTAGAAGATTGATGCCACTTTAATATGAGGCTGCAGCAGCCAGTTAGCCTCGCTTAGCTTTAAGACGAGAAACAGGGTTACACAATGCACCCACTGACACTTCTAATGCTCTCTAATTAACACTTTATATCTTGTTTGTTTTGTCTGCAGGAAAACCAAAGTGTTACAACACATTGCACTTTCACTGGGGTTATATGCTGGAATTGGAGCAAAGCTAGCTGTTTCCTCCATCTTAGCTAAACTGAAAGGCTGCTGACCTTCATTTCATATTTATCATGCAGACATGAGAGGTATGCTTTTTTTTCTCCATCTAACTCTTGGCAAGAAAGCTGTGTGTATTTCCCAAAATGTCAGTTCCTTTAATTTATTTTAATTTAATTTCGCAGCATGCTTTGGCAACATGGACATTTGCACATTGAACACATTTTGATGGTCAACCTCATACCAGGGGTTCTGCCATGTGAGAAAGTAATGTCGCAGAAACCTGGTATTTCACCTGATTTGTGGGAAACATGGTTTCCATTACTCTCTGAGGTGGGTGAGAAAAACTGTGTGAACTAACATCAGAAAAGGCAAGAGGTGAAAGGAGGTTGTTACATCCACAATCATCCGTTGCTCACAGGTGTCATGTACTGCATACAAAGTCGAGCCTTCCTTGTACCTTCTCCCCTCACACTCTTTCTTCTCTCTCCTCCCTTGTGTTATCACCTTCATCCACCCACCTTTGGCTCCCAGCAGATGGTACAATAAGTGAAAATAGTGAAATTTCAATCAGCAAAGTTTTTGGAGGTGAGGAAAAAAAACATTTAAGTGAGAAAAAAAACAACTTTGCTCTAACAATTTATCATCTTCTTGTCCCCTCCTGTGACGACTCATCTCTTACAGGGCACATCTAAGATGCTAAGTTAATAACACCGAGAGGAGAGCATGGTGCAGACGGAAAAGGGCGCAGAATCTCACAATAACACACTCTCTGGCGAGCCCCACATGAATCAAACTGACAAAGCCAATCTAGCGACAAATTCTCTCTTGCTGGCTGTAAACTGCTCGGCTCTCTGGATGGGTGGATATAAGAGTGTAGGCTGGGGAAATTGTGAGTTAAATTTAAAAAGTAAAATTCAGTTAGGTGTGCAGGCGCGACAACCACTCTTCTTATTCCCTGCGGTGAAGTTAATCATATCCTGGTTTATGGGACTAGTATTCTTCCCAGTGATACAGGCTTTCACTTTTGTGGGTGCACATGTGTATCATAAAAAGCCTGTCAGTGGAGATGGAGAAGGTCAGTAAAAGTCAAGTGAGTTCACTTATCCCTGCAGCTGCCTGTTGAGTATAAAACTAACCAGAACCACAAGCTAACCTCAAGAGTGTACAGTATACTCTATATATACAGCTCGGCTCGCCTTCGCTGTAGAATTCTGCCGCCTGTAATGTAAGCAGCACAAGCATCATGGCAGCAGCTTATCAGTATGTGAACAAGAAATAATGAAATGACTTACTGGGACAAACTGAAGCAGTGAGATGGAAATAATTGAGTATGGGAATAGCAGAAGTAAGGAGAGAAAGGGTTAAACTCCTTCCTCCAGCCAGAGCCCAGGTGCACCATGTCTCACCCCCGGGCTGTGAGAGTCTCCATGCTGGGGAGACCTTTAATAGTCTCAAGATAGGAGCATACTATCCCCAATAGTCCATAAAAGACAGTGTTCCTCAGTCCCATCCCCTCCTGTCTGTCTGGTAGGCCCTCATAAAAGACTTAACTGGTCTCACATGACCCCGCTGTCCACTTCTACTGTGATTGGTTAGATTCTCAGTCATGGGGGGTGTGATTGGACAGTTTTAGACTGTAGAGGACTACCTTAGAGATGAGCTCATCTGTCTTGCAGTACAGTCAGTCTGTGGAGGCCTCTTACTGGATCTAACCCATGGAAGGAAAGGTTATACTATCAAGAAATGTGGTCGCTGTGAAACATCCTGAATCTGCTTTAATATTGAATTATTGTTTGTCCACTTGAGGGGAACGACACACTGATATGTGATCACATGTTAGCAAACAGTGAGCTATTTACACATTCAGCAGACATGAAGCAACAAAAGCATTATATTGAGTCATGTTTTGGGCCACCATTGTAGCTGTTTTTGGCCTGTAAAGCCAAAAGGATGTAGCCTGGCTCTATCTCATGTGAGAATCTCACATGAAATTGAGGTTAAAGCGATGGTTCGGCGTAATTTCGACCTAGCGTCATATGCACCATGAGGTCTATCTAAACACCACCTCAGCCGTTCATTTTCATTTGGTCGGAAAATAGTGGAGTTAGAGCCATCAGCCAAATGGCTTAGTACAGGCGCTAACGGGACCACCAGTGTATCTCATAAATGACCCCACTAATAATGTCTGGATTGTTATCAAACTTCTACAGTAGTACAAATAGGGTCTTTACTCATAAATGGATGCATTGAAAAGTTTGTAAGTACACCAGGAGTTTATTAAAATAAACACTTACCTGATGGCTTTTACTCTGCGGCTTCTGCTAAAGCTGTAAACATCGTCGAAATATCGCGCGATCATGCACAGATCTTTAGATGTGCTGTGCGGGTCTCTCGCGAGACCACACGGTATTTCAGTGATATATGTGGGGTTCGTTGCATGGATAGTTCAAATAGTGTATGTTGTTAGTCATAGGAAAGTTAAATGAAATAACTGGTTACAAATTCTGTTTAGTTTAGTTTAGTTTAGTTTAGTTCATTATCTCATATGGGAAAGTGGATTCCAGCATTGCAAAGACAAAAACATCTAAACATCTGGTGGTGTATGAAAATGACTGAGCAACTAACAATATTTAAAAACAAGTGAATAAAACAATATGATTTAAACCCTGGATAAGACAGTCTGCAGCAGCACAAAGTGGACAGAAGCTGTATACAGTGACGTCTGCGGGACTTTTCCCTGGATGTTTACTTGTGGTCGTGGAGGTTTTTTTTGTTGTTTTCCCACTGCTGGAGAAACTGTGTTGTGACCAGAGTGCAAACACAGCACCCCAGGATTCATCCCTCCATCCGACCTCAACTGACCTCTCCCTGTTTGTCACGACACTAAGATTGCAGCCGATCGACTAACATGGCAGAGGAAGTGTGTTGCCTGGGGGAGGCTATTAGCTTTTCTGCACTGAAACAAGATCACCTACACACACAGACACAGTTCTGCTTCATAATAGCCACTTAAGTCTGGCTACAAACACCTCCAGCCCCCCTTCCTGCTGTCCACAATCACAGTCTCAACTATTTCCTGAAGAACTTCATTGCCCCCCCTCCATATTTCTCCCACTCACCCTCACAATCACCCACTCCCTCTTTAACATACACACCCACAGGCATTTCAACACATTTGTTTCTGTTTCTGCATCTGGCCAATGTTTCACTCTTCCAGCGTTGTTTTTAAGAGCTCTTACGCCAAAAAAAGTAATTAGGTCACAGTTTATCTGAAGAAGGACTTGCACAATAGTTGCATCTCCAGCTTTCTTTCTTATAAAGGATATGTACACATATGTCCTCCAACTGGCTGGATTAAGAGTTTCTTTCTTGGGTCAACAGAGCTAAGAAAAAAAAAAAAAAAAAAAACCTCAGATGTTCTCCTCATGAACTCATCCTTAAGCTTATTGAGCTAAAACATCTGGGCCCCCTACTTTCCCTGCACAGCTTTCCACTGAGCCCAGAGATAGGTTCTTCAGGTTTTGGCTGGTGGGCAGCACACACACACACACACACACACACACACACACACACACAGATCCCTAAGACACACATACTGGAGCGCTCTGTTGAGTGATTGCACCTTAGAGGCTTGATGCACTGCTTATACTGTAGGCGTAAAAAACCAACAGCAGTGGCCCGTTTGTCATTACTTCTCTTAATATGGCCCAGCTGCCTGCATGTCACATGGCGCCACCCGTATCCAAATCCCAAGGTACTTTGTGTGTGTGTGTGTGTGTGTGTGTGTGTGTTTGTATGCATGCTCTTCCTGCTTTAAAGCCCCTCAGGAAGGAGAAACAGGAGGTCTGTGCCACAGCCTGTGATGTTAAAGGTACGACCCCACGACTGTGATCATTACAGAGTTTGGTGGAAAAGGCCAGATCCCCTGCTGTCTCTGTGCAGTGGAAACATGGATCCCTGGGTGAGGAAGAGGCGGACAAGCACATAGAGAAACGGCAAAATATGAGACAAGGACAGGGACTGAGAGAAAGGGATAGTGCAGACAGACACAGCAGGGGGCATGCTGTTCTCCGTAATAGACTGTCAATGAATCTCATTAACATGGCTTCTCTAATCAGCATCCGAGGAATATTCCACTGAAGGCCATCCGCTCTGCTTCCCACCTCCTTCCTCTAATTTTGATTACACTGATGCATAAATTTTCTATTACATTTTTTTCCCTCTCTTTTTATTAAAGGGGCTTGATTTTAACTCTTTGAGAAAGTGGCTAACACAAGCTGCTCTCTCTACTATGTCCAGTAGCCTTCACAGTCACATGTACAGCACAGCAGGCTGCCATGTTAAAGATATCCAGAGGCTTGTTTTCAACCATTTCAGCCTCCCTCAACAAGCAGTGGAAATAAATGGGCACTCGTGCTGAAAGCCTGTCTTTTCCAAATGACAGCTTACTAGATAAATACAGGCAAATTACTTCCAAACACTGCTCACTGTGACACTATTTTTTTTAGGTTGCTTGAACATTGTAACACTAATTTCTCTCCTTGCCTTGTTTTTTTTTCAGATTTGTTGAGATCACACTACTTGGGGTTGCTTATGAAATCTTTTTTTTTTTTTTTTGCAGCTGAAAAGCAAAAAGGTGGCAGGATGTTTGCATTTTCAAAATGAAGGTTTACCTCCTGAAAGTTGAGGATGAGCTGTCAGGGACAAAGAGGTGTCAGTGGTCTGTTGGGCACATGTGTCACTTGATTGGGCCTCAACAGGAAGCTGGCTGGTTGTTAAACAGGAAGGTCTGACCCTATGGGGGGGTGTTCCTCTTCTTTATCTGCCCCCTGCTTTTCCTTAACGAGAGCAGCTGGTATCCAACGCAAACAAACTCCAGCTATTGTCCCGAGACATCAAAACAGTAATATTTGATTGTCCTTAGAGACCTTTGTATGGCATAAGATGAAACGGAGAAGATTAGAGGTTGGAAGCAAAGAGTCATGCCAGAGACAATCCCAACACCACACATGCTCATTGTTTAATCATGATCAAGTCCTGCCAATAATGGGAAATCTGAATTCCAAAGGCTGCTCGGCATCAAATGGGACCAGCACAGCATCCTCTATCTTTCTAACATCTGACAGAGTGACTAATGGGAGCAACTGAGGCCTCACCCCTCCATAAACCCCAAATCTAAACACCCTTAAAATTGCAGTTGACTACGAGCCTCTCCCTCAACATTATATGTAACAGTTTTGACACACATCTTTAGGTCCAGTCTGATTCACTATCCGTCCTCTGAAGCCCTCTCCCTTTCTCGACACTCTCCAGCAGCTCGAGGCAGCGTTCCCATAGTCTTGTGAGCTCTCAGGGTGTGTTCCTGGCACTGAATGTGCAGATAGGATAAATAAATCACACACAGGCCCTCTGGAGAGCAGGGAAACTGACTGGAACGTGCTATGGGAATAAAGAAGACATCTGGACGAGGCACTGGAGTCTTTCCGTTAAGGAGAAAATTAGTTATAGAAAGACATTATATTAGGACACTGACTACTGGTGTTCAAGATGAAAGAAAGCCTCTTATTGTGGGGTGAAATGAACCACTGACCAGAGGGGGATATCTCACATTTCTGTCAGCCAGTAAATGAGTAAACTCAGACGGCTTATGTTGTGTGATAGCACATGCTGTTAGCCATTTTGGAGAGGCCGCCAAATTTGTAGTCAATACACAAACGCAGCCATGAGAGCTGGAACAGTTGATCCAGTATCAACTCTGGTCCCAGTGGGTTACTGAGCACATATCCTATTAAATACTGTAGCTGCTGTTGCATTCATTGGAGTGGGGAGTGGCGGATGGCGGAGAGGAAGAAAACACACATGCGCTACCGTCCATCTGCTGTGGTCAGCTTTGGCACAGAGTCAGCAAGACTCTCCAAATGGCAGAGATTACTTTTGTGTGTGTTTGTGTGTTAATGTACATGAGCGCAGAAGCAATTGAGAGAGAAAAGAGAGACAGAAGGAGATAGATGGAGAAGGGAGGCAAAAAAAATAAAGAAGCGAGAAGAAGCGAGAACAGCCATCCGCAACAAATGTGCTGCAAGGCTTTCGTATCAGGGTGACAGGTGCATTATCATAGGTTAATGAGAAGCCTAGTGCTGCCTATAGCTGCAATCAGGGGAGCTGTGCCTCTACTACTAGCTCCATCAATCAGATCAGACATACACTCCCACTCAAGCACCATGAAGGCACACACACTCACTAACACACATAGGGACATACAGTACACCCAACACATACAAACATCAAAAGATAGCTCATTATAGCTCGTGGGAAACACTGATACTACAATATTATGGCCGTGATTTGGTACAAAAGATTATGGAGTGATAATGAGGTATTTATGGGCACAATGAGAGATAATTAGCACCTCAAGCACAGCCCACAGGTGTGATCATCCAAATATGTTAACTACAGCTGGTACTGCAGTCAGAGAGTAGTGGAAGCACTCAGACCCTTTACAGAGGCCCTGATAATATATTTTCTCAATCAGCTTCTTATTATGAGGAACCATGTCCCAATTTTCTTGCAAACAATCTCGATTTTCCACCTTCTGTATTCGGGCTTTGTCTGTGCTCTTCTTAGTTTGAAGTCCACGTATCAGACAATATAAGACAAAAATACGTCTAATGATGACACATGTTCAATTGCTTGCTTTTGTTGCCATGGACACACCACTGTCAGTCAAATTAGACCAAAACACACCCACACAGTCCTCATAAAGCAGAGTCGAAAGGGATGCAGGGATGTTTTTTCTTTTAAATACTTAATCTTTGTGTGTTACTAATTTAGTCATGAATATCTTACAAAGGAAGATTTAAGATTTAACATCAGTTTTCATACAGTAGTCATACAGTACCACAGCATTCATCACAATTTAAAGTTCAGTATTCATGTTGAACTAACTAGCATGTTACCATCACTGGCAGCTTGCGGCTTAACCTGCCAAACAATCTACCTTCATATAGAACAAAGAACAAAACCGACTAGTTCAATGTTCCCAATCTGGTATCCTAACCAGCATGTTAGCATCACTGTCGGCATGCAACCAACCACTAAACCACTGAATCCTCCTCAGCTACTCCACCTAAGCAAGCAACACAACATATATTTTTCTCTAAGAAATATATAATAGTGTATGAGAATATAAAAATAACCAAGCATCCAGTGGCAGTTTTCTGTACAGTTTATCGTTCTATTTTGTAACTAAAGTTTTCTTTGCTAACTTTCTCAATATACACAAAACATAATGACACACAAAATCATTTAGTGCAGTAAAGCAATGAAACAGAAGTAACAACTGAAGAAAATATTGGCAAACATCATTAGCTACAAGTACAATAAGAAACAACAGTACACTTTAGAGACTAATGAAAAATAATAAGAATAAGGGGGTTCATATATCAATCAATGGGGTAACACATGTTCCTTAAAAAGCAACTGAAAAAGTAATTGTAGGAATATTTGACTGTTCTTCATTCTTGATGCTATGGACAGTAAGTATTTAGGTGCAATATCCAGCTCTAATTATTACTGATGTACAGTATACTGTAAACAGTACTTAAATGTCAAAGTGGAGTTAATTTTAATCACCCGAGATACTGCTATATACCATAGTTTAATCTTTTAATAATGCATGATAATCATAAGTTTTGAATGTAAGCTTGTGTTGAGTAACACAAGCTGACAGATCTAGTCAAGTAAAAAATGACAACGTATTCCTCTGAAATGTGGATTCAAAGTTTAAAAAAGTGTGTCAGTATTGGAGCCTGCTTAAATAAATACTGTATACTAATTTACTTTCCACCACTGGAAACTGCTTTGAGGTGTGAATATGTGAGAAAGGCTGATAAGTGGTGCCCAGCTATAGTTTCCTTCTCTCTCAGCCTACTCTTGGCGCCAAGTGTCTCTCTTTATGTCGATCTCCCCTTCCTCTCTCTCTCTCTCACACCTCCATTTCACCAGACTGGAGTGGAAATAGTGTGCAACACTCATACTGCTGATGTTCACCAGTGTTTGGCGAGGCAGTGGAGCTGTGCCAGGGTGATTTCAGAGGTCTTTACTCTCTACAGGGCCAAAGAGGCCACATGGAGAGGAGAGCTTGCCCTTATCACACTGGATTAGCCCGCGAGAGGGAAGAGAGAGTGAGGTATAAAGAGGAAGAGAGAAAGGAAGGTGACTCTGTGTGAGTCAGTGTATCACTCTCCGCCGGTGCTGGATTCTACAAGCCGCTGGGCAGGAAATGAAGCGGAGGACACCCACTGACCTGCAGCCACTTGCCGCCTCTCAGCCTATCACAGAAACAATTTAAACAGCTAATGGAACAAGGCTGATCCTCTTTCCATCTCATACGGGGGCACTGTGACTCATACTGCTCATTTCTGATTAGAGCTCCTCAGGCTTAAAAGTAATCTACACCAGACAGGAGGATAGACCCGGCTAGTTATGTTATTATACAAATCTATCAGTCGGATATGTGTAAGCAAGTGAGAGCAGACTGTTTATTTTTGTATGATCCCTCAGAGAGATTCAAAACAGGAAGACCAGTGAGGGTCTGTGCAGCAGGAAGGTGCAGGTCAGTCTGCAGGTGTGGGTGGGGTCCAGGATGGGGTGACCAAGGGGCATTTGTGGGTGCCGTCTGAGCATGTCAATGACACAGTGTGAACAGGATGCAGAGAGGAAAAGCACAGCGGGTCCCAGCAAGCCTTCCACCATCATCCATGTTGGATGAACAACAATGGAGCAGAGAGCTAAATCAAAAAACACACACACACACAATGAAAGGAGGCTTAATAGCTGCAGAGCATATCCTGGTAAACACACACCTTACTGTTTACACAAGCTTTATGCAGTTACATTGAATGTTTGTCTCAGAATGGTAACATTAAAAAAAGTTGCATATGCCTCGGGGGCACCATCACACACATACACACTCTCAGGAGGACGTGTTTCTCAAATCCAACATATTCTTTTAAATCACTCCAGGTTACTCTGTGCTTTGTGAACACGTGGACTTGACATTTTCATTATTCATCCTTTTATTTCATTCTGTCTCAGTGGGATCATCGTCTGTCCCTCTTCCTCTTCCCTGGACTCACTGACTGACAGTTATATGGAAAAAACAGAGGAAGCTTTCTTTCCTCATTGTGTTTGGCCTGGACTGTGTGTGTATGTGTGTGTGGTCTGTCATAAGCTACTTTTGGGGACACATTTTTGTAGACTTGGGATCAGATAAGTGAGGACAACTTGCCCAATCGGGTATGAAGGCTGTGTTCCCAATGGGGGAATTTCTGATTTTTGAGTCTGTGGTGGAGGTTAGAGTTATGGAAGTAGGGGGTGAAGGTTAGGGTACATCACCAAGAAATTAATATCTATGTAATGTCCCTCAAAGTGACCATGATCTGATATGTGTGTGTATGAATATGTGATCTGATGAATCCTGCAGCAGCACATTATCCTGGCCACAGCTCTCCTCAGCCAACATTCATACGTCATGAGAAGCATCCATGTGTGCAACTAGGACTGCAACTACTTTTTCAATTATCTGTTAATCTGTTGTTTTGTTTCTTTTGAAATATATTAAGTCTTCAGTGTATAAGATGTCAGAAAATGGTAGAAAAATTAACAATGACAAAATTCCCAGTTGTCTTCTGATTGTTCTGTTCTACAAAAGATCTAATTCAAAGCAGCAAATCTTAAATGTCAAAATTGCTGTTGTTGATGAATTTACTGTCTAATGGACTGCTTCAGCAATAATGTGCACACTTTTACCTGGTGGAGCAATGCTGCCATTAGAGTAGAGTTGATTTATCCATATATTGAGATCTAAGTTACACTGCTTGTCACCTACACTATAAAAACAGATACATATATTGAAAATAAATGATCCAATGGAACATTTCTAAACCATGTCTTTTACTCCCCTCACAAAAAATACTTCTGTAAAACCTTTTATTGCAGATTTCTGAAAATGTTGAGGGTCATATTATAAGAGTTCTTGAGCATTTGTTTCATCACTTGACATTGAAATCAGTATGAATGTAGTTCTGTACCTACATTTTACAAACCTTGACCTCTGTCTTGTTCAGCAGCTTTAAAGGTAGAATATGTAGAATGAGCAGAACAACGCCATCTAATGTCTCGAGATCGTAGTCGCAACAACCAAAAAGTAATTCCAGCAGTCGGGTTGCCAGGTCCGGTGCCGGATTTTATTTTAGCTCTAACTCTGTAAATATACCACTTTATCCACATGTCTAACCTTTTTAGGCGAGAAAGTAGCCCTTTAGATCCACAATGTGACGCTAATTTGTCCAAATAACATCTGCTTAAAGTTTTGTTCCTGCGAATTCGGAGCCACTCAAGTTAGCCGTAAGGAGTAACGCACTTCCGGTAATTTTCACAAAATAAAACACCCGTTGCCTTTTATTATTAAGAAAACCATAACGATAGAGTTGGTGCTTTTATTTTGAAAACAGGAAGCGAACATACCCTCGCTGTAACCAGAGACATTGCTGTAACTGACTTGAAACCACCGAGGTACATTACATTGTAACGCCAGTGGGAGTAGCAGCAATGTCTCTGCATGTACTGCCTAATCCTAAACACCGAAAACATCTAGTTACGTGTAGTCTGAGATGGACGCGCAGGTCAGGAAATGACGTAAACGGACCGTATATGGTTTGTTATTTGTGTTATTACATTACGTGTTGGACTAAATACATGGACATATTGAGGAAAATATTCCGGTTTTATGAAAACGGATTTCATATTTCACAAGAATGGATACTTGGCGAGCTGTACAGAAAGTCCTGAGTCATAAGATGATCGTTGTGGATAAAGGGAAGACTTTGAAGGTATGTAGGCATTATAGCTTTTCTCACTTAGCTGAGTGGCTAGCCGAGCTAATCGGTAATACTATTACGGCTGTGAGCAACCATATAAGTCGTGAGTGGTCTTGAATGAATCGGAACAATCTAAGCCTTCCAACTATGTACGGCATGAGTACATATGTTTAAGGGTTGGTGTTTAAAACATTCAGAAGACCGTGTGGCTACCTCCTAACATCCGTCCCATCCCGTGAACGGAACAGCGTGAGTTAAGAGGTTAATGATCAAATATCAAAATCCGAATAGCGTCAGAAAGTCAACCCACTCTCCACATTTCCATTGCTACCGTTTTGATACTTCATGGTACACAAACAAATAGCATCTCATATGAAAGCTAAGACCCTGGCGAGTTCAACAGTACCACTATTATTGCGCTAAAAACTCAGTGAACCAGCAGCATACAAAGGTAAACAACCACTTATTTACAGTGACTAACAGATATTCTGTCTTACCTTAGAAGTTTTGTGATGAAAAGTTGTACTCGAGAGCAAAAAACGCTGGTTTTAGTGAGTCCAACACGGCCGTGTTTGTTTACAACTCCATTTCACCCAGTGCCAGCCTACAGTAGCTGCACCGGAACAACAGACAACCCTGGCAACCCGCAATTCCGGCCGTTAATTGGCTGGTACAATGTACACAGAACGTGTCAGAACGTCATTGTCGAACCCGTCAAAAAATTTTAAAAATATTAATTCAGACTAAATTTTTTTTTTATGGAAAAGCAATACTTTCATTCTGTACCCCTCAAAACGCCCCGTGGCTGTATTATTTTAAAAAAAATATAGCTTTTAATAAATATTCTACATATTCAACCTTTAATCTGCGGATTCCATTTTTTCCTCTCCTCATAGCCCACAGCTGTTGTTTTAGTGCAATATCATGTTTTAAATGAGAAATTGAGGTTTGGCGCTCAAAGTATCGACTGCCTGATGAGATGTGGCTCTGTTGAGTTACTTGAAACAGTCTCCTGGGAGAACATTAAGCTGTACTCATTATACTGAGGTTAAGTGTCTTAGACAATAGTGGACTGACAAGGCCAGGTCCTTGCTGTGGTTGTATTGTTTCGCTTTAAAAGCAGAGCTGGTGAGTCAGTGGTGAGGTATTAGCTTCTGGCATGACATGACATCATGATGCTCCCTTCCCTTGATAAGAGTCGCTGCACTTATGAGAGAAGCTCTTTTATATTTATTGCAGAGGAAAAAATCCTGTTATCACAGTGAAATGAATGGATGTGGAGCTCTTGTTCAATTCAGCCACAGGGCAGCCAGACTTAATTAACAGGAAAATACAAACAATACATGGGGAAATAAAAAAAAGCAGTAGCTCAGAGGTGCAGAATTTGCAAGATAGTGAAATAACAAATTTCTTAAGAATCTGCATGAAAGACATAATTATAGCTGCAGCTTCAGCAAATCAGGTTTTAAACATTATTCCACTGATGAAGAATCTTTAATTTTGCACTTGAATTAATATAACCTATTTGTCTTGCTCAAGTTATCCCAATGCATTTTTGCCTGAGCCAATGACAGTTTAGTATATACTGCCATCTTGTGGTTGTCTTTGGTATGACAATTCCACACAACTAGACTCTCAGTGATAACCAATGGACAAAATCTGCGAATCTGTTACCACTGTTAAACTTATACAATATAAGAAAAGACATGTAGACTGGATACTAGTGGGTTCAGTTTTATTAATAGTTCTCAATAATAAAAAAAACAATCTGTTTTCCAAACATGGCTTAAAAGGTCCATGGACATTTATTTTTATACTAAACATAATCATGTTGTAAAAGTGTACAAAATATTTTTAAAACACAACAAAAGCCTTCATCTCTCAAAAAGTTAAATTAATGTTTCTATTTGGAGCTCTGACAGACACAACAGTTTTTCTTTTTCTTTTCTTTTTTTCTAAATGGGCAGTTTCCTCCCTCTGGTGTAATTGCAACATGATGAACATGATTTGAAAGGACTTGTGTGAAATGGCATGACAACAATACAAAACCACATAAAAGTGCCAGCTACCCACTTAATTAGCTGTAAATTCAGCCATAGTAGTGTGTTTGAAATGAAGAACGACTGAGATGATGAGATGGATAAAAAGTGGGGTGAGGAAACTCAAAGCAACATTTAAAACTTTTCTAGAACAATTTTAGCAAAGATAGCATGAGTTGATTGCTCACATGGGTATAGGAAGTAGCTTTCAATGTTTGTCTCTATTCTTGTTACCGATAATAAACAAGTTAAAATAACTTTCTCAGAAAACATGACATGCAGAAAGGAGAAAATACACTGTGGTCACACAGCTGCCATTTTACGTTACTGCCATGATGGCAAAAAACATTTTTCAAAATGAAGGCAGTTGTGAGGACCTTAAATAAAGTTGACAGGTTATCTTCTGTTCATAAAGTCATGCTTTGGGATAGATGCTAAAACAAATAAACTACAGCTTCAAGAGTGACGACAGATTCACTCTAACGGGTCCAATTAATCTGATTCAGACCAAATAGTGCTGACGAGCTGCTGTGGCAGCCACATACTATACATCATAAACAATAGAGAGGAAGTGAAGAACAATAGGACTCTTAAAACAAGAGCCTGTGGGTGACTGCTTTCCCATATAAAACGCTGACTAAGCACATAAGTGCCATAATCCCCTAAAGACATACTGTATATACACTTGTAAAAAAACCCCAGAGATGACATGATGAGAATCTAAAAAAAGAAATAAAATATTCACTCAACACATCATACACACACTTACTTCATGCTGAACTAGTCATTTTGGAAGCCACTGGTTACCAGTCAGACACACCCGAGAGCAAGACAGAGATGTGATTTAGAGACACGATAATGGATAGTGGGGTGGTGGGGGGTGGAGGTGGGTGTAAACTAATATCAGGGCTGCTGGGTACATGGAGTTGATGACAGAAGCCAAAACCTCCACCACAGCAGCCCTGCCCTGGCTCACCCGGGGGCCTCTCCTCCACCCTCTGTACCAAAAATAAAATCTGCAGGATCACAGAGTGGGATTAATGCTTTTGAGCATCTACCACACACCCACCCATACCCTCCCATCTCCCTCTCATCTCCCTGCCCTGGAGTCAGAAGATGCTGCTGCTCTCAGCTCACCAAATGTCACTAAAGTGCTCTCTCTAATACTACATTAAGCGCTTCATTGAGGTCAGCGAAGGAAAACAAAAATACACCAAGAATCTTTTCTTATATGAACATTTGCATAGGTTTCGACCAAAACATATCAAATAAACATAATTATAAGTATCTCCTTAAAAACAGAATAAAGGATAAGACAACTATGTAAACTTGTGAACTATGTCCAACAAGTGTGTCAAGTTTGATTGAAAGGTGTGTGTTTGTGTGTGTGTGCGTGTGTGTAGGGGACATATGGGGCGTGAGAAATTTGCACAGCTGTCACGGCAGGAGAAGCTCAAATGGTGGAGACAGCTGTCTTAATTTGTGTGTGTGTGTACATAAGAGTGTGAGACAAGGAGAGCGAGAGAAAGAGTCCATCAATCCGTGTGTGGTGTGAAGCTAGATCTGTCTTCAGCTCAGTACTTTGGTACTTTGCTATAATCCTCCTGGACGACACTCTTGCACAGACACATGGAGAGGATCATCCCGAGTAGCTGGAGGAAACAAAGTTGTCAAATTAGTTATCATAGGTGAAACTGACAAACTCAGCACTTACACTTACTCACACAAACATACTATATGTCCAAGCCACAGAATTAACTTGCATTTATGTTCAAAGTAATGTAGGACTGTAACTAACACTTAATAGCCTAACAAACTAATCTGCATTTTCTTGATTAATTGCGTGGCCTATTAAATGCCAGAAGATAGCAAAACAATACAATTCCGTAAAGACCAGGCTGAGTCCAGCTCATCAAATGTATTCATAAAACAGAGATAAGCAGAAACTCCTTATAATTGGGAAGTTGGAATTATCTGTCATTTTTGCTTGAAAAAGGACTTGAATTGTCATCTGATTAACAAAATAGGTGGCCATTATTTTTCTACTTATCTACTAATAGTAATTTTTTCTGCTCAACTTGAAAGAGTTGGTTGCTGTAGTCACTCCTCCTCCTGTCCATACTGGCCATGAAGTAATCTCTTTGTAAAATGACTCCACTGTGAAAGATGTGGACCTAAATCATCCCCCCTCCTTCAGTGGAAAAATGCATAGTTGAATTCAGCTGAAGCTAATTTAAGTTCTTCATCCTGGTTGTCATGTGGAGGGTTTAATGCTGATGTTTTGTCCCCACAACAAATCTACAGGTATGAAAGAACCACAGCTGTGTTCCATTTCCAAATTATAACTGTAAGCAGTTTTCATCAAGTGATGTGTTCATACTGGAAAAGTTACAAAGTACTAAAATGAAAAAAGAAAAAAACCCCCAACTAAAACCTGATTCTCCAACAATTAAATGTAAAAAGGAAATGGATAGTGAATAGTTGGTGAAACAGCTCCAGGATCATCTCAGAATGCACAGTAGCTACTACTAATCCCCCTTTCTTTCTCTTTGTGAAGTTTACATAGTTTTAAAGTCATGTATGTCTGACCGTGCAAGTACTATGTAATTTCCTGTCAGTACAACACAGTTAAGCTTGTCGATTTCTTGTATAGTCACACCAAAAAACCTACACAATATAAATGTGTATATAGTGTATATTGTATTTAGCATGTAGTGTGGAATTGGCAAGTTAACACTGTCCAGGGAAAAAACAAATAGGCAATTTTGTAACTTGATTTGTCTAAGTCAGACTGCCCAACGCCCCCACTGCTGTTTGGCTTCATTTTCATGTATCAGTGCCCATGTTCATGAGCCTGACTGTACATGGAGGACAACCCACTGGCAGCAGTCTAAAGCGTGCTGTCACTCACTTATAAGTAAGGGGAATATCTAAACTAACAACTGAATGTTAAATATACAGATATTGAGTATCATTGATGAATATATTATCTTGTAAAATGTTGAGTGTAACCAGTTGTTTTCCAATTGTTTTGTCTTCCACCGTCCCATTGAAAGAGATGTCTTACAAGCAGTGTGGAGAGGAGGAATGATTACAGCTTCCAGTAACTCTTTCAATATACAATGACATGTTAGTGTTAGCATTAAAATAGACTTGAAAAACCTAAACCTTTCCTTTAGGACTAGTGTGGGAGAGAGATAGATACCTCCACGACTGCCACACCGACACAGATTCCCAGAATAACTCCACAGTTTTCCAGGAGCCATTTCTCCACGCTGGTTATACAGCCCTGAAGGGGAGAACAAGAGAGGAAGAATGAGTTTAAGAAAGACACAGAAAGAGAGAGGTTGTAGGCCAACATGCAGAGGGAGAGATGAATGGCTACGTGATCCCAGCCGGACATGAGCAGAGCCTTTTCAAAACACAACTGTTGGCTTTGGACTGAGTCACTGAGGGGGAAGAATAACATGGCTTAGCTGAGCTGAGAAAAAAAATTGTAGAGAGAGAGAGTAAAGTTTCTGAAACACGCAGACCAAACAACACCACAGTAGAGCTTTCCTGGTGTTTGAACAAATCTCACAGCACAAACAACGCGCCTCAGCTGTCAGTATTCACTGAGCTGATTAAGTGAGACCACAGTGCCACACTGAGCTGGCAGTCGGAGTTACACAACATGAGTTGAACTGACTTATGTAATGAGTAAAGGTGTGAGGTCTATCAGAACAATGCAGGCTGTACTGTAGCATTGTTCACCCAGCTTAAGTAACACTGAATAATGCTGACCACTGTCTAGACTCAGAGCTGTTAGTATTTACAGATTAAATGTTCAGATGGTGTCAAGGTGATGTTCACTTTTGTGGTATCACATAAAAATGCTGTGAATAAAAATAGAAACATCTAAACAAATATTAAAATAATCCCAGATGATGATAGACAATTAAAATAAAAGAGTCATAGTTGATTTTCAACTAAAACTCAAATACTGGCAACTGAGTAAAAATCCTGCATGAACAAAGAAAAATCCCCTCTGCTTAAAAAAAAAGAAAGAAAAAAGTAGTTGGTTCAGCAAAATGAGGCAGACTGCAGGCTGAAGTGCAGCTACTCTCCACAGCAGTCTGGGCAACCGCAAAAATCATGAACCCGGAACAGTTGGAAGCATTTTACAACCGTTTGTATACTCCGCACAAGAATTATGCTACTCTATAACCTGAGTTTATATACCAATACCGTTTGATTCACTTTTGGCATGCAAGCATTGATATTTAATATCGCAATGGGGACTTAAAATAGACCATACTGGATCAATGGCTGATAATAATAACTGCACCAGTAAATTATAACAATGATTTTCAAATATTACATTCCAAATAGTCCAAAAACAGAGTTGCAGATTCAATCAGTGTCATGTACCGTTTCATAGACAGGTGTTTCCGGGGACAGATGCTCACACAGGCCCACAGACTTGACCTCACTACCAGGCACGTCCTCGTTGCGACAGGAGCATGAGTAGAGGTACTGGGAGCTGTTCTTGATCATAATGTTCTCTGACCAGTTGCCTGGACCATACCATCCGCAGCACTTCATCTGGTCAAATGAAAGAGAGGAAGGGTGTGAGACGGAGAGGAAAGGAGATAAAAGAGAAAGAGCAGAGGACACATTGTTCTGATAATCCACAGACGTCACGGTAAAACGTTTTTATAGGGACTATTTCTTTAGTAGAAAGTAGTTCCCATGAAAACTGCTATCTAAGAGGTCTGTGGGTTATCCAAAGATATGTTTACATTGAGTCAAATGTCAATGAAAATTACAGTCACCTCCACTGTATTGGTGTGTGAGGCAGAAAACTGGAAATGTAGGCTCTTAACATTAAACAATCTGCATGGATGGACACTGCAGTACTGTGGCCCTACATAACACAATGAGTGGAACATTTGACTGATACTGAAGGGTTACAAATTCACAAGGGAGCCATCCCTTCTAAAAATATATAGCCTCATGGTACTATCAGTCAAGACAGATAGCAGCTTTGACCAAAAGGCATCTGTGACTGTAACCTGCAGTTGATAATGTGCTTATTCAGCACATTTTCGTATGACAAGGTGACCTTATGACCATGCATTGTTTTTCAAAGTGAAGAGGTATAAATGGTGACATCATTTAGTAACTAACTTACAGAATGGATAGATTGTTAGGTAATTAGTCTTTTGTGTATTTACAATTTAAGTCAACTCACCGTCTTCTGAACATAGTCCCAGGTGTGCTCTGTCGTCCTGTTCTGGCCTGTGTAGTTGATTATCATTCCCTTTATGATGGTGGACATCTCATTTTTCAACTAGAAATGAGATGAGAATACATTAGCAACAATACAAGTTTTTTCCCCCCATCACTAAATGCAAATGGTAAAAACGTGTGTTTGTTTATAAACCATTGAAACATTCACAGTTCTTCTGCACACAAACAACATGTTTAGTGCAGGGTAAGTAGAAAAGGGAAACAAACACACCCACATTAAGTCTTTTTTTTCTATGACTTACTAACAACATGTGAACTTAATGTTCATATGGTAACACTACGGGTGGTATAGCCCTGTGAAGTTCCTCGCTGGGCTGAAACATTGAACAAACACTGCTTAGTAGATGCACGGTTCTGTGTTTATGTGTAAGACCACAGTGTACTGGCAGTGATGTATCTTCAGAGCTCTGTCAGAGATGAGTGAGCGCCTCACCCTATTCTGGGAAAGGGCACCACCCTGCCCTGTGGTAAGCCTTAAACACAGGGAGCCCATCTAGGGCTCAAGAGACACACATATGCAGTACACACATGTACATATATACATGCTACATGAAGGGGAAGCAGCTGAAAGGGCGTCAGCACCCTCCACCTATCATACAGGGGTGAGGTTTATCAAAGGAAAGGCTTTTTAAGTGCTGGGAGGTAATATCACGTTCAGAGTTAGAAAGTTGTCAGAGGAGCTGGGAGTGATCAAACAAAACACTCCCTTCACACACTGTGCAAACACACAAGGCTAGTTCTATTATTTAAGGTTGGTTCTATTATTGGTTGGACCCCTTGTTAATTAGAGAAGGGCATGGAGAGTTTAAACTGTGGTTCAGTTTGATGATCACATTTCACATTGTATTTAGTGGTTTTAAATATGTGCTAAGTGACCATTTAAAGATGGCCTGATGCTCCACAGAAGATCTTTTGTGCCTACGGCTGTGAAACCTCTGAACTACATTTGCATGCAATTTTTGATAATGGGTACATTTTCAGGACATAGTCTTTTGTTTTGTTTTTTTATGGTCTTGACTTTAGTCATGTTTATGGTTTATCGCCTGTTATTGTCCTTTTTGATCAATTTGAACTATTTCTGTTTTTGACCGTTCATTTATTGGCTATTCAGGTTCCTGAGCAACACAAATGTCCGCTCCGTTGCTGTGTTAGTATGTGTGGTCTAATCTGTCTGAATCAAAATTTCTTTTGCATAATTTTGTTTAACCTTTATGTATTCAGTTGAGTTCCACTGGTGTTGGAGGAGGTAGAACTGGCCAGGCATAAAAAGTTGCAGACAAAGAATAGTAAAATAAGCCCACAACTGACACTTGTACTCTTTTGTGTATTGATGACCAAAAATGTTGGGTTTGTTTGGGTTTAGAAAAAAATACAGGCTCAGAGAAAAGTTTGGATACACTGTTAAACCAACCTGTAGGGGGCTCTGTGTCATCAAAGACTTCAGCTGAAAGTGGTTTCAGTCCCTGGAGTGATAATTACTGTCTTAAAAGGGGCAATGTTAGACATGCCAATTAAGTTTTGTCAGCCTATGACAGCAGCTTTAGCAACACTCTCACACAATGGATTTGTTTGCCCTTTCCCTCCGACACAAAACTACACAGAGGGGGAAAAACGACAATGGAAACAGCCAATGTGGGTGCTCGCTACTTCCTTTACCGTAGTAACACATCTCCTTCAGTCCACTTGCCCAAACTAAATTTCCATCGGCAGCAAACATCCTGTCATTTTCCATTCGTTCAGCTGTGTTACATCACAGGAAGCAGCAGGCTGCCTAAAATGTTTAGCTAAGACTCAAATGCAGGCAGTCACAGCTGTGACAGAAGGGGGGTGGGTACAAAAACCCAGTAGGCCCCAGCTGTACAATGCGCGGGTAGGGAGGTGGTTGGGCATGAGAAGTAGTTGTAAAAGGGTAAAGAGGACTGAAAAAGACAAAAAGAGAAGATAGTTTCTGAATGTTAAAAAAACCAACATAAAAAAGGGCTAATATCTTACTCGATCTCTCTGGAAGTAAATGAGGACTCCAGCTGTCACCTGGGCGATGAGGATCAGCAGGAGGCAGGTGAAGTACTGTGGAGGATAAGTGGAAATGTCATCATAAGTACATCCACAATCAAAACCTCTTAAATGGGCTGACATTAGCATAGCAAATCACTGCAAATGATGGCATACCAGCAAAAGAACAACTCTTTAGAAATCCCAGATTATGGGTATAACAAAACAAAGCAGGACAGAAGAGCACTCCTGAGCATTTTAACCTTTCATTTTCAATTGTGTTTAATCTGTGTGGTGAGATACAACGTCTTAAGATAATCTCTTATCTTAAAACCTTGTGGTGTGTGTGTGTGGGGTTGATGGGGGGTCCTCTGCCAGCTGGTTACTGTCACTGGGAGAAGTAGGTCACAGCAGTTCTTCAGTTAACCCCTTGCAGGTTTAACGTTGTAGAGGTCACACACCCATCCCCACTCTTGTTGTACCCCCTGCATCTCACTGGCTTATCCCTGTCACCCCCTCCCCTCTGTAAACCCACACATGCTGCAAGCCCCCAGCCCACACATAAGCAGAAATGAGAAAAGGGCTTTACTGTCAGTAGGAATCTGTCATGTGTTCTTAAGCCATGCTTAAAATCTCAGGCAGGTGCATTTAGGTGAATGTGTCATGCTAAAAAATAAGTGCAGCTTTTATGTTTAGCAACAGGTACAACAAACTACTCAAGTTGAGAGCTGATTTACAGAAAATTTAAAGTCTTATTTTGGGAGATTTTTTTGATGCCTTTTTATTAGATATTCAACAGTAGCGATGGCTGGAAATGACAAGCGAATGAGATGAGGAATGGCATATAGCAAAGGTTGGGATCAATGATTCCCGGCTAGACATACTTGTACCCCAGGGGAAACTTCTGCAATTGTCAGAGAGTACGTGGAAGGATTGTGGAGTAGCTTGTGTAATTTGATCAAATAAAAATGTCTGATTTGATTCAATATTGATTCAATATTGGTGTGGGTGTTAAACCTTAAAAGTCCGCCTCATAAAGAAGGAAACCAAGCTGCGGCATGTTAGCTTTACATGTCAAAGTGAATATAATTCCTCACCAGACCCAGCAAACAACGAATTTCATAGATGGCTCCGATGCAGCCGAAGAAGCCCATGGCCATTGACAAGGAACCCACTCCGATGAGTATGTAGGAAGCCACTTTCACTGTGTCTGATGATTCCTCTGAAGAAAACAGACAAAAAATAAATACATAAATGAATAAATAAAAACGAAACGAGATGGAGACACCTACTACACCTGCTACAATCCTTTTATAGCCATAGCTTTATAGTTACGTTTTTTAGTTAAATTCAGCTCCTTTTTAGCACCCCCCCCCCCCCCCCAAAAAAAAAACAAACAAACAAAAGGCAATGCAACATGTGCAACAGGGCCCTGATCATCTCTGCTCTTGCTTTTCTATTTTAACCACAGTGTGTGCCTCCAAATAAATTCAGCTCAGAAGTCAGCCTGGTTCACATGCAAAACCATTTTGATTCAGATGGTTACAGCAATCCAAAAAAATGCTTTGTACAGCAGATCCATGTTGAATTCTACCATTCTAGTGCTTTTCTCAAACACAAAAAGATTATTTTAAAGGGGACCTATTATGGGTTTACTTATTTTCTGTCATCTAATATATGTAAAATATAATGTTACAATGTCAGATGTTCACATTCAACATTTTCTGCTCCAAATATTTCCATATTTTGTTGTCTCAACCTGTTTTTGGAAGAATAACTCATGAAACCCCTCTAATTTGATGATGAACAAATTTAAAAGGCAGGAAATGTTGGGTTGTCATCAGCAGTAACTTAACATCTGAATGAGATCAGCACACAGGAAAATAAGGCAGGTATCTGAAAGTACAAACAGGGATGCAGAGACAAACTACACCTGAAACCACAGAGGTTCAGTTAGAAGGTACAAAGGTACTGAGAGCTGAACACAGATATGATGTCACAATAACCAGGTAGTTTGAAGAGCGTAATCTTTACCAAACAGATACAGCCTACTGCAAATGTATATATGACACATTTATATTTTGAGTAAAGAAGAAGCAAAGACCAACAACTATAGTTTGCCTACACTGACTCCAGAGCTGGAGAAAGCTTCCTGAAACTGGCCAATCAAGTCAGAATCGGCTTTTAGGGAGGGGGGCAGTGGGGAGGGGAGCTACAATTGTTTGTTTCAGACAAAGGCTGAACTGAGGGGCTGTACAAAAGGCCAGTATAAGATAAATAATGACTTTTTTTGAACTGTGAATCATGCAAAAATACTCTAGTGCAGTCCCAGAATAAAAATACACAGCTGGAAATGAGCATAATAGGTCCTGTTTAATAGGCCACCGGAGAGAGTTGGACCAAGACAAGGAAATGTGTGGCAAGATTAATTGATTTCCCTCTTTGGTATGTAGAACGAGAGAGATCCAGGAGGAGCGAGGCAGGGACTGAAATGGAAGATTGGAAGGTTTGAGAGGAGATAAACTGGAGCCAATATGTGGCCGTGTGTTATCTGGGCTGGAGGAGCTCCAGAGAGTCAGGGCTCGGTCTGCAGATCAAGCCAGAATCTGAGCTCTGTGAAATCGCTCCAGCTTCTAAAGATTCCCAAGCCAAGCAAACCAGCCAGTGCTCTGGGATAACTCCTTCCCAACCGTTTGGGAAGAAGCTGACAGACACAGCAGCTCCTCCACCGTTACTCTGTGAATTTCATGCATTGTTGTCTCTTGGTTAGCTCACTAGAACGCTATAGATGTAGTTCCCATTTCATATTAGTTGGTCATGCTTCATGCAGCTATGATCATACACAGTAGAAACTCAATAGAAATCAATGATCACACAGACTATAAAAACAGCTAAACTAGAGTACAACTCACACATACATAAAGAGCATGTGTTCACACATAAATCAGAGGTAGACTATTTGTTTCAAAACATTTAACACCACCTTACAGTGCAGACCACAGCAGTCTTCATATCCTCATTATCACAGGATGCAGGCTGTGTCATTATCTCAAAGATAAATAAGCAATCTTTAGGTTGAAAGAGAATTTTCCTACCATGCCCCAATTATTTTGAATTAACTGACCACTAATGAGATGTGTAAATCAAGTCTGAAAAGCAATTTAACTGCTATACAACTTACTTTCTTATTGTTATTCTACAAGTAATCTATTCTTGCCTTTAACAGACTCTGATAGCAGAGAGACAGGCAGGAAACAGGGATGTTTTACAGATGTTTTCTTGTGTAAAACGTAATTCTTTAATAATATGTCAGGGAGCTTTGAGATGCAACAAAAGGTCCCCTGCTGGGATTTAACTGATGACCTCTGGGCCAATAGGTCACCGGCAGAGGTTCATAGGGGTTCAACATGTAATAAAAACAAAATATTGTATGTGCATCATATTGTGTACACATGTAGTGACCATGCACTTTATATAACACTAACTCCTTGAAATACAATTTATGACCTACACTTAAAATACACTTACACTTAAAATACACATGCATGCACTGGGAGATGTAGAGTACATGCATGTACATCTCTGACTCTACATGGGTTACCGCAGCAGCAAATGTTGTGGTAGCTTGAGAATAATTGAAAGCTAGCAAGTACCAGGGCCAACATATGTAGAGTGTTTATGTGGCTACAGGGTAGCATTTAAAGGGAGGGAGACAAGCATCCTGAACTATATGTTCTATATCTAGCGCTCTGCTGCAGCATGTTATTTAAGTCTCCCCTACACACACACACACACACACACACACACAGACACACACACACACACACACACACACACACACACACACACACACACACACAGAGAGAGAACTAGCTTCTGCAAAAGGAACAGATGTCCTTCAGTTGCTTAGAAAAGCATTACATTGAGACTTTGGGGAACTGGTTAAATTAGAAGTCTTAGCTACTGCTGACAGAGAAATTCAGTCAAGAACTTAATCAAACTCTATGAACATGTGGAGTGGCATGCAAGACTCTCTGAGACTGTAGCTAGCCGCATAAAAGATCAATATCTAAAACACAGAACAGAGAGAGAAGTGACGCAAGTTTCAGTCCTGTACTAGTTTTGCAAGATACATGTTATGTGATCTTCTGCTAGATATCTCCAACACGGATATTATTCTCAATATTTGCTAAAAGGAGCAGAACTACTTTACACTTCTGGCACATTAAATCAGTGATAGGGATGAGTCAGTTATTTATCAATACAGATTATATGATTATCAACTGTGAGAAGTAGAATTGTGATGTTTGTGTGGATCCTTCTGCAGATCAGTGTTTAAATGAAGCTGGTTCCAGTAAAAATATGCACTCTGGAGTTACAGGAAACGTCATGCAACATTAATGTGACCTCAAAAACTGTTCTCCGCTGCTACAACTTCTGAGGTTTTGTCGGAGTAGTTTTTTCATGTTCTTGATAAGTAATACATGGATTCTTTAGAATATTTCCTCCCACATCGTGTCTCATCAGGTGCAAACAAGGAAACACATTCAGCTGTAATTTTGAAGCTACATTCTTCAAATAAAGTGTTTCTTTTCAGGTCTCTGCCAGGTGTATCAAAGTTGTGAAACAAAAGGCACTTTTACAAGCTTCCTGTTGTAAAGTTAGCATCTGTGTTCTTCTGGGGTAATCCTTAAACATGAAATTCTCATGAAGTCAGCATGTGTATGGCTGGTTACTGTACTGTTCTGTCGTGTACTATGGCACATTTCCATGTAGGTCTCTTCTGAAATAGTCCTTCTGGTGGTTTCCATGGAACTTTCCATTTAAAGAGGCAAGAATTATGGTTCCCTTCAAGAAAGCTGCTGAGGGAGGAGGACTGTTTGGTATTGCAGGTCCTTCTGTAAACACAACCGGAGCTTAATATTCAGCTTGACTCGTACAGATTTAGAATGTAAACATAAGTGGATCATCTTAGCTCCTAATTCCTACACTGAAGGAGTCCAAAGAAAAATCACTTTCCAACCAAGTTCTCTTTTCTCTGTTCGTGACTTTGGAAAGTTTCAGAATGAATCTGAGAATGAACTGTGCTTTGGCACCCTCTCCGGCTCTGCTCTTAGACCTTCTCTCCAAGGCTGACTTTTGTTTAAACATAAGGCAAGCTGTGTTTTGGCAAGCACCATATGGATAAACTCAAGACATCATGTCACTGAGGTAAACTATTAACAGTGAAATGTAGATACAGAGGGGTGAAAATTGGTGGGAGATTCCCTTTTAAATGAAAAATAGGGGGTCCGAAACCAAAACATTCTCAAAGTTCCCCCGCCTGAAGTCATTGGGACAGCTGCAGAGGCCTCTATTAATATAACTCATAAAGAATGGAAACTGAAAACATAGAGATCCTGTTTATGGTCAGGCAATGGTACAACTTCTGAGGGGAACACAAAGAGTCAATAAACAGAGCTGCCTGCCACTTTGATTTTTGTTCCTCTATGGAGTGGCAAGAGATTTCCACTGAGGTTCCAGGGATCCAGGGAGGGGCTGAAGTTGACCCATCCTCAGTACAGAAGAGGAGAGGTCATCAAGCCCCACATAGGAAGGGATATCCTTAGGGTATAAGTGAAGCAGGATCTCAGCTATCTCTGGAGGAACAGCTGGATTATCATAACAATAGTACTGGGGTTAGCAGGGATGATATATACTGTACTGCCTGTTCTGCTCTGCTGATAAGCAAATTCAGCTCAATAATAACCTTGGAATAATTCCTTTATAGGCAGTGACCTTGAGTGCTGAAATATGAACCAGAGGAAAACAAAACAACAATAAACAAACAAGACCCTGACTGGTTAAGAACACAAGGTCAGTTTGGGTTGGGGAAAACTTTTAAAAATGTATTAGCAGAACAAACTTCGAGCCTAAATAAAAATTTCTCCAGCTTTGCTCAGCCCTGAAAGATGGGCCTTAATTGTAGAGTGTAAACAGAGGCAAAAAAAGTGAGTGTTATAGTAGTTAATCCCACAGTGAGACTGGCACAGTGATGCATGTTTTACCCACATCTGAGGCTGATCTGACTGGCTTAATGCGCATCATGAGACCTGGCTTTGCAACCAACATCATACATGCATCTCTCTGTGTCTCATTGAAATTAATTATGTGTTTGATTTCCAATACATATTCAACTGCCAGATAATAAATTGAAGGATTCTTCTTTACAGACTGGTGTTGGGAGAAAACTTCATTGCTGCTCTCGGCAATGCTCCATCTGGGATGAATACACTGAAAGCATTTATAAAGAGATTTATGGTAGCTAAGATTTTCCATCCATGGTTCCCTGTTCATTTCAGGCAAAGCAAGAACTGGGTTTCATTAGGCTTTCTCAAGCTTCTTCACAACAGATAACTTAAGTTGGACACATTGTTGTTTATGACAACGTTGACAACTTTGCCTCTTGGAGTATGCTGTTTGGAGGCTTGGTTTCTCTCTTACGATGCAGTGTCTGAAAATAGATCTGTGTCAACATCTGTGAGAGTGGGAGATTGTATCTGTGCACCTCTGCCATGAGGGGGGCTGCGAGAACGGGCAAGTTCAAAGTACAACTCTCTGGAAACTACGGGGAAAGAGGCTGCTATTTTTCCAGCAGAAGATGAAATGACTTGAAATGCCTTGATAACCATGAACCTGACACCTCCCCTGACTAACCTACTCCCCCAGATCTTCACAGATGTGTCTGTAAGACTACAGGGTGGCTTTTGAGAAGTTGAGGAAGTCATCAAGTTTCGTTTGTTAGTCACTTTTTTTTAGTGTGGTGTTAACATCCCTTTGTGGTTCCTTGGAAATGAGTGCTATGGGATAAAATCCACATAAAGTGCTCAGATTAGGCTAGGGCTTTTAAGATTTGACAAGCGCACTCCACAATCTGTATTTCCCCCTCTACTGTGGTAAGATCAGCTCAATTGACGTGGGTAAAAAGTGCTGAATGTTATCATTTCAGGACGTGGCAGCCAGAATGCAGATTTGTGTGGGAGTGTTACAACACTTACGTAGAACAGCAATGAAACTCTGGTTATCGAAGAGAACCCACAGTCCAAAACCCATGATCAGTGCTCCAAAGATCTGTGAGGGTGAAACAGAAAAGAGTCAGATACTATATCCTGTATTAGTGTTAAAGAGTCTGTGCTTGTGTGTCTTATTTTTGTTTCCTCAGTCTGTCACATCTGGGATTAATCTGATCCCAAGTCTTCTCCCCATCTGCTTGTCTTTCTCTCTCACAGTCATATGCAAAGGGACAGAGGATGTGGATAGGATCCCGAAAACCCACTCTGCTGGTTTTTCTCACAATTAACACTCCATCCATCAGCAACAGAGAATTTACCAGTCATTCTTAGTATACAATATTCTGACAGCAAATTAAGCAGCATTAAATAAGGATAACAAGATGAAAACAATCACAAAGAAGAGACAATCGTCACCTCAGGACCAGAACATTTTGGTGCTGGCAATGTAAAAAATGTTCAACTTTGTCTCTTTTACCCTTACAGTAAGGTTACGAAGTTCAGAAATTCTATGTAATTAAGAGGGCCCTTGTTTAGAAGCTGTGGGGCACTGTAGTGGGGGCAAAATCCATAGATGAGAGGCTCTGTTGATTCACCAGCTTCCACCCTTGAACTGCCACCCCTCCCCAACTCTGCGACAATAATTAGAGCCCTGGTAAAGAACTGTTCATTTAGAGGGGCTGTTGAGCTCCCCAGCAGCCATCATTAGCCCACCACTTCCTGGCTTCCCCTAGCCTCCACTAGTCTAGTCTGTCCACTGACACAGACACACACGCTTCCTATTAAACACCAGTCGAGTGTTCACATCAAAAGGTCTACGTCAGGTTTACGGCTGTAGACTCATTGGAAAGGTCTGGACATCCTCGTAGAGTCAGTTTTAGGAGTCTGGGGTTTTATCAACCCCTGGACTTTATGTTGTGGCCGGTGTTAGAGAGGTGGAAACAAACAGAAACCATGTGTTGTTGTTCAGACGTGGCTCCACTAAGGTAAAGTCTTACCACCCCCAGGCATAGTCACAGACACATTTCCCTATGTATATTTAGTAATCTTTTGACGATTATTCAAATAAACCGTATCACTGAAAAGCATCTGACGGTTTGCAATCTGTCAACCGCAGGAGCAAAGCTACCAATCTATTTATCTGCAAAAGGTGGAGTCATGTGACAGGATTTTGATAGTGCATGCATCATCAGCCATCAAGAAATGACAAAGAAATGAGATTACTTACAAAGAAGAGGAGGTTGAAGAGAAATAGGAAGTACTTTGTGACGGTGATGCATCCTTTCGCCATGGCTGCGCTTCTGCAAGACAGAATTAAACAAAATTTATTGGTTACATTGAACATCACATGGTAATTTTGCAGAATGGGGTGCGTGTGTGTGTGTGTGTGTGTGTGTGTGTGTGTGTGTGTGTGTGTATGCGCTAAAGATAAAAAGAAAGAGACAAAAGACAGATACAGATGGAGGAAAGACACAATAATAAAAGCTAGCCTTGAGATAGTCTTGCCTTAATAGTTAGTGAGCCGCACAACAAGGACACAGGAAAATCTGTACAGTTGGGTTCCTGACTAAATGTGGCTTTAATCTTCAAAGCAACAACATCAGCCTAATTCATTTGCACCAGACGCATTTTCAGTCTTAAACAGCCCAACCTGCTCTAATCCTTTTCTTTCTAAGACAATAATTGGCCTGTTGTCTTAAGCTTGTTAACAAATATAGTTTTATTCTTTATAGACAAGATAAACCACCTTGCTCACATAGATTGGAGGAATGACCACCACACAGTGTTGAGTAGTGAAGTCATGATGACTGTGTGGAGACTATGACATATCATGTTGGCATGCTATTATCATCATATCCAGAACAGAAACAAGCATACGTTTATTAGCAGCAACAAGTTTGGTGTATTGTGTATTTTACGGTCAACTTTATTAAGTATTTCAAGCCAAATATTTAAGAGAAGCTACATTTATGATCATATCCAGGCATATTTAACAGTCCTGGCTGATGTCATACAACCTTATAGCACACAGGACAATAATGTTGTGAATCACAGCAAGCTGAGAACTGTCTGGCATTTTAAGTTGGGGCATGTTACAGTGACATCAGCACTGCTTCACATCAGTTTACCTCTCGCCCATCTGTATTTGGGTATATGAGTGCACAGGCATAGCACATATCACTGCGATGCCATGACTTTTCAGTGAGAAACAGCTGTAGGCCAGAACAGCAGAACAGCACCACACATACAGTACAGTAGAGACACTTCATGGAACTCTCTCTGCAACATGATTCAGCCTGTGCTCCAAAAGTCTAAAGAAAATATTTACCACAACCAGACCCTTTTCCTTCACTGGGAGCACTGAAAATATAACCAGCCATTGTGGTTATTTGAGGAGTCTGAAAATATCCTCTGAAGACAACTCCCCACGTCTCAGATGACATGTTCTCTCTTTTACATCCAAGCTATAAGCTCTGCCTGTCATATTGTGTTTTTAGTTATATTTTGAAAAGAGTGGAAGCAAAAACTCATCATGTAAAGTTTATTGTGTATAGCCTAACTTCTTAAATACAGTTACTTAACCTTTAAAGGGAGGATGGATCAATTAAATGTAACAAGAAAAGTTTTCTCCAGAGACAAAGAAGCTGCATTAGCCTACCAGTTAAATTACCAGTACTTTCAAGTTGTTTTGGAAATACAGTCAAATAACTTCAAAGTAAAGCACATTTAGTCTTCTTGATTTCTCTCATCTCTCAGCTACATCTGCCAGCTCGACTTTGTCTTCCCCTTTGGTTAATTAGCGTGCAAAGTGAAAAGTGAAGCGACATCACAGCTGCTACCTCTTTTTTGATATGTACCACACAGGAAATACAGCTTCATTTCAATATGAAAGAGGGTTTTAAAAAGAACTAAATATGCTATCACACTGTTTACTTGTCAGATGTTATCGAATGTGCCTTAAAGTGACTGTACATCTCTACTTTATAACACGATTGGCTTGGTTTTGAAAAGATGACATACATTAACATTGGCCATCTCTACTGGATCATTAAGCACTTGATTACCTAAATACCAAGACAATTTCATGTTTACAAAAAAGGACCCCCCCCCCCCCCCCCCCCTACAAGGCCCAAACCACACAACAGATACCCATTTGAAGTAGATAATCCTTAAAGGAGATTGCTGGTCTTTATGTCTAGATGGTGAACAGCAGTGCAGATTAAAAAAGGCTTAGTTATGACTATCATTGTTTTGTTGACTGAGCCTTGTCCATCTGAAAACAATCCTTAACAATGCCTCAATGCTACTTGTTATGTTTTTCAAACAACAACTTAAATAGGCTAGCAAGCCCAGCCCAGTTCAGTTCCAAAGCAGCCAACTGCCCATATTGAGGTTAGCAGTAATGCCAAGCCAAGCACGAATAAACTCACATTTTTTGCAGCGCTTCACTGAAAGCTCACATATTTAGCAGACAAACTGTGGGGCTGTTTTATAGCACTATTTTTTGCTGAACCTACCCATCAAGTCGAATCATACTCGACTCCTTTAAAGTGAATGACAAATCGGTTCCAAAGTTTTTTTTAAAAAAAGAAAAAGAAAAAAAAAGAAAAGACTGGAAAGTGCAATGGAAATTAGAAGCAGAGTCAAACAGCAATTCTGAGGGCCAGTCTCATTGTGACTCTGAACACAACAGCAAGAATTCACAATGTTTCTGAAAGCAGACACGCCGTGAGTTTGACGGAAATATGAAATGGAATAAGGTTCGAGGAGGCTCGTGCTGCAAAAACCATGCACAGGAGAGAAATGACTTGACTTGAGAAAGCTGTACATGAGTCACCTGAACTTTCTGAACTGCATGACCTCATACTGGCATTTTCCCCTTTCACATTTTCTTTGTGGTTTGGTATAAGGTTGGTTCACTATCAAATAGTGTTTTGGGTGCACTGACAGATGTATTCAATTGAAATCTGTGCTTGTTCACCGTACAGAAAGCTAGTTCAGAAAGGGTACAGAGATGATTATGAAGACTGCATGAGTGGCAGATGGCATTGGCTGTGCCTGTAATGGACCCAGCATGGATCAACTACAGCCCTGTTGTGCTCCAAAAGATCAGGCGATGTGCCAACCAAACCTTCATCTATCACCTCCTTCTATCATAATCATATATGACCCATTTACACATCTGTGAGGGCATGGCTCTGGCATGGACCTGCATACAGCATCCTGGTACTAAAGCCCTTAATACCACACTATCATCTGCGACAATGTGGTTTATCTACATTGTTACCATGTAGCTATTAATAACAGCGGCACTTTGCTGACTAACCTAAAAGAATAAGTTGTTTGAGAGGAAACAACATTACCACTCTAATGTATTTCTAGAAAAAAATAGTGTAAATTCAGTTTGGAGAGCAACAAGCAAGAGGACAAGGGCTTGGTAATATTGATCTTTTTTCTCATCTGATTGTTGTTTACATGTGTAATAGCATATATTTATCTGGATGACATGGTATCTGTAGTCTAAACTATTCCATTATTTCACCAGTTGATTAGCATCAAAAAAGTCAGTGGGATGAAATAAATAAAAAACAAAATAACCACAACAAGCAATCAGAAGGTTAGCTTAGCCACTGCCATCAGCTACAGTACCTACAACAAGCTGAATCTTTTGGACTTTTCATGGTTGATTTAAATCACTAAAATATAATATTATTATTACATTCAACAATCAGCATCCACGACATTAAAGGTGATATCACTAATAACCTCTAAAAGCAATCCACCAACAGTGCTTTACAGTGTTTTTGAAGAGACATTATATAGCTAGGTAAATGTGAATGCAGAATAAAAAGCCTGTTTAATGGTGATGGTTGCCAATGAATCATTATGCCAAACCCAAAAGCAAACTCTTACACATACTTTACTAATCACTTCTGAAGTCCAAACTCAATAAAATGAAACTGCAGTAAAGAGAATAGGCTGTGAGAAGACAAATAACTGAGAGCTGAGAATACATTTTGCTTGCCCTTGAGGTTTGATTGCTGAAATATGAATTTCTACTTCAAACCACAATACTGCAAACATCCTAATGCAAAAGAGCTGCAAAGCCATTGTGGTAATGCTGCCTCAAACATGGCAGTTTAGCAAAAAAATATACATGCCTCACTTTTTTTTTCTTGTCATGCCACCTTTTATTAAAAAAAAAAAAAACCCTATCAAAAATAAGTCTCACAGAACCCCCTCTACAGAAGATAGCTGTGCACAAAAGGCTATTGCTAAAGAATGCCAAGCTTTTGTTAAAGCACCAGCATGCCACTTTCAAATGGGGGTTATTTAAATGTTGTTTTAGTATACAACCCATAAAATGTGCTAATAAAACACACATTCAAGTGGAGACTGAAGTGAATGGAAGTCATCCTGACATTCTGTATATTCTTTATGTGGGATAATTTCCTGGATTTATGACCCTGGAAGTTTCTCATTTATGGAACCATTGACAATATCCGTTTGTGGTTTCCTTACGAGATTCTTGGAAGATTGACATCACAGAAACGACATGTTAAGAAAATATAAATCACAACATGAATGCCAGTCTCTACATAAACCTGCTACCTGCCGTTAAATCGGCGTTAACAGGTAGTAACACATGACTGCAGATGACCGCATACCGAGTCACAAAAAGTTGGGTAGGATGCGACTGTGACGTCAACTTTGAACAATAACTTGATAAAATAGATGAATAATGGCACGTTTGCGAGTGTTAGCTTAAGCAAAGTAATGGGTTTTCATTTATTTTTAGGGAGCCAGGACACTTTCAGCTTAGGTTACACACTAGTTATCTGACGCCAGCATCAACACGCAGTAAAACACGTTTGTTAATGAAGTTAGAGAGAGTTTTA
The DNA here is from genome assembly GCF_027409825.1 of Scomber japonicus. Lineage (NCBI taxonomy): Eukaryota > Metazoa > Chordata > Actinopteri > Scombriformes > Scombridae > Scomber > Scomber japonicus. Next base: position 12,434,771 of record NC_070582.1, read on the forward strand.
TCGAACGTTTAAGCTAACCGTTTAGAAGGCATTGCTACGTCAACGTCAACCGTCAATCTCACAACAAACTTGTGTTCAGTGTTCCAGAACGTGTTCAGTTAGTAGAACGTTTGCGGTCGTTCTGGAATTAACAGTTTCGGCTGAGAGTGTTCTAAAAGTCAAATGAGATGGCGGCTGACTTACAAAGGCAAGTTTACATATTCTGCCACAATCTTATACTATCAGAAGCTAGATAAGAGGTAAAGATGATAGACACCTACTTTGTCTTCTTCAAAAAGTGGCTGCCGGTGGTCGCTTGTCTTCTGTCTTGCTCGCTGTGTAACTGAACCGTCTCTGCTGGTGAGAAACAAGACGTATGTGTGTCTATATGTGTGTATTTGTCTAGGAAAGAGTTCACACCCCCACCGTGCGGCCGCCATGGTTACTTTTTTTTAACCCTCTCCTGCCCATTAAAAAAAATTAAACTGTCTTAAATGCCACAGGTGGGTGTTTTCTTGATGTAATATCTGAATACTCAATCATTTGCTTTCACAAAATAATATTATCATTTCAACAGGGCACAGCAGCATCTTGTTAACGTAAAATAACTACTTCCTCATCAGCACAAAAAGCTTCCTCGGCATTAAAATTAAAATAAAAAATAAAATAGACTAAAAATAGGCAATTTATGCCAGCCTTTGCTTTATATCTCTCTACTGTGTATTAACTAATTGTTGATTATATCATGGACTCATATCAGACCTTGGCTACTAGTACTTAAGATATAAGTGGAAGCCTGTGGTAGTTAGAAAAGTAGTCTGAGTCCTTAAATGAATACTTAATAGGGAGACTTTGCATGTGGTTGCAGCTGTTAGTAAACAGTCATAACTATAAGTAGGCTAAATGTCAAGCGTAGGCAAGTAACATTAGACAGAGACTGCCTTGTATCTTTTGATTATGGATGATCATTTTAAATTAGGTGATTACATTAAGGCATAGTTATTGAATTGGCGTTTGAATGATCAACTGTAAGCTATTCTATAATACTGTTTACTGCCATGCCTTAGGAAGTAAACCAGAACTCAACATATTAGGTGGAAAGTATGGAGGGAATGCAAACACAGGAACACATGGGAGCTTTTTTCCTATGAACAACCCTACGCACACCCACGTTTCCTTTGCCACACAATCCCCCTTTTCACCCTTTGCCCAATGTGTGTGTGTGAGAGGAAAAGAGAGAGAGAGAGAGCTGGGGTGTGATGGGGATAGTTAGGCAGGTATAAGTGTTTTGATACTCCTGGTAGATAGATTCATTTAAATCCTGAGAAAGAAGATGTTTGTGAAGATCTAATGATGATCTTGTTATGACATGTTAAAAACCCTCCAAACATAAAACAGTAAACAATGGGTGGGATTACATAACATAGGTTTAGATTCTTGTCAGACATGCCTGTTCGAGGCTGCTCTTTGCTGTCGGCTACCACATTAATGTGTTTACCCATGCCAAAAATGAAAGTTTCACCCTTGCTGCTGGGCATCACTGAAACAATTTAAAGTCCTACTCAGGCTAATCACACAGAGAAAAAAAACTGAGTGGGGTTATACTGTATGTTGTGATGGAAACTTTAAGTTTTCCGCTGTATAACTTTAAAGTTAGGTATCTCTGGTATTAACACATGCCTGGTAAGTGGTTAATGTTGACATCTTTTGAAACTTTCAACAGAAATGCATGAGATGAATACATTATCACAAATTATTTGTCACTTGGTAGTTTCATGTGGTTGCTTGGTAAGTGATAAATCCTTCCAGTAAATTAGCATTTAGGCTGACACAGGGTCATGACAGGAAAACTATTTGTACTATTTGAGAGCACAACACGAAACAAGACCAATTACATCAGTTTTGAAGTCTTCAAAATAAACAGCAGTTTTTATTTCAAACTAAATGGAAATTCATGACAATTCATTTTTGAGGTACAATATAGCACATATATACATAAAAACACAATGCTACAACTTTAAACAGTTTAACCTGGTATGCTATTCACAACAGTACAATATAGGTTTTATCTACATCAGACAGAATGAATAGCTTACTTACCATTCATCTAAAATCTCAATTTACCAATGTAATATTTTACTGCTTTACGTCAGAGAACCAGGAGGATGAAAGAGACATTTCTTTACCTCCCTTCATCTGCCCATCCCCCAAAATCACCCATCTCTCCTAAAATAAACTGCTTTACAGACCTTTGAACATTTCACAAGGCTGATGATTTGAGGCCTCTAGTATCGACAGAAATGGAATGACATTTTCTTTAACTCCATAATTACCATGCTAGTCAGGATGAATCAGTAAGTTGGGGCACACAGTGTCACTCGGGAGAGCTACATCTAATTAAACACTGGAAAAGGGGTAATTACTACTTTTCAGGAGTATGAGAGACCTCACCCATGTTTCACGTTCCCTATCTGAACTGAAAGCTCACCCAAGCAACAAGCACATCTGCCTTGAGCGCTGGACTCACAATTGCAAACCCACAATCACTCTGACCTCAGGACTACTCCCTTCTGGGGTAGGACTGAACGTGGTCATTTGCAACAATATGGACCACCTTTGGAGGGGACTTACTGATGCACCCTGTTCAACTCAAAATGAAGATTCAAGTTAGACACAAAATGTCAATGTCAATCTTTATAGTGCGTTTTTGACTGGCCTCAGATTGGACAAATTATCATTGCTGCCCCAGCTCTAAAAATCATTGAGCAGAGATGTTGTATATTTAATAGCCTGCCAAGGGAGGTAGAAAATGTCCTGAACATATTGAGTGGATTGAAACTGTCAAGTGTTGGGTTTTGTCTGTAATAAAGCACATACAGTTTAACTTTCTAGCACACAAATTAACTTCTCCTTTTAAGGGTTTTTGCAATTTTTGGTTAACACATCCATTCACTGTCATTAACCTTTGTTTATCTGCTTTGCATCCAGCTGGAAACTTGCTACACAATTTGAGCTATTACTTTTGGTGGATTATATTGCATGCATGATGTCAAAACACAAATATCACTTAATTAGGTACAAAATTAGACACACCAAGAGAAAGATCAATCTTTGAAAATCATTTAACTAATACTGAACAAGTTCCCTGTTTGGTTCACAAAAACACCACGTGATGGTAAATACTTTTATTTACATATATACAAAAAGTAGGATGCAGTGTTTGTGACTGTTCTTTTAAAGTAGTTTTAAGGCAAGACTGAGGATATGGTTTATGTAAAAAAAATAAACTGCTACGTCACTAATGACGAACCAGCTCAGGTTTGTTTACCCAACACATGCGTGACATGCTCTGCTCAGCTTGTGACATTATCTTTACAGTAACGGATAGAATATTTAAGACTTTGTGTAAGATGACTCAGGGCAAACAGTATACACACAGCTTCGTACATGGAGACAATTACACTGCCTCTCGTGCACATGTGCATTTATCAGCATAACATGTATTCATCTCAGTAGAGTAAATATTCTGTACAAAACACTTCCTATTCACTTTGGTAGAACTGACTGATATACTTAAAGGAATATAAAACCCACTTTGTCCCTGACATTTTTTGTAGATACAGCATTTCTTCTTGGGTTGTCTGAATCTGAATATGATTGATGGGCATGATTGAAAGTAAAAACTGACCTTATTGAATTTCCTCTGTGTGCTTACCACACTGTATAAGAAAAGATTAATTGTCACTCATCCAGCATTCATCCACCTTATCTGACTGCACTTGAATTTTGCACTCAGCTCAGTTGATGCTTTTTCCATTTGGTGTGTTCACTGGAGGAGCTGTCACAGAAGCATGCAAAAGCACAGATATTCAGGCTTCAATTTAGCATACATACAGTATGAATTGACATCAAAAGCATCAAACAGGAAACACATTTTAGCACAAACTCTTGGTCCTTAAGTGTGATTAAGAAGCAGTCTCAAGATCTTTCTTATGAAATAGGTAACACTAATTTCTGAATCTTGAAATCATGTAAGTGCACATGAACAACATGTGTGAAATTATTCTATACTGTACACATCAAACCATAAAACCAGGTGGCACAAGGATGTAATGCACTAACTAGCTCCCTCTGTATAATAACAGCACTCTGAATTGCGCAAAAGGAGGACCTCACTGCCCGGTGAAGGAGTAATTCATTTTCATTGTGAGGTTTCTAGTTCTTGTTGTTGAGTCTGGAATGTGAGACTGTGCTCATCTGATGAATACTGGGGGTTACAATAGACTAGGTCCCATGGAAGGGGCAGGGGGCATCCACTGGCAAAGAAATGCTCCAAGCCCCAATCAAATAATAATCCAAACTTTTTGACCCCACGTTTGTGATCTGTGCTCAACTGTCCCGTCCCTGGATGTATCGCGAAGTCAGCTCAGATCTTCTTTGCCTTGCGGCCCAGGTGATAGTAGTAAGTCATGGTGACTGCCAGGAAGAGCACTCGACTGAGCAGCAGGAGTATGGCAGCATTAGGCAGGATACCGATCTCCATTAAGGTGACGGATGTCACTGAAACCGCAGAGCAACACACTTAGTACTAGAAATCTGACTTTAATTATTAGAAAAAAGGCACACACAGGGAATGTTGTAATAATAAGACTATAACTTTGGAAGCACCTCACTTGATTTGTGTAATAAATAATTATCAGCTGGACATTATTTTTCCTCTTACGGCCTTATATAGACAAGAGGAGTGATTGCAGCAACTACAAGCTATTTCCATATAGTTGTTGGCACTGGAGTAAGTCACACTTGAAAAATATAGTGCAAAGCTGTGACTCCACACAATGAACACAAGAGGGCAGTATCCACGTGTGCAAAATGCTGGTGTAAAATCAATTCTGATTAACAAAGTGAAATTAAAAAAGGGAGCATATCTGATACTGAGATTTAACAGATAACAGAAACCAATGACTGGAACTGGTGCAGACAATGAAGAGTTGGAAAATTTGAATCACCTAGAAACTGGACGGCAAAGTAGCACGCTTCACTGAGCAGGGTCCACTGGATGACAATCTTTTCTGCTGTGTAGAGACCATTCCACATGATGAGGGCCAGGCCTGAAGAAGGATGAGATAACAGGGAATTTATAGGTTTAGGGGCATGGGAATAAAAACAAAACAAAAAAAGAGAGAGAGAGAAAGAGAGAGAGAGAGAGGAAGCGTAGCAAAGAAGACTCCTACACATCCTAGAGCAATTCCACTGACAAAGCCACTATAAGTACAGTTTACTTGCAGCTGGACTCTAACTGTAATCTATTATGCTATAATGTACACATGGTGATAATTGGCCTGTTGATCCCATTTAATAATGCTCTGTATCTTTGATTCTGATAAAAGCTTGTGCTCCATCACTTCATTCCTTGCCATTCTTCCAGTTCATTTTCCTGTATTTCACTCCCACCCCCACCCCCACACCCCCACACCCCCACACCCCCCCCCACACACACACACACACACACACACCCCCCCACACACACACACACCCACACACCCACACACACACACACACACACAAGTGAGGCTATGGAAACATGCAGGGGTGGGCAGAAAGGTGGGAGGGCTGATGGACTGTATCCTCTCCCTGCCAGGTTCCATCTGTGTGGCAGATGAGACCCCCCCATCCTTCACCCTCTTCACCGCTCCTTGTCTTGTAAGACATCACCTTTTTTTCTAGCTAATCCCCACAGCCCTGTTGACATTTAAAATAGAAAAAAGCCCATCTCTTGTTGGCCTTATGAGATGGAAAGCTGGTTCAATCACATCTTCCTCCACAGTGCAACGTGTTTAAGGTTTTATCTCTCCTTAGGAAATACAGTAATTCTTTATCACACAGAGGGCTCTTTTTGATTTGTTCTGATTGTACATGGCTCAGCTTTATCAAGGTATGTGCATGATGTATAACAATATAGTGTGTGATTTCTCCTTAGTCTTCTCATAATTTTCTTGAAGGAAAGTTGTGGACATATTACAGTAGATAGATGGACTAAATCTTGTGGTAGAGTTGAAACAATTAATTGAAAATCAAGTTGTTGATGGAAACAAAATTAATCTGCAACTGTCTTGATAACCAGAGTAAAAGTGCAAAACATTCACTGGTTCCAACTAGTCAGTTGTTAGAACTTTCTAATTGTCTGTGTATTATATCATTATGCACAGAATATCTTTGGGGTTTGGACAAAGAACAAAAAACGCAATTTGAAAACCTCACTTTGGGCTTCAGGAAATTTTCATATAACCCATATTTCACTATCTTCAGGCATTTTATAGCCCAGCTAATCAAGAAGCGAGAAAATAATCAGCAGAATCAGCCATAATGAAAATTAGTTGTAGCTCTGCTCCACTAGGTCTATAAAATGTCTATATATAGTATAATAATGCTAAGCTTTTGCAGTCACTGTTCTTACTTTTCCTACCTGTGCCTGTTTACCTTCACCAGGACCTGTGTGCTAGCTGCCTCTCCATCAGTCATGTGCCTCTTTCCAGAGCTATCGCAAACCCTGTAATCACTAACAGAATGACTGACTCACCAACTTGCCTGACAGCCTTTCTCAGACAAAGGCCATTACAATAATCACTCACATCTCCAATATAATTTCTCTGTAAGAGGGACTAAAGCACGAATGTCATAATTACCCAGCATTTTTATGAGCATTGATTGTCCCCTGGTGATTGCCTGGTACAGAAGAGCAAAAAAGCTCAATTTCTGGTATGATTGAGCCAAAACTCTTCATGTATAGTAACACATTCTCTTCTCTCCAAGATCCAACCTCCACACACATACAGTACCAGTTAAAAGTTTGGACACGCCTTCTCTTTCAATTGAGGGAGAAAGAGTGTCCTAACTACTGACTGGTACTACATACAGTACTTACACTGTCCTGCCACCCCCCACTGTGCTCCTACAGGATTTATGTGAGGCCACAGAGACAGGGATGACTGGAACAGTCGCTGTTAGTATTCTGGAGAACTGGTCTTTGTAACCCTGTCATGCCCTTTTAGTGAACCACAGAAACACATAATGGAATCAAATCACAGAGCCTCTGTTTGTAGCCTAAAGGGATGATTTTTCAGCTAAAAGAAGGCTTTTTGTACATTATGAGCACTTGTGTGGAAATAGTAATGAATCTATTTGATGGCACTATCACAAATGACCAAGTGCTGTAGAACAGTGTATATTTTTAGCATATATATTTAAATAAATACTAAAATCATTGTGTGTCAGCATCATTGCAGTGCAGTGAATGTACTCCCTCGTGCATAGTTGCAGCACAATGAATATCCTGCAGCTACGCATGAGGAAGCATGAATGAATTGCTAAGTGAATTTATTTATCTTTCTTTCATCTTCAGACTAAGACTTACTTAGTAGTGCTCCTCCATAAAGGCGAATGGAGATACTAGTTGTGGAGAGCTCCTCCTCAAAAATAACCTCATATAGTTGGTTGGGAAACATCAGGGCCTGTGCAGGAAAACAACAACACCACATCTCTGTTATAGCAACACAACAGCATTATGTCCTCCCCAAATGCCCCAAAAATGGCCTTCCAAAACACAATGACTTCCTGTTTGTCAGTTAAAATAAAACACTTGAGATACTGAACGTTCAGGTGGCATGGCTGATAAAGGCCCAACTGTTTTTCCAGATGTCTCTCGCTGATAAGTTGGAAAAGAATGTGTGCAATGAATGGAAAACAAGAGAAGCTCATTGTTGATTTGTAAAATGTCATAATTGCAAAAATTGTATATATGACGGACTAAATAGACAAAGTGAAGACTTGTGTGATAGCTTAAATATGTTTTGAATAATGATCGTGAAAAAATGTCGTCACTGTGGTGATATTAAGCTGCACTTACCATCAGGGCCATAACTGTGAAACCAACAGCTGAAGTGAGTATCCACACCCTAAGAAAAGAGACATTACATAGCAATGTATGCTGCCTATAACTGATACTGATCATACATTTGTTTCCTCAGAATTTACAGGATGTGATACTGTACACATGTGAACTTACAGTCTGTTGTGCTATGTGTGAGTTGCTATTTAGTTACTGTACTGAGCAGCTGAAATCTTACCTAAGCCCGATAGGCTCTCGCACTGTGAACTTTATCTCATTTCCAAGCATCTGACTGATCTGTAAGTGAACAAGACAAAACAAAGAAAAAGGAAATGAGTTATGAGGAGGCAAACGTAACAGCAATCATGTCAACTTAACGGATATCTATTGTGACAATTTTCAAGTACCACATAACCAAGAATCAAGAGCCCTGCATGGAGGCTGACTGAATGCTTCTAACACATCTACAGCCTGCTACTAGAAAACAGCACAAACACAAACAAAGCAGTAAAGAGAGAAGAGAGAGGCTGAGTGTCAGAAAGGAGCTATTAAGATGTTAATTAGAGACTGTAAATGTCTTCTTTTCCTTAATCACCCCCTGAAGATTAAGAGGTTATGTGTCATAATAACATCTTTCAGTGAATTCTGGAAGAATAAACCAACTACCGAGTGTGTGCCAGAAGACAAACCTTTTTGCTCCAAATTAACTTAATCCTAGCAACACACAGCACTACGCAGCACTCAATTTATTATCCTGAAAGCCTGAAGCAGTTAGTGAGAGAATTTTTTGACAAATTGAAAACTACAGTGAGTCATACTGTCTCTTGGTGACCAATCAAACATTGCCGTATACGTACAAGAAAACCCTGAAAAACATAAACAGTTAATATTTCATGAAATGCCTCAGAAATAAAATGATCACACAGTAATATTGAGAAGACAAACCCATGAATCTCCTTTGTAATGTCTGTTAGGGTTTCATATTATGATGCTTCAAAAATGCAAAAAAGCTAATAACAAGCAACTAGTTTTCTAAATCTGCTCCATCAGGTACATTCACGAGCCCCCTCTCTCAGACAAAGACAATATAAAGCTTACACATGACTGACTGACAGCTGGTTTACTCAAGTACTGAAATAAGTAATTCACTAGTTGACCACAAGAAAATACATCGAACACTATTGAGAATCAATTAATAATTTAAGACATTTATCATGAGGAAATGCCAAACATTTGCTTGTTGCAGCTTATAAAATGTGAGGATTTACTTTGGGTTTGAGAATGTTGGTCAGACAAAGCAAGCAATCTGACGACATCACTCAAATTAATTTATTAGGAAAATAACTGGAATCTGCAGGTAGTTTGGTTCGGTTATTTGAGTTTGAGAAAATGTGGACTCAACAGGAATCGTAGATTGTTTAAACTCCCATCTGCCCTAAAGTTTGGTTCCAATTGTAACAAAACTGAAGAGTACTATAGACTGGAGAGAGATCGTCTGCTATGTGTATCTGTATTTAAATGATTTAGAGAGCAAGAGCACTAATTATCTTTGCACATTAAGGAGAAATATTGCATTGAAGTTCAGAAATTTTGATGACAAATTCTAAATTTGACTGTAAGATACAAGAAGGGAGGGAGGTAAACACTGCACTAGACAAACCTCACATTGGACCACTGAAAAAAAACAACCACAGTCTTCTGCTGAAAGGGATTAACCTGATGCAACAGATGCTTTGTTAAACAGAACCATCTAAAAAGTCATCCTTACAAACTGTCTGAAAAAGGGCCAGGCACTTTATAATAGTACCTAATGACTGAATGAACCGTCTGTCTATTACAGTGTTATCACTTCTCGCTGTCGTCACATCTAAACCACACCTGTAGCTGCCAGTTGCTGTCAGTAGTTCTAGGACACCAATTGGTCCAATTGGCCGTTTGTCACTTTGACAGATTACACTGAGGGTGGTCAACTGGTGGCGAGTGTGCATATTAATGAGCTATTATCTAGTCTTGTCTTTACTTAACACATCTCACTACCCAGGTGTTGACAGCGTGTTGAAGAGCTGAGGACTGGATGCTTTGGAGCAGGTCACAGAGGGGTACAGCTATGCCAATTATTAACACCTGAAAATGAATGAATGAAAATGGCTTATCATCATTAAAAAATTTAAACTAAAATGACGAGTAATAATAGACTATAATGGAATTTTTACGACTGTCAGTCAAAATGACTGACAAGGAGAAAGTGTAATGCAATCACTGGTCCGAACAACTTGTGGTTCAGCCACGAGTGCAGAAATTGAAGCCTGACAAGATGGATTCTTCAGAATCCATCTGCCTCACAAAGTAATGAACAGGCAGTAACCCACAGAGCAATTACAATTGCTAGCTGGCTGTGAAGTTAAATTCCTTCATCCAAAGCCTTCAAGACCCATCATTTTCTTATCAATGATTTCCCTTCATCATTAAACATCCCTTCCCTCAAGAACTGTTCTTGTGTTCAGACATAGCATCACTGAAACTAAAAATACACTGAAGCATGAAAACCACTAACGCAGATAAGATGAATCATTTTCTGGCTTGCAGTGTTTACAGAGAACTCACTATCAATTGGGAAATAGTTTTCTGCTTGACAAAACCGTGAAATGTCAGAGTGAATGAAACAAAGTGATTCATGTTATATACTAGAAAGATCAAGACACAGGTTCCCCCACCATGTAAAGGTTATTTACTTAGATCCTGAGAAATATCCTCATGTATTTAAGAGAGGGAACAGCTTAAAATAATGTTTATTATAACAATATCAACTTGCAAAAGTTGCTTGCAAGACCTGCCATCAAACATGACTTTGGTTCTTAGCAAGTTGTACTTGTTGAAGATGTTATTTTACCCATATGAAGAGTTTTCTCTCATGCAACACATAACGTGCAGAACAGTTCATCTTTGATTTCCCCCAAGTTGTCGAGCCATATTCTGTAAGCACTTCAGTGTGAAAACCATTACTCTAGATCACTGAAACATGGGCTTATTATGTCTAAATATTTATACTAAAAAAAAAATATGTAAATGCTTGTGTGTAATTGCACACTGGCCTACATATTTCTTGCATACACACACAAATGGGGGGATAAAAATGGACCAAAAGCACATTTTAAGCGGTTTTGTAGAGCTAACATTTTGTGATGTCAAAAACCGAGGAAAGAAAGATATGGAAAGACTTAATATGTCTGAAATCGAGATAAAAGGAATCTCTGTGTTACAGATTTTTTTCTTAAACATTTGCTCTCGCCCATGGCTGCCTCTCACTTTGATCTCAAAGCAGAACCCTTAAAAAAAGACTCCTATGAATCTCCGGCCCTAAAAACATCACAGATAAAGAGTTACAGACTAGATTCATTACATGCCTCCACTTGCTTTGACTGAAGTGCCTATACATGAATCCATCTGTGCAAACTGTAATCACGTGACCAGGTGAATCAGACTTCCTGTGTCATGGTTTCAGTGGCTGTTTTTGACAGGAACACATAAATATTCATGACTGGCATGATAAATACTCAAAGGGAACTGGTTGTCAACTGATGGCACAGGGTGCCTTGGGGTGGAATAGAGAGGAAGGGAGTGAGGGGCCAATAGGAAAAGGAAGAAATACACAATGCTGTTTGTGGAGAGAAGCTTAAACGCAGCTGCTACGGCCTGCTTTTGCCATCAATCATTCAGTCAGCAACATTCAGTAAACAAAGAGCAACTCAGCCAGAGAGCATGAACAAATAAAAGAATCTATTCTCCAATGACTGACAATTTGAGTGCATACATCTCTCATCTGATGGATTTACTAAGTTCATCACATGAAGTAGACAGTGATCATCATTTTATATGTCTCAGTGGTAGACGAGACATATAATCTTGCTGTCAGATCTTTGTTTTTGCTGCATGACCTTAGCATTGAAGTACTGTATCAGTGGTATTAAAAAGCTGCATCTCCCAGCAGTACCTCTCAGCACAGTTCCCATATTGTTGTGTAAATATAAAAGCCTCAATCTCACTGAAGTATTAGTAATAGGAACTGTATTCTTATCCGTAAGCAGTAAAAGAGGCAGGAAGATAAGTCAGCAGCCTACAGGAACACTTCCTCCCTTTGTTTACAAGGACCACAAGGATGAAGTCAAATTGTTTCCCCTCAAACCAACTCTTTCTACACAGCTAACCTTACTTTTGGGTCCCACGGGCCTCTACACCACAAGTACTTGTGACAAGGATAACTGGAGCAACTTAACAATAACAGCACATTGTAGGAGAACAATTACATTGTAAGAGCAACCATTTCATTTCTAAATTAAGGGTCAATGTCACGGTTAAATAGGGAAACCCACTATTCAAAACAACACATACAATAGACCACATTAGCCACAGTATTGTGTTACTACACCTTGCATAGACCAATGGTGAATCATCCTGCAATCATTACATCCAGTATTTAAACTCAAGAATCTTCCTCAATTAAATAAACTTCGCCAATGTTGAGGGATTAAGTGTTTCTCTCTCTTTATTAGTATATTATATCTGTCTACATCAGTACGCTCTGTGAAAGGGATCTGAGTGGCAGATGTCTGGGTTTGTTTCCTTGCTAAAACATTGAGAGAAAACAAACACTCAAGAGGGCTGAGAAAAGGAGGACGACATCTCTTGACAAGCGATCAGCCACCAACGTATGCCTGCTCCCTTCTGTTGGGTTCACTTCTCCCACTTGCCTGATGAATATTTCAGTGAGGAACAGTTTGCTCTGCCTATGCTCATCGTAATGCAATCTGATATATAAAAAAACACACATGGGAATCTTGATATTTGAGCCTTTGAAACAGAACAAGTAGGAACAGTATTGTCTGGCTACAACTTTGCAACATGAATATGATATGTGATGAGTGTTTCTGTGTCTGCTGGCATGAACCAGCATGTGTGCTATCGTGTTTTGGTACACATCACTGTACATTGTCCATTTGTATAAATAACATGTGAGGCGGGAATTTAATACATGTGATGCAAGAGCCAGGGATTCTCCCAGGGGAGTCAGTCTCATCTCAGTGAAGCTGCAGGAGCTCATGGGATTACGTGATCCAGATTCACTGAAGCGTGGCCGAGTAAACGCACACACTGGGACACTATGAGAGTGATGAGCCAATTAGCAACCCATTGTAGCTTTTAAAAGGAATCCATAGCTCTTCTCGGGGTTAATGAATGCATCTGTGGTTGAGCGCCATTTTTGCTGAAGCATTGCTGCGACAGGTTTAACATGTGTGCTTGCATTTCTAAGTTCTTTGTTGCATTAATGCACCAGCAATTTGCCTTTTTGTCTCCATTACTGCCCATATTGAATAAAAATGATGAGAATAAATTTATTTGACGTAACCTGACCTTTGAGCGGTGTACTTCGCCATCATCATCCTCCCCACCGACTCCAAGGATCTTCCGGCTCTTCAGGCGGCTTATTAAGTCTGTCTGACTATGCTTCTTCATCAGAGGAGGGTGAGGTTTCGAAGCCATGGTAGACACACCTGTCAAAGAAGTAGAAAGAGATGTTCACAAGATGCATAAGTCAGAGAGGGCAAGCTGTAGGTGCATGGCAGTATTGTTTAAGGGGATTTGTGAGAAACAAAAGAGCCAAATACAGAGAGTAGGAAAGAAAATGGGACAAACACAGAAAAAATTACATAATTTTGAGTTTCCAGACCATTTATGTAAGAGTTTTATTTCTGTTATTACCCCTCTCTTAGAAGAAGACACCTATACAGCACAGGCAGGAAGAGGCATCTAGCAATCTACCAATAATCCCCCCTTGAGGACTTGACTTATGCAACACAATTATATAACACGGGTCTAGCAAATACAGGCAACCCATAAAACCTTTCCCTTAAGTCAGAATGGACTAAAGGGCCAGATGTCATCTGGGTCTGTCGAGAGGCCAACAGAGATAGGCGCCTGCTCAAAGAGTCAATGGATCTGATATGTACAGACACACACACACACACACACACACACACACACAGAGACAGGTGTAAATGGAGATGGACTTCCTGAAGTCTGTTCTCACTGTCCATATCGATCAAGCTCCATTGACAACCAGTGACTCAGTGAGTGGAAGGTGATTTTGATGTCGACCTGTAGCCTATTGTCTACACAGCAATATGGCTTAACCTTGGCTACAGACACATATATGTCTTGTTTAAACAGCCAACAGCCTTTTTCCTCCAACAGTGATTTCATCTTCTAGTTTATCTCCTTTGCTTCTAGTTTGTCACAGTTTCTAGCTTTAAGCCATGAGCATGGCTTATTTTTATCTCCACATGTTGCTGTGATTAAAACAGACCAAAGCCACAGCAGCCAGGCAGCTTTGTTGGTAAGTGATAAAAAATATATGTCTTAACCAAAGAGTTGTGGAAAAAGAATTCAGTCAGAAAGTTCAATACACATTAAAAACCTTAACAATAAGGTCTAAAATGCCTAACTTCTTTTGTATCTTTTTTTGAAACTATAGTTTTCCACTGACTTTATTTGGGGTTTATTTATTTAATAACTACAGTCAAACAATCATTTTGTCAGAGCGTACAAATGGCAATAACCGTGAATGACAAACATTTATGTGTAATCTATTTATACTTTTCTGTCTATGTTGGCTGTTGACTGTGTTATACTGTGGTGGCTCTATTGATCAGTGTTAATGAATAGTGCCTGTGGATACAATGGGGACAAGCACAACACATCATACTCTGAAATCCATGCCCACACGATGGGAAAACAATCAGCACCATAATATGTAGCCAAGAGCTGAAACTAGGGCTGTGGTCAAAAAATCGATCCGCGATCCGATATCGATTCACGCTGAAAAAGCACGATATCGATCCAAAAATGTCTGGATCGATCTTTTCCAGGTGACTAAAGGCACTATTTTCTTAGACGCGCAAGGCGCACTATAAAAAGCGAGTGCCGGCTAAACGAAACCGAAACTTAAGATAACGAGATGGCTGAAGCGGCACCACTAAAATCACCTTCTGGAATGAAGGCTGATGTTTGGCAACACTAGCCTGTCTATGCATACTGTATCTTTACCTATTAAATACATAAAAACATTAAAAGCGGAGAAAACGGTTCCCTTTCCCTCCGTCCAAAATGCTGCCATTACGATCAGCTGATAGTCAGCTGATCGTAATGGCAGCATTTTGGCATTTTGGCGTTTTATTTTTTTTCAATCAAGCCATCTGTTACATGAACAACCTGTAAATGGCATTTCACAATCTCTGGTTGTCAAAGACTGGGTACAGGGGGTTCTTGTAGTTTTCCAATATAGAGGGCCACTTAATTTTAATTTATTTATATTTCATTTGGTCATTGTTGTTTAGTTCTGGTCATTGTTTTAATGCCATGGATATGTTACTGAAATTTCAAATAATACTTGGATTTTTGTCTAAAATAAATACTTGATTCTTGACTCTTCTCTCTCTGTGTCCCTCTTACACGTACACAATCACAAACACATGGAGCACATGGGACAGTATTTATTTGCATTATGTCTGTAAATAGATCGATATCGAATCGAATCGCGGATCGAATCGGATCGTGACCTTATGAATCGGAATCGGATCGATCCAGGAAATTCGGATCGATTCCCAGCCCTAGCTGAAACACTAACAAAATTCTGGTACCCAGCTAAAAACTTTAGATTTTGGCATCTTAAAGCATTATACTTTTGCACCCTATGTCTACCAGAAAGGAAAAGTTAGTTTATAGCATATATGCTGAAACATTTTACATTGTATAAGTTAAGATGCAATACATAAATTCAAGGGTGGACATTGTGTCTACAGTAAAGATTGTCACTGTCAAGCAAACACCACCACATAACAGGCTGGCATGACACTTTTCACAGGTGCTATGGTTTCTATAGTTTTTAAACATAGGCGAGGAAATTACACACACAGACATGCAGTCTGTCAAAGGCTCAGCTTCTCGGTACAGTAGCTTATACAAACTTAGTTGTGGGTTCTTTACCTTGTTGGTAGTGGATCCAACTAGGGCTGCACGATATGTACAAATGATCGTATCTCGATATTGAAGCCAAATATCTCGATAACGATACGATATATAATATGACGATGATGACTTCACAATTGTTTGAAATTTAAAGTGCAGCAACAGTGAATATCAAGCATTCTTAAACAAAACAGCATAATAATACCACACTCATTTTGTAGTCATTATAAAGTTCGGGTATGTTCACTTGAGAAACACTCGGGGGTATGTACATTTTAAGTCAAATGCATCATTCTGGTGTACTGGGAGCAAAATTAAGAGGTTCATCTATACAAAAATGTTCTTTAAGTCCTTATTGGACTTATTAAACCAAACTTATCTTTTTCTACATTGTGTTTCTTCAAATAACTAAACTAACTGTCTTTACTTATCAATAAAAGACTCGACTTCTAAATGACTTAGAAGTGGATCAGGATCATAGTTGATTTATTTTACAGATGGAAATAAAGAAGATCTCTCATTAAGGCTAAGCGTTTCAGATTCAGAGGTTTGAGGCGGAGCTGCAGGATTGAGTGGAGGTGTGTGTGGGGAAGTTTATTTGTGCTATTGAACGTAACCGCTGTGAAACAATCAGAAAATAACATTTTATTGTTCTGATTTACTGGCTATCTTACTGTCTCTCTCTCTTCATTCACTCTCTAGCTTACTCAACCACAGCTAACACAACAGTGTTCTGTAGCCACTTCCTCTGTAGCTGCTTACTGGCTGAGCAACTCTGTCCCCCGTTCAGAGTCTGAGGCAGAATAAAGTTGCAGTATTCCCGCATCAAACAGCAGTGTGATGAGAAATTACAGCAAACAGGCAGCAGAGGCTAACGTTAGCTGCTAATCTTGTTGGGGAGATATCACAACTTAACTCAACATCTCGTTCTATATCCTTTTTATCGCCACTTTGATATCATTCACATCATCACTTTTTTGCGAGATATAGATAAGATAATGATATAACGTTCAACCCAGGCGGGGAGTTCCTGTCCTCTGAAAAGAAGCCAATGCGGAAGTAACTTAGAGCTGCATTCTATCAAAAGGCCACCAGGGGGCGATCGTTTTGTGTTCAAAAAGACTTCCGGCTCTATACAAGTCAATGGAGAATTCACCAACTTCTCACTTGATTTCTAACCTCAGTAAACGTTTTCAAAATGTGTTTATGGTCTCAATCGCTAGTTTAAAACCTTCTTCAATGCAGTCTGGTGTTCATTTGGGACATTTTGGCCTCGCTGATTTTATATGTGACGATAAAGCAGGCTACGTGGCTACGTTGTGATTGACAGGTTGATTGACCAATGTCCTTGAGATCCAGCCCTCGCAACCAATCGCAGCCTCCCCGCTCCGCCGTTGGTCCCGCCCATACTTCCGTCCATGACTCCGCCACATGCCCATATAAGTAGAATCCGTGTTCTCTTTTTCCCGGCATGCACCTGAAATTTTCAAGATGGCGCTGCCTAGATTCGATACTATTGGCTTCCGAGCAGCAGTCCACAAACCAATGGGTGACGTCACGGATGTTACGTCCATTTCTTATATACAGTCTATGGTTCAACCCTAGATCCCACCACACAGCAGCTTTTAGGAATTTGTCTGTGGTTTGCTGTCACTTAATACAAAGTCAATAGACAGCTATGAATTGTTTTCCCCTTAGGGCTGGCGAGGTCTTAATTGCATTCTGTCACTATAGTCAAATCAAGAGATGTTACTTCCATCGTGGTTCAAGTGGTAGCAAAAAGGCATGGACAAACATGTGTCAACACACACACAATGGGATGGTCTGTCTAAAAAAAATGACTACTCCACAGGGCAATTCTCTAGAGAAGTAAAACACGAGCAATTATTGAACTGCTCTCCCAAGGATGACGGTAGCACCTCTAACAGAGACCTTTGTCTGCTGGAAAGGAAAAAAGAAAATGAATGCTACCGGAAAACAACACAACATGCTCAGTTTTCCACCAAATAGGAAGTGTGTGATCACAGTTAAGAGGCACAAGGTACGCATCAAAAAAATATGACCGAACACAGTTGGTTTTCTTACAGAGGCCAAACAACTCAGCTAGACGGCACAAGAGAAGATACAATACTTGCTGGACATGCTATTACGACACATGCTAAAGCACATCAATACAACAGCCCTGCAACAAATACGGATGTCGGATATATTGAATTTTTGTGATGACTCAGTCAGAGGGATGCTCATTCACCTCTAATTGTTTAAGCTGCATGATAAGCAGCGTGATATTGTAAGGTCTTCTAAACACTTTGTTCTTTTCACCCCCACCCCCTGCTACCCCATGTGTGTTTGGGAGGGACAGACAGGTGGGCACTAGACTTTCCCCTTTCTTCAACTAAAATGACTCAGCTCACTTTATGAATGACTCCAATTAATGATTCCATTCAGACTTAATTAGTTGTTTTTTTTAAATCAGATAAAATACACTAATTTTGACCAAGCCATAAAAATGTACCACAGGGGTCCAATTAGCTGTATTACATTGCATTCTATGTTATGTGATGATTACACATTGTTAAAATACTATTTTACATGGCCCCCCTTTGAGTCTCCCTAACACTGCTTCTTGACTTGCCAGAGTAATGCTGATGCAGTTGCCTAGCAACTCCAAGAGGCCAATCATTTCTTCATTATTGAAAGCACCTTTCATGATTGCAACCACCTTTGATGAAGAGGTCTCTGCGGAGAGCCACCAGTGACTCCACGATCATTCTCTTTGCTATCATTGATGACATTAAAAGATAGATGAAGAGACTTCGATCTGTATTCAGTCAGCTGGAGTAAATACATGCTCTCCTAATGTCAGCACAAAATACTTTAAAAGGGGACAACTTCAAGGTAAAAAGTACATAAATAGTTAGTTGTCTCTGAAGAAGACTGCTACACTACTATTAAAACTAATGTCATATATTGTTGTAGTACATAGTTTTTAAGTGTGTGTGTGGGTGTCTGTGTGTGTGTGTGTGTGTGTGTGTGTGTGGGGGGGGGGGGGGGGGGGGCTTTCAAAATGATTTACAAGTAAAAATCCCCTTTTGCTGTGAAACCCAAACTAAGATCAGGTGCAACCAACTGCCTTCATCAGTCACATAATTAGTTAAATAGAGTCCACCTGTGTGCAATTCAATCTCTGATATAAACATGTTCTGTGAAGACTTCAGAGTGTGTTGCATAACATTACTAAACAGACAGCATCATGACCAAGGGGCTCACTAAACAGGGCGGGGATGAAGTTGTAGAGAAGACAAAAATATACCACAAAACACCATTAATTCCATTATTAGTAGATGGAAAGAATATGAAGTAACAGCAAATCTACAAAGAGAAATCTGTCCACCTAAAGTGACGGATCAGGCAAGGATAACATTAATCAGCAAACAAGAGGTCAATGGTAAACAGAGATGGAAATAAGCACAGGCTGCACGATGTAAACCATTGTGCATATGTGCGGTCCAACATATGAGACTGACTGGAGTCACTCACCGGTCATGATCTATGAGCTGAAAACGGTCTGTTTTTGACTGCTGTGTTTGTGTTTGAGGGAGAGAGAATTACAAATGGATAACCATAAGCATATAGAAATTACATTAATGCCTTTTTTATGGAAAATGTGTGTATTAGTGTATGTGTGAATTACCACAGCTCAAGTAGGGGGATTTGTCCACAGTACTAGTAGTCATGCACTCCACAAATCTGGCTTTTAAGTATAGCAAAAAGAAAGCTGTTGCTGAAAGAAAGCCAGGTAGAAATCCCATTTGACATTTGGGAGACACAGCAAACATGTGTATGGAGGTGCTTGAGTCAGATGAGACCAAAATTGAACTTTTTGGCCCTTGTGCGATTCTCTATGTATGGAAGAAACCCAATGCTGCACATCATCCTGAGCACACAATCCCCACAGTGAAAAGCATCATGCTCTGGGGATGATTTTTTTTCAGCAGGTACTGGGAAACTGCTCAGGATTGAGGGCAAGATGAATGGAGCGAAATACAGGGCAATTCTTGAAGAAAACCTGTTTCAATCTGCAAGAGACTAGAGACTGGGGCTGAGGTTCCTGCGGGAAAATGACCCTAAGCATACAACCAGAGCTACACTGGAATAGTTCAAGGCCAAGAATATTGTCTTAGAAAGGCCCAGTCAAAGCCTAGACGTCAATCCAATTGAAAATCTGTGACAAGACTTGCTGTTCACAGATGGTTTCAATCCACTCTGACTGAGCCTTCACTATTTTCAAAAATTGCAGTCTCTATATGTGCAAAGCTGATAGAAACATACCCTGAAAAAACCTGCTGCAGTGATTGCAGAAAAAGTTGGAGATACTTGGGCATCCAACTGATGTCTGCTGTTTGTCTTGATTTGAAACAGTATTTTGCACCTTTATTTGATATCGCTACCTTCACTGATGACTGAAGAGCTGTATTTTTTAATACAATATGTAAAAGCTTGACACATCAGAAGTAAAGATGCACCTGTGTTCAATAGTGCTAATTTGACGGTTTCTTCCTTTATGCAACCATCCAGTGTAAAACAAAGATAATGTGTGAGATGATAGGTAAAACCATACTTTGAGAAAAGCTGATGTCCTAGTGTTTAAATTTTGCTGGCATCAAAAAATATATCCAGAACATATCTAATCTCATCAGCATGATAAGAAAGAGACAACTCAAACAATCAGTAATCAGTGCTACATTATGAGAGGTATTATTTTGTAGAGGACATCCTTATTCCCAGAGTAATTGTTTAATGAGAAAATGCTATTCAGATTCTCTAAATCGTATTACCCATTTCAATAGTTGAAAGAATTCCCATGTATGAATGGTTAAAAACACCCTTATTAGAACACCGCCAATTCAACACAGTTCAGCAGTGGTTAATCCATTGCTTTAGAAAGCTCTCACGCACAATCAATAAACATGAATCTGTGTACTGTAAAATAAAAAAAGACATAACTACAGATTCCTCAAAAGCATTGCATGTGTGATGATGACAGTCTGATGCATTATATAGCCTCAATGATTTAGAGACAAATATAAGGAAGGTGCATCAGTTATAGGCTTTTAAATAGACAAGTGATATAGCCTGGAAAGCTTTTTATTAATGCAGCCTGACGACATTAGCTTTTTTCACTCTGTGAGTGAGGACGTCTTTGCAGAATGTCAATGCATTTATATGGGATAAACAAACAAAGGGAATAGAGTCTGTTCACAGAGCCACATATAGGGAGAGAACATAACATGCAAAATGTGCTGCTGAAATGGAAAGATGCTAAACATAGGAGGAAGATGTGGAAAATGCGTGAACTCCCTGAGATATCTCTGGTGAGTGACTATAAAGATGCTCTGTAAAAAATAATTGTATCACACGAACAAAGCAGTGTGTGGGTGTGAAGGAGCAACTGTGAACAAATGTGTTACTCAAAATAAGAATGCAGACCCTGCACATATCCTCCTCCTTTCCATAAATAACATGAGATACAGTTGCCCAGTAGCCTTTAAATCCCCTCACCGCCATGTTTGGGATATCGAGTAGTGATCATACAGTGCCAGGAGTAGATAACGCACAAAACAACACCTCCACTCAACAGACTCCAAATAAGTGTGTCTGTCTCTTGTTGCTGTGAGCTGTGAGCCACAGAGGAATCAGCAGATATGGAGAACTGTTTTTTAGCCATCATAAAGGCATGTCCGACTTTCGTCCAGACTGTGATGACATGTTTTATTACAAATATTTTCAGTCCCAAGGGGGTTACACCATCTAACACCACCAACAGATTGACACAGGTCGACTCTTTGGTCCGGTTGTCACCTGGTATTAACATGCATCTTGGGTGATCCGATTACAGGTGGACAGCTCTTAGTATGTCACTTCACACTTGGCATTGAGTCTCAAGTAGTCAAATTAATGTGATCGAGCAATATTGAAAAAGCGTCCTCTGTCCATAGAGTGCTCCGCATCAAAGCATTTTTTCCACTGCGAAGCAAATCAAGCGCTCCTTAGACCACTGTCTGATCACTTGTCTGCGTGAGCCAATCAGAGCTGCTCCCTGCACCGTGCAGCCTTTCTTGTTTCTTGGATGCAGGCTGAAAGAGTAACACGTGAAAAATACATCAGCAGCGGGTGAGGAGCCTTTCCCTCGAAGCGGATCATCATACTTCGTTTGGAAATATTTTGATTTTAAGGCGAGTGATGTTAATCAAGAACACATCATATGCAAAGAGTGCTGATGAGTGCTAACTTATTCAACAATCTGACGCAATTTGTCTAACAAGCAGCAACACAGAGCTATCAGGATGCTGTGTGGGATCTCGATATTGATCAAAATAATCATGATTATCATTTTGGCCATAATCGTGCAGCCCTAGTCTCAAGTGACCTCTCGTGATCACATCCCTGCTCTATATGCAAATAAAGACGTACATCATTTCAGTTTGCAAAGGCCAAATGTGTCCTTCGTCTAGTCTGCTGGAGATAACAAAAGAAGTCTGCATAGACTTTGGTGTGCTGGCAAAATCAAAACTTGAATGTACAAAATTTTGTACATGAGGAAAAGAGCAGGTTGACCTCAGGTCTCTACACTGAAAGCCTGAGGTAGGAGGGGGAATCTAGCGCAGCTATGGGATGTTGTTCTACTTGTGTATGTGTGTGATATAGGATTTGTGCAATTTACTTTTATTTCTGTGTTTTTTATTAGCAATATGTTATAATTTGTGATAATCTGACTCTTTATCTCATTTATATTTATATACTAGGATTGTTTCTATTCTTTATAATTCACTTTTTGGTCATATATTTCCTCATTGAAGTTTTCTTAAATAGTGTTAAATTCTCGTCTCATCTCATGATCCCAATATCATGTCTCATCTCATCTCGTCTCGTCTCGTGAGCTGAGTGTATCGTCACACCCCTAGTGTGACCACATCTAATCCCTGAGGACGACCAAGGCACAAGTTTTCATTGACATCGACCAACATGACTGTCTAGTGCCCTAGGGCAAAGAGAGCTGGATTACTGTGGGACTCCACTTTAAAGTCTGTGAGTGTTCTGCAGTTCCCAAACAACCTCAGATACCTACTCAACAGCGATAAACCGATTCAATCCCACTACATAGACAGATTATGCATGGATAATCTGGAAGACGAGCGATTGTGGGTAGAAACCAAGATGTCAACAGGGTTTCCATAGGGAATTTAATTAAATTGTCTTTATTGTCATTGCATTGAGGTCAATTTAAAAAGGAACAGCAAAAGGGCATACATAGGGCATTTAAGGTTTCATCCCAAACTGTTAGCCCACACTTCATTACCTGAGAGCTTTACTTCATCTTCCTTTCTTTTTTAACCTTAGCAAACTGCATAATACTGTAATCCTGAGTTTTATTAAAAGCACAAGTGTTTTCTGAAAAACTGGCTGTTGTGCTCTATCAGTGATGCAATTAAGTCAATTTCTCTTGTTAAATCATCTAAACTGATTTACTCATGGAGAAAAAAAAGAACAGACCAACTTTCATCAAGCAATCACCTTTGAAACAACAAAAGGTGTAAAGCAAAGAGGTGCTAGTGGAAGGTGTCCACATTGTGTTAGTGTTCATTAACAGATTGTAGGGGAAGGGAACAGAATAAAACAGTGCACATCTCACACAGGGTGTTGACACCTGAGCCTATGATATCCTGTCACTCCTACTGTTAGTGTATCACAGTGTGTAGCTGGTACACAGTGAGCTTTACTGCATTTCATTTAAAAGGTGCTTCATTAAAAAAATTAATTTATCTACCCACATGGAAGAAATAACATGCATTACATCCCCAGAAATTGTAAGTAGAGTTAAATCTTTCATTCTGACAAAATCAAAACAAAAACTGCAAGTACTGTTGACGTTATATTGTAAAGAACATTCAATATTGTGTCAACCCCCTGTGTGTGATTTTAAATCAGAGACACAAACACAGGAGGCAATAAACAAAAGTGCAACACCTCATGTTGTGCAGGGTAAATAAAACCACTGAAGGATGAACATGAAGAGTCTTAAATGGCATCTCTTCCTGTGTCCTGGATGACCACAAACGTGACACATGCAGTCAACCATGGTGCTAATACAGCTCTGTAGAGGGTATGTAACTATGCAACCTCACAGTTTAAGTGTGCAATATCATGCAAGTAGAACAATGTATCCTGTGTATACCCAGCTGTTTAGGGGTGTTAAAACTCCTTTTTTTTCTTCAAATGAGCTAAAGTAATTCCTGTCTGACAGATGCTGGCTCTGATTTAATGGAAAACACAAAAGTAGGTTCAGTGGTGGCAAATGGGCAGAGAAATCAGATGAACACAGAAAGCAGTGCTTATGACAGCGAGTGATAAACAAAGGACAATGGAAATGGCAGTGAATTCCTATCTTGAGTCAGAACAGGCCACCAATGCATCCCCTGGAAACTGTACTCCATACAAAACAGAGAGAAGATCTGTCCACATAGTCGGTCTGCAGGGAGAACTGCTCCTTAGTTTACCATCAATGGATTATTGTGCTGAGTTGAACAGATTAATACTGTTAAATCATCTGGGGAGAGCTCCCATGGAATGAAATGGCACCAATGATTCCTGGGATTTGGAGTTTCCCTGCCTAATATTTAGCTATTACATCACCCTGCAGCAGGGAGGCCACAAAGCCGACTACCCAAACAGTCATTACCAGTGTAATGAGATGTTACCACTCTGTCTGTTTGGGTAATACTTTTAACAAAGTACGTTATTAAAATGTGAACTGAATGCTGCATGACATGGATTGTGGATAATGATCGAGTTCACAGCTCAGCAGTCCAGCTGAGTCTCCACCGACTCCCTGCTGGTACCTCACTCCAGTGAGGGCAGCTCTCCACCCATATTCCTTGCACTATAACTACTCCTTCGTAAATCCAGCAGGAGGAAAAGATCATTTTTGGCAGCAAGACACATCACACAGGCTATCAAACCACCTTGTAAACTTGGCTTCCTAAACATTCTTTGAAATATCATGAATGGACTTTAAGAAACTCACAAGTTTAACAGCTTTATGGCTTTCAGCAACCTATAATGCAACACTAACAGGCTCATTCTGCCTGAGAAATAGGAGCCTCTACTTGCTGCATTCAAAGAAGACTGTTATATTATACAGAAATGTCATATTTATAAATGGCTCCACTTTTTCAAATGTATTTTCCAGAAAAACAAGTTGCATGATGAAAAGCTTCGAAAAAAACAAAGCAAGGGGTTGTAGAACGACTTGACATAGCTTTGTACTCATTATCTGCAATGCTTGAACACATAGTATAATTTCATGGTGTGTAAGAAAGACAGGTGGTTTATTTTTACCATCTGTTACACTGGGCCCATGTGGGGCACATCATTGAGGGGGGCCTCTTTTAGTAAGCGGGCATTGAAGCCTGCCAGTGACTGTTTGGCTAGTTCTGAAGCCATCTTGACATGGCAGGCTTACTGTGAAGCCAATGAAGAAGCAGCAAAACGTGGTGAGGTAAAGCGGAGCTGACACTTAGTGCACACGCGCAGCTGTGAGGTGAATGATCTCCTCCAAGGAGCAAAACTATCAGAGCTCAGCAGGGATCCAGCACACACAGAGAAAAGAAGACAAGACGAGGGAGCCTGCCTCTAAACGTACACACACCAACAAAGCTGACATAAAGCTTCAAAGCTCTGTCTCTGTTGTACTGTGAGGCACTGCTGTGACAGCCACCCGACATTTATGACTGCTCCTATATAATTATTATTTTTACTGTTACACAGTGACTAACATGCTGGGTTATTGTTGATTTGCTCATCTCCACAGAGGTATATTATTGCACTGTCACAATGATTTTATGAGATACAGCATGATCATTATAATTGCACAGGAGGGTAAGCTGGTGTTCAGTTTCATTGCTGTAGTGCAACATCACGTAAGGTTGCAAAACTCTGGGCGATATGGCCTATAAGGGTTAGGGTAAGGGTTAGGGATATTTTTAGGCTATATACACAATTTCTAGAAACTTTGAAATCTCCTCTAAACAACTAAAGTACCAAACTACTAAATAAACTATTGTTACAATAAAAGTAAAGTGCCGTTACAATAACAGTGCTTCATCGATCAACCTCTACATTGTTGCCTGTGAAATTGCTGGTAGTGTAGCTTTTATGTGCAGAAAAGTGACAGTGAATGCAAGCAGAGAAAAGAAAATGTTGCAAGTCGTGAACCTGGCAGTAAATGTACAGTAAAGACTTCAGTGTTTCAGTTAATTAATGTTGCAGCTTTTTAGATGAAGAAAAGTTTAATCTGTTGTTTCTCCAACTGCTGGAAAAGTGAAGGGGGTTAGCCCTGAAACAACAATGGATTAGCATAACTTGACCAAGCTCACTTAAGGTGGATCAGCTATTCTCACTTTAGTGTCTATCTCACCCAGTGGCGGCTGCTGGTCCTTAAAACAGAGGAAGCTCACTTTACGTCTTCATCATAAAACTTGTCATATCAAAGCGAGGCAGTTACAAATAAAAGAAGTGCTTAATTGAGGCTGTTGTATGCTTCATCTATGCCATAGAACCACAGCAACACAAACCTGAAAAATATTTGTGTGGGTCTCCTCTCTGCTCTGACTGCAGCTGGGACTGCTGTGCGAGGCTTCTGTAAACCTGACCGCCTGTGAGTGCTTTGGGATGGTGGAGGGGCTCACGGCAGCACCCGCTGCTCGTTGAGGACAGAGTGATACGTGCTTTCATGTCAGAGTCTCCAAAACATCAGAAAACTCTCCACAAAAGACACGACATTTTTCAATAGTTGCTTTTGAGAAAAAAAAGTTGGTAAGAAGAGTTGGAAAGTCGCCAGATTTAGCGAGAAAGTCAAGCCACATTGGCAAAACTACACTCAGAAGAGTCAGCCTTCTCAAAGCTGTCTATCAAGGGCTTTGAGCCCTCCAAACATTTCCTCCAATCATCATACAGCAGCAGAGTGTCTGACCGCCCACAATACAACTATTTCAAGCCTCCAACTTGGTTCTTTCTTGCTCAGCCTTGTTTGCTGACAGGCTACCTGGTTGCTAGGCAGTTCTCCCAGATAATGAAGAGTACTCATTTCAGAGCTCAATCTGCATCAGTGAGGATCTCTTCATGTGGAATTAATTGCTGGGTAAAGGTCAAAAAGAGATCATTAAAATATCCAACTTCTCATTGACACTGGCATCTATTAACAAGCAGTTCATTTCATGTATTGTTTATATTATTTCATCCTCTGGCAAAAATAACTTCCTCTCCTGAGGATGTAAAAGAGAGCTTGTCATATAATGTTTATCATTCCAGACACGATAGGTGTAATGTATGCACACACACGTATGTATGAGGGCTCAAAAGCAATAGACACACTTCTATTGCCCATAAAGTTCAAACAAGCCAACAGGTGGGTTCCACAGCAACAGCCAGCAACATCAACATCTCAATATATGCGAGTGCATGACAGCTTTTCAAGCCAGAAGCTCATGAAACCAAGCACAACAACTACCATCTTGTTGTCACACACTAGAAGATGAACATTGTGAGCTCACTCATCACATGATAAATGACTGTGTATGTCAAAGGATGCGCATTCAGAGTGGAAATTGGTGGTTTGCAATCTAACGTTATAGCGATGGCAAATATACAAAAACAGAAAGACAGGGAGGGAGCGGAAGAGGACGAGGATGTTTGCTCCATGTAGAGATAATATTATTGATCTGCCAAACACGGATATTTCATTTGACATGAAATATAATGGTAATGGCCTGGTAATTTATTTTTAACTTCCTTTTGACTAATTTTTAAAGCCGTGTTTCCTAAGAGCAGCAAGGACTGATGATGCTGACATTTTATTTGCAAGCTGGCCCCTGTGACAAATCACTTTGTTCTGTCACTCAAACTAGAGAAAAAGTAGAAAGAAAATATCAAATATGAATTATCATAGATACGCTGTCAGACTTCACAGACTGCAAAGCTGCTGATGACTGTGACTGGGTCAACTAAATCGTCTGTGATATTAGTTTGTTCTCAGCTTAATGGCTTCAGAGACAGAATAGTGCACAATACAAAGCAATAACCCCAATTAAAAAGCTTTGGGGCTTAATTTGATCTCATTTTGTCACAAATATCAAATAGTGGAGCAATGCCACAAACAGCTCCATCCCTGCTGCTGCTGCAGGTTTGTTGTGCTGCTAATTATTTCTTGTGATAAGCTCTTCACAGACAGCACAGCGGTGTCCTGAATGTCAGAAATATACAAAAACAAAAACACTTTCATAACAATGAGAAGGAATTAGTGCCTTCCCCCCCCCTTGCTTATCCATCAGTGCTGCTTGTTATCATCTTTATAGCACGAGGACCGACAGACTCTACAGATACCAAATCACAATTTAAGGCGCGGTCCAAAAATGGACGTAGACAGTGGTCACATATGGTTCTGTTTATACAACATTGGATCTCTGTGTAGGCGGACATGATTTCTTGGCACATACTGGGCAGATGATGAGACTATCGTTGCACAGATCCTCCCAGACTCAAGTAGCCATATTGAAACTATTAACCAGGAGTAAGGGTTGGGATTGTTTGAAATGTTTGAGTTGGTGCCTAAACAATACCTGTCTCTTAGTGCCAATACTGAACCAAAATATTTTTTCGCACTTAGTTTGGAGAACAAAAATGTTTTCATTCTTTTTCCTTTTGAACAAAATACCCATTGATTCATCAGTGTTAAAGAACTTATCCTAAATTAAATATAAAGTAATTATCCAAAAATTACTGAACAAGTCAAAGAACCATATATCAAAGCTTGTCATGTTGTCTTGATGAATGCCAACAAGATTTCACATTGTGGGACACACACACACACACACACACACACACACACTAGAGTCAGTGAACCAGGTGAAGTGAAAGGTAATGTTTTACTCAAGTTCACGACAACTACACTCATTACTCTAAGTGCAGTAAGATCTTTATGGGTGAAAAACCAATACGTATGTTAATCAAACCACCTGTTCAACAAGCATAAACATGTAAATGGTAAATGGCCTGTACTTATATAGTGTTTCTCTAGTCTTTTTGACCACTCAAAGTGCTTTTTACACTACATGCCTCATTCACCCATTCACACACAATCATGCACTGATGACAGGGTCTACCACGCAGGGTGCCAACCTGCTCGTCAGAGACTACCCATTCACACACATTCATACACCGTTGGACTTGGCACAGCCGTCAGGAGCAATTTGGGGTTAGGTATTTTGCCTAAGGACACGTCGACATGTCGACTGGAGGAGCCAGGAATCCAACCGCCAATCTTCTGATTGGCGAGAAGAGACCGCTCTACCTCCTGAGCGACGGATGCCCAGATGGAAGAAAAAAAGCGATATTTCCACCTGCCATCAAATGTCACAACCACAGTGTGCTGGTTAAGCTACAAGCGAATTGTTATGAACAAGCTAAAACAAAAGCTGTCTAAGCAGCCTAACTGTTTAGCTTAGTTTGTCTAATATCTTAAAATTTGGCAAATTCTTGTAAACTGTACAGGCTGAGATGGCAGCCTTCCATCCAAATCAGCTGTGCATGCAGCAGTGAATCACTTCAGCAGCAGAGGGAGGAGGACAGAAGACAGGATGAATGATGTCTGTGTTTTTCACTGTTTCTAAACTTCACATAGTAGGTTCATGTCAGAAATATTTATTTTATTGACATGTTCTTTTTGTTTGCAGTGAGATATTATTGAATGTACACAGTGACTTTGCTGTTCTAGACATTAATGGTGCTGCTTTGGAAACTATATTTCATTATAAATGATTTCTTCCATCACTGAGGATATGTGTTTCACTTTTCTTCTTGCTAATAAGTGTACTGTGAAAAATTACAATCAGTGTTTGTTTTTTTTAAATGGTGTGAAAATGCAGATTTTAGTCAAATAACATCACATTTTCCTGGGAGAACTCCCAAACCTCCTGAATGTGTTGAGGCATTTCATTTTTTGACATTTACTACAACTATAACTTTCTGGGTCTCTAGAGTCCTTTAGGGTGGGATACGCTCCTTTAAATGATCACACACGTGGCTCAAACAGGAATAAAGCAATCTGGAACAATTCTCAAATACTTTGAATTGATTTCACTGCTGGTGTGTGCAAACACAGGTCCTGATAAGGTGGTGGGCTCTGGGTACACACAACAGAACCGCTAATGAAAATGATTCTGGTGGCAAACACTGATCAGACCGTCGCTGTTTCTGTGTGACACATCTCTGATATCCCCCACCCCCCAAACACCAACAATTAGTAGGCAGGGCACCTTCCACAAACAGTGAAATACACACAGATGCATCCATACCAACACAGGCACATATCTTTCTTTTTACTATTCAGACTATGATTGGTTTGTCCATCATTCTCCCACATTGTAGACAGAGCGCAAATATTAAAAGGTTCTCTGTGACAGAAAATCCTTACAAGAAATATTGCATTGTAAAACCTCAGCGTATGTGTTGACTGTCTATCTGACATTGCATTGTTAGGGATTATTTGTAAAGAACCTCTAAACAACAGGCCAGTTATTTTAATTAAAGATAACAGCAGTTCATTGATTGTTGGTGGCAGTTATAGTTGTGCAAAAATAATCTGTGGACAGAATTCCAGTCATTTCCTTTCATTACATCTCTTCTTTGGAATGTTGTGTCTCTATTCAGGAAATGGAACATGACCCACAGCGTGCCAGGAGAAGTACAGAGACCACTTAACAAATCAGCACTAGTGGTGGGGATCTTTGGGAATATCACTATTTGGTTCAGTTTCGATTCTTCGGTGTCCAATTTGATTCAGAATCATTTCTCGATTGGGTGAATAGAAAAGATAGGCACAACTTCAGTCTCTTGCCACAGTTGACTACATACAGTATACTTCTCTGATGTCCTTAGTCCAATGAAATACAACATGAAACATAACTGGCAATTAATCAATTTGTCTTTTAATTTGAAAAGTTAACTGCATTAATTAATTAATTATTCAATTTGAAAGCATCTCACAGTCTCCTGCATAAGAATAACAAAATGAGACGTAGGCGGAGTGCTTGCTGTGTTGTTATTAATGTTATATCTCCAGCAGAGGAGAGCAGCCTCTCTGCTGCACCATTAGCTCCCAGGAAAGACGTTGGGTGCAGGAATTTTGAGATGAAGCAGAAACAGACTGAGCACTGGGTTATTTTCCTCACCTCACAGTTGGTTTACATTGTTTAAGTGCTGCAGAGTGTGTTGGTCAGCCGGTCTAGTTTGTTACTGCTGATCACCGCCCCACTCCACATTCATCTTGCAAAGATAATTATTTAGTCATTAAATAATGCTTGCTGCGCTGCCCTGGCAGTTCCACCTTTATTGCTCAGTCAACTCACGTTATTAAATAACATTTAGGAAAATCGATGTTTGACATTTGAGGACTGATGCAGAGTAGTCCACGTACATACCACAATGCATTTAAGAATCATAACCCTAACCCTAACAGACACAGAGGCCTAAATTAAGTCTTTTTGTCACAGGGTACTGGGTTCTTCTGGAAAAAAGCCTACACAATCTACTAGTTTTAACTATTAAATATGTCCCCAGAGTCTGTCTGAGTCATTATGTGTATGTGCGCGATTGTCCTGGGGACATGGCTTTTGTCCCCAATTGAAAAAAAGCTAATTGTGTGGGTCAATAATTATGGTTAAGATCAGGGTAAGTTTCCAGGAAATTAATGTAAGTCTATGCAACATCCTCAAAAGTAACCATGATCTGATATGCGTGTGTTTGTTTTTGTTACCCATTGGAGACCATTTACGGTATAAACACTAACCATGTTGAGACCAGCAGTCCCCATTGGGTCCAAAGCCTGATCCCAATGCAATGTCCTAACAAGGATAGCTGTGCAAACATGTGTGTGCGCAATAGAGAGAGAGGGGGGGGGGGGGGGTATGTGTGAGACCTTTGATGTTGAGAAGTCGGCCTTTTGCTCCAAACACATTCAATCATATTCAGCTGTCAGATGAAGCTCAGTCTGTTTTT
The DNA here is from genome assembly GCF_027409825.1 of Scomber japonicus. Lineage (NCBI taxonomy): Eukaryota > Metazoa > Chordata > Actinopteri > Scombriformes > Scombridae > Scomber > Scomber japonicus. The sequence continues at coordinate 12,466,773 of NC_070582.1, forward strand.
GGCTGAATTTGCTCAAAAGCTCACAGAAACAGAAATGTATGAAGACCTCAAGTTAATCAGACTACTTTTGTTGATCAGAAAAATACACACACAACACACTATGGCCAGTGGGAAAAAAACTAGTTTAGTGTGTTGCTAATAATATTTCCATACTTATAACTTTAGTTTTTCTAGAAAAAAGCTCTACTCCACTGAGTCTGCTGGCCATTTTTAATGCTCTGTAATACTAAGTCATCTTCAGTCTGCCAAAGCCTCCTCTTGGTAAATGTGAATGTACCCACGCAGCTTGCTAATCAGGTTTTTACTGAGCACCACAAATGCCATGAGGGCTCAGCTGAGTTTACACAGAAACAAATGAGAGAATCAACCTTAGCCAGTGGCGAATCAATGCCTGCATAGGACAGCTGATGTTCAAAGGACCATGAGGTAGACATCTAATCAGGAAAAAGGTTGCATTTGTCTCCTGGCCCTATTAGCTTAAATGTCTTCCCTTGGCTAGAGATTCTTTGTGACTGTGGGATTGTAATCTATTTTGAAGAAAATTAAACTTCAGTGAAAAAAAATTAGTCAATTCTCTACCTCGTAAAGTCTATCACAACCAATAATCATCCAGACAAAAAGACAATATTAAGGCCTGGCAATACAGCTGTGAAAAATAATCACTGAATTAATTAAAATGCTTTCTGATAAATTTTTACAATAATATGGCAAATCTTAGCACAATTACAACCTAAATAATCAAACTGATGTTTAGTGCAATTCATGTGTGTGTAAAGAAAAATCATATATTAATATTTCATTAAATATCATCCATGTTGCTTGCCTTACACCAACAAAAAACCGGTGTACTTTTATACAGGAGTTTGGTGTGAGCGTTTTTAACTCAGAGGCTGTTCAGTTGGGCCGTGCTTTAAGCGCCCTCAGCAGACACGCCCCCAGTGATTTCTTGATCATTCAAGTTTGTGTGGTTAATAACACATTTTTCTGTGGTGACAAACTCAGAATATATATTTATTATTGATTTATTGCTTTACACTGACTTTAAATATTCCCACTGTTGTCCATTATATAAAACAAAACACTTTCATATCTCATTTTGCTAGAATCATTCATTTAGACAACAGAATTTTGTTAAAAAGAGGAAAAATAATGTACACAGACAGTAAATAAACAATATTTTGATATATTTCCCAAGCCTAAAGACTAGTTACACTTTTACAGGCCATCTACGCTGGTCAAGTCTCACGTGTTGTTTTTTTTTAGTCATCTCTCTCATGCATTTCTAACACAACAGACACACTAAGTTTTAATCAACACAGTTATCTAACATGAGCCAAATCTTCCGTTTCAGTTTTCACACGTATATGCAACTCAAATTATGTGGAGTGCCATGCACTCACAGCACATGTGAGTGTTAAGAGACTTATTCTATACAGTGCTCTATAGGAAAAACTAAATATACGCTTTTTGTTTAAACACATTCAACTAAAAAAACAACAACTTCCGAATTAAGATTAAAACAAATGCTGGACTGAAATAAGTGAAAAGCTTCTGTAACAATTATATTCAAGTGAAAAATAAGCAGCACAACTTATCATTGTTAATGTGTTAAAATAAAGTGAGAGCAGTGTGTGGGATACTTTTAGGTGTCTTTAAATGAAATGTGATTCAAATAGTATTTTACTCAGTGGGACATATGAGTCAACAAGCATTACAACTGATGATGTTTGGGCCATTCATTTGTATCTTAACAAAGCCAGTCTTTGTAGAGCCTCTGCTTGAGTTCTACTGAAGATGAAAGGAAGTTGAATGTCAAAAGGCGGGAAGGGTGGGAAGAAGGTTTTTCCTATTGGTACTGAGCCAAAGTGTTTGCAGATCTGTCACACCTACACATCACAAACGTATAATGCTTATGAGTGTGTGTGTGTGTAAGATGTGAATGTGTGACAAGCAGGGATTAGTTGGCTTCAAGGTTGAATTATATTTTACCTCAGGTTTCAATCATTTGACACAACAGGGATCTACGTTGTAAGAATGCATTTGCATATATTTACATTAAATATGCCTCATCTTTCAGGAAGTGTGATTTATTACTAATTCCACTAAATAGAGTATGTTTGGACAGCTAGAAACATAAAAAGACATTTCAATCAAAAAAATCTAATATGCTTCTGTCAACAAGAACACACTGCAAATATGTCAAAGACAAAGTCTGCAGGTGGTCACGTTTGTACAGAGTGTATGTGACTTAGTTATGGGTGACATTTCATATTGGAAGCACCAGCATACGTCACTTTTCACAGTATGACAGGTGTGACAATGAATTAAACAGGAGTCCTTGTTGAGTTACCATTTCTGAATTCTGTTATTTACATACAGGACAGTATACAGTCCTAATACTATCACAATTGTCAAGAATGATCTTTTCTTTTTTTAAACTTTTAAAATGTAGTATAGTTAAAACAACTAACTAAATATGGATGATGCACAAAATGTAATATGAATAAAATGGAAAAATATTTTTTATAAAAAAGGTCTAATTTCAGCTTAATGAGGAAATTGTATTTATTTGAATTGATTGACATGAAAAGGAGGAGGACTAATCGGTTACCTCATTAGTAGCAGTGTACTGGTTCAAATATTCAGCCTGAAACATTTGGTACAGGATTTTCACTTCATTACTTTCATTACGTTCATCAATGTCCCTTGGTTCGTTATGCTTCCTGACCCAAACAATTACTGTGGAACAATAATGCTAGCGCTTGAACTCCACCTGAAACGTTTTGGCAGAACACCACTTAGCTGTACCTTGCTACCCGACATAGCCGACCTGGTTACCCTAGTTACTCATGATCATGTAGTGTACTGTCATCATTGTTAGGGGTGAGGACGATAACCACATTACTGCAATATCCCAGTCATATGATGCCTTATGTGGGGTTGAATTCACTACTGTAAATTATTATTATTATTATTTTTTAAATGTCGACCACAACTGTCAAATGTGCCTACTGGGTGATATGTGGTAATACACGGGAGACGTAAGAGGCTACGTAATAGGTTGGACAATTTGCGTTGCCTCAGCTTGCTCTGGGCACCAGGTTGTAAGAACTTAAAATCACCCTTAAAGAATGACCACCCAGTGGGACACCAAAAGTGGTGTGCAAGGAAGCAGAAACATGGGAGGCAAGCCAGCATCCAAGCTAAGCTAAAGGCTAACCTGTCCACCCATCAATCTCCTCGAGACGTCCCAGAGAAAGATGCCAAACTGGTAAGACCTCATTCTCACTGAGACATGGCTGTCAGCTCAGACGGGATTGTTTCATCATTCGAACAGACTGGTGCATGATCACAGGGGGGTCGATAAACCAACAACAGGTTCCGGCTGAACATACGTCAACATAAGACAATTACCTGACTCCTTGGAAGAAACACAAAGAATTGTTTTCTTTTTCTACTACAACAACTACTGTTTCAGTAATAGTTATGCCTAATGAGCCATTTTTAAATGATAACATTTTTCTAAATAAAAAGGTCCAAAACCACAACCCCAAACCACGATTCACTGAGCCGTGAATGTGGTGTACTGTTAGACGCCTAGTACTGAAGTCAGCTGCTGTTAGAAGGAAACCTGCACTCCGCCATGGTACAGGGTGGGCACCACTGGCCTAGAGGGCACACTGATTCCCAGTTTGACTGGTTATATTGGTCTACTCCATTCTGGCCTAGCCATGGTCTGAGACACACAAAACAGACATACAAACTCAGACCAAAACTATTTGGGAGTTACGTCATAGTAATTAGATTCTGTTCCTTATCTAACATCACAACAGGAAAAGTCACTTTAAAAACACTAAGTTTGTGCTAAGCTGGATGAGGGACACAATTTGAGCAGCACAGCTGCTGTTGAATATGTTTGCATTTAATCAACCATGAAAAAAAGGCGTTTGCCTTGACATTCAGTGCAGAGGGGTATGACATTGTAAAGGTCTGCTGGCTGGGAATTGAACCATGGCCGCCCCTAATAAACCATGTTTGACATTTTACACAAACTTTGGGCTTAGTTTATGTCTCTCTTTGCACGCCTGTCTTGATCCATAAATTCTTTTATCGAATAGGTGATATCTTGTGTCCAGCAAGAAATCTTCAGTAATCAACAATATCTGCACATTCAGACGGGATTTTTAACAAGGGGGAAGTAGGAGATAACATTTTTTAACAATTATACTTTTCTTGTAGAGAAACAATATTAGACACAAATGATTATTCAGTGTAGAGTATTTTATAAGCATGAAAAAATATGTTATAAAATGTGATATTTCCTAAATCAGTGGTTTTCTATCCTTGTCTAGATTTTTAAGAGACGCAACCTCTGGATGAACCCAGACCATTAGATGATCCATGATGCAGTAAACTCACAACAGTTGTCACTTCAGTGGAAACCGAATGTTCAGTGATAAAATGCTGCTGATTTCAGATGTCTGAAAGGAGTCAGTGAGTAAATGAAAAACACTAAATTACTGTAAGATGGGGATGAAGCAACATTTGTGGGGATGGTGGTCCATCATATCAACTCAGAGAGGTGGGGAGATAAAGCTGCTGCCTCAATTCTTAACATTTAGAGCCTGAGATGTATCAAATGTCTTTAATCATTTTGTAAGAGTTGAGTCCCTCCAGTAAGAGGTTTCCATGAGGTCAGCTTTCCAGATATTATGTGTGGTTGACAAAACAAAAACAAATTCACATAAGAATCATGATTTTTAACTACTGAATCAAAAATCTATTTTCTAAATCTTCAAAAGTTTGAACATAATTTATTGTTTATAGAACAAAATGGCAGTCATCAACTGGAGAATAACTATCAAATAATGACCTTTGCAAGATGAACTCAAGGTATATTATGAACTTTCTACACCATTCCTGAGAGACTAATATGAGCAGTTAGCAGAGTAGCAAATGAGACCAGCTGACCAACAAAAACTGTAGCATTAAACGACTTTAACCAACTCTGAGGTGAAGTAAATAACTCGATGCTCACTCTGTTTCATTTCAACAACCCTGCGCCTGCTTAGCGTGTTCCACAGCAGCATAACAACACAGCAGAGCACTCCTCCTCCCCCTCATTTTATTATTCTGTAGAAGGCAGTACACTGTAAGACACTTTCAACTTTTTGTTTAACTGCATTTCAGTTGACTGAGGATACCAGTGAATGGTTTGGCACACAGTATACAAGAGACTGACAATAGTGTCCAATTTACTATTCATTCAGCAGAGAATCGAGACCCAATAATCCATTCTGAATCAAATCAGAGACCCAAGAACTCAAATTGATTTTGGGATTTCCAAAGATTCTCACCCTTACCAGATGTAAGTTTTGAAAAGGTGTGATGTGATGTATAAGAGTGGCTGAGGAGAACTGAAAGGTGACTTTGTCCAAATGGCAAGTGGGAAATATGAAACCACACACAAAAAAATGTTCCATGCAGACGCACAAACAGGCACACACACACAACCAGCCAAAACATCCACAATGCTCAACTGTTAGCATGAATACATACTGACTCCAAACAACTAGTGTCCACCGCAGAGCACTCTGAACAGCCAACCAGCACAGTCTGGCATTCCTCATTTTGGATGACAGCAGGCCTTCACACCTAGCTGTCACTAAACTATTATAAATACCTGAAGTGAAACAAACATACAACTTTACTTACTTGAATTCAGATACTATGAGATGTGGTGTTGCTCCTAAACACAATTTGAGGATGATGATACTGTTTCAGTTCTTCCAAATGTCCTGTGGGGTCCACAAAGGTTTGCCTGCCAATTAAAAATAACAGCACATGTAAAAAATTAAATAAAAACAAATTTCACTATGCAAAGACCGGAATAGTCCCTTAAAGTCCACAGAAATAGTTCCTGTGATCAAAGGAAGGGACCTGCAAGTTAGTCAAACAACAGATAAAAATACAAGTTGTACAATATCACAATCAACTAAAGAGGCTATCAAAGATAATGAATCCAAAATAAGATTTTGCTGAGTTTATTCAGGCAGCTGGAACAGCCGGAGGGAAATGACTTGCCAAATATATACAGAAATTATCCACAGTGTTTTGCCACCACTCAACAGTGGAATTGCTTTCCTGTCTTCCCCAGATGTAATCAATGAGTTGGGCCGCCTATCACTGCCATAAAACAGCAACATCTGAAAAAAAAGTGACATATGGTCTAAGCTTCTATAATCTTGTCCACTAGAAATAAACAGAAGCACATCTGCTCTATGGTCATTATTACAGCCTATGGCTACCCCGCTGTCACAACAGACAGTCGGAAATTAAAAGCGAACATGCCAGGAAGAAAGCCATCCTCATTGCCTGAACAATATTGTTGGTGCACAGCAGTCCTTAAGGACCAGAAGTCAGTATGAATGAAAATAAATATAGCTTGCCATCGTTTTGTTGAGGTAAATCTTATTTGTTACTATTTTAAGAACAAATGTGAAACCATCAGAGCAATACATTGTAATTTAGCAGAAGACTCCCACAATGACGTTCTATGATTGTATAAAAAGAAAAAGCATGATCCATCTGTCCTAAATAAAACTATTCATTGAAGATCCTTCATAGCCTCTGTCTAAAGAAAAATCCCTTGCATTTCAGATCTGTTAGGAACAAGTGCCTCAGGCAGCATTAATACTACCCTCACATGGCCTGGTCATTTGTGCAGTTAAACTTTAAATAACCATTCAAATTATAGTTCATTGTGTCATTGGCGGACAGTGTTGTGAATGGAAGTGTTAATTAATCACTGAGGGGTTAAAACAAAAAAGGGGGTCACCATCTGCTTTTGCTACCCAGCATGCAGCTTGCCAAGAGTGTGTGAAGGACCTGTGGGACTGCCGAGAGCTGTGCTCGGTGCTGCTGCGTGCTTTAGTGCTTCCTCACAAAAACTACATGGAGACACATAACCAACCGTCTGCACATGCTACTGCTGACAGCTGAAATACAGCAGGCACTGACGCAATGTCTCACATAGGCGGGGCGGAGCGGGGTTTTCTATCTGCTACACAGTCTCCATCACTGCATAGTGAGTTTTGCCAAGTCTGTTTTAAATCGTATGTAACTTGTATATTTGATTATTTTCTTTCTTTCTGTTACTCAAAGTCTTACAAGACACTGAGGTTGGAAACTAGAAATAGCTATAATAAGTGATCAGTTCTTCAACTTGTTTTTAACAAGTGGAAGTGATACTGTGTTAACTTGCATAGGCTGTATTAATTGGTACTGGATTCATTTACTACTACTACTACATTTTAACTACAGCATCATGGTTAAGCATTAATTTGATTGATTTATTTTAATCTGCAATATAAAAAAAACCCCACAAGGTTGCAGCTTCATGTTGCCTCTGGTATAATGAGATGTTTGCTTTGATCATTTTTAGACAGACTTTACTTGTTATTTCTACTCAGCTCTATGTTGTTTTACCGGTTGAAAGGCCAGACAGTTGCACATGGAAAAAAGCTGCATCACCTGTGAAAAAATAAAGTGGCTTCTGTGGTCAGTGTAGCAGCTTTGTCTGATTATAATGGATTATAATAGATGCTGCTGCCATGCTGCAACACACGTATCGTACTCTCTCCGCACCCTGTGTATTTTGGCTATAACTGTCAGGGACCATTTCAGCCACACAGCCCAGCTCCACTGGGACCAGAGTGCAAAGGGGACACATTCAAAACTTTTCCACTCTGTTTTGCCATAAATATTACACTACTACTGTCAAATAGGAATCCCTGTAGTGAGTACACCCCATTGAAGAGGGAGATCATAATATTTTTTCCACTGGTCAGACATGTATGACGTACAGTTCTAGGACAACCTGCACCACGTTCTATGTGACATGAAGAGCTGCACTGTAGTCCTGCATGAGAGCCATTAGTAATAAGAGCTTGCAATTAAAGCAGAAAGAGTCTTCGAGGGTTGGCTGAGGTGACAATATCCTGCAGTGACAATCGTCCATGGAAAAAGAAAATAGTCTGAAAGGTCATAATCAGGTCAGATCTGACCCATTTACTGGAGCTGATTGTGGATTCAGAACAAGCTCGTACACGAGTAACAGTGAAAGCTTCTAATGGTTTTCCTTACTCTTCTTTGGACAGAGATGCTGTTGACCATTTTCCTCAGCCAGCATATAACTACATCAGCACAGCTACATATCTTTCATTGCTGTGTGATATTATATGCTGTGTGAATATATTTTATTCATCTTCCACAAAGCAGAAAACTTTGTTGCTTCTCTGTTTTTTATGTGCACAAAGAACAGAGCAGGAAAGGAAGCCCCATCTCAACTATCTTATTCCCTCGGCCAATTAGAATCCCCCGCCCGCCCACCGAGCCTGGATGATAAGTTGATTCCTGATCACAAGGGAAACAGAGAAAAACAGAGCAACTGCTGCTACAAGAATCAGGCTTGATTCATGAAAAAAACAAGACAAGCTATTTAGAAATTTACCAGCCTTCACACTGAGGGGTAAACGCTGTAATCTGTCACCTCATTTGACATCACAGCTCTTCATTTTGTGATATTAGTAATAGTAATAGCCACCAAGTCACTTCCCTTGTGTTATCATTGGCTTCTGTCTGACCCCAAGCCAGCATCTCAGGTTGGGTTTTGTTGTGTGTTGAAATGTTTGTAGCATTACAAACAGGAGAACAAAATTAGCACCAACCACCAGCCAAATGCTGGTAAAATATGCCAGTGGCTGATAAATTTGCTTCACTCATCAGCCAAAAACCCCCCAATGCTAATCGGTTGAGTGGCTGATCAAATTTGATCACTCACCAGCCATTTCGCCTGTGGATAAGTAAGTTAATTTAAAATGTGGGCATGTCAAACCACAAGCAGAGTTGCCATCTTAAGGGGAAAATACAACTGTTTATTGTCTGTTTCTTCCGCCCAAAACACTTTTTTTTTCTTTCGCATTTCAGTCACCAGACAATTCTTTGATTGAGGCTTTCTCTACACAGCTGACAAGCAGGCTACAGCTCAGTTTACAACTTCACAACTCTGACAAGATGACGGCTGCCGCATTGTTGAACTGCACTTGGTACAAGTCTTGACACACCAAACACAAACCTGTTCTTGTGTTACACAGACTCTCACACAGCATGATGTTATGTCTCCTCTAAGACAGCAGCAGCAGCAGCAGCTAGACCACCACACCTCATTAGCTTTGCAATTAGTCTCATTAAATGATTGCAATTAATTCCAATTAAAATTACAATGCACACTGACACAAACTCCACCCACTTTTTTTTATATAAACAATTGTGGCACAACTCTCCCTTCCTTCAGATAAACACAGCTGGTATGATGGCATTCTTTCCCATGAAATATCTTAGATGATTTCTATCATTCAAACTGCTAGATATGGATTGCTTGTATTTATGTCTCTTAATGCCTAGCTTTCATCTGTTAAGTCAACTCTGCCACTCTTTTCAACATCCTACATGATAACCTACATTTAAAATAAAAAATACTAAGATTATTGAAGCACAAAGAAATTGGGGGGCCAAGATTTGAGGGGCTGGTCAAATCCACCAGCAGAAACTAGAAAGATGTTCACCTTTGTTCCATTTAATAATTACAGCATATTTCACCAGAGGGCTTTTAAGAGGGTAGACAAAATAATTTGTTGCTGTCTACAGTTAACCTTTGGCTGCTGGCGATTAAATAACTTCACAGTGACTGGGTGGGGTATTTCAGAACAGACGTCTATACGATAAAACGAAGCTTTTTTTTCTCTCTCAGAGCATTTACACGAGGTAAAATTGCAAACTTACCGTGTCTGCTTTTTTTTTTTTTTTAACATTTTATTAAACGTAAGCGGGTTATTTGGCAGAGCTGTAGCATACACCACGCTCAACTTCACTTCCCCCAAGCCCTCACAGTGTTACCCGTAGTTTAGGAAAATAAACATAACTATACTGCTACAACAAAAGAACCGCTTAAACTAAAATACACTTTAAATAAAAAAATTGTCGCGCTGAAAGAATTACATTGTAGCGAGCAATAAATGAAGTCTCCAAGACATTGACAGGCACAAACACAGCTTGTGACATTTTGAAGTGGGGAAAGGCGATACTAAAGGTTTAAAAAAAAGGTAAGAATAAATGTGCAACTTACAATAGGAAGCAGAAGAGTCTCCAGAGTTTACTTCACTTCAGAGTGTGGTCGTTACTGCGGTGAGCGGATGGTGTGGAGGCACTCCGTGTTTTCACAAACCCCGGAGCAGCAAACAAGCCATGAGCTGCCGATTACCGTAATGTCTTGAGCACATATACAAAAGCGCACATAGGATTTTACTTACCGTAATGCATAGACAGAGCGCGTTGTTTCTCCTACCGGTATTCTGTGAAGACCAGACCCCTACTCTGCCTCTGACTGGCTCTGATTCTGATATTTTTTTTACTCTAAATTTAATAATCTCACTCCTCATGCTTAATCCTAACCAATCTAACCAACAAATTAAACAAATTAAACAAAACTTCCTAATTTTTAAACAAAAATAAGAATTGAGAGGGAATAAAACTCTCAATTCTTGATGATTGTAAAAGTTAAGACTTAAGACTTAAAAGTAAGATAACATGCAAACAAATTATAAATCACTTATTGCTCACTGATCATATACTCAATGTCAGCATCATGGGTGTGTCTTTGCATGTGTGAGTTTGACACTTTCAACACTGAAATGACTCACTGTATATAGGCGTGTGTGAGTGTGTGTGTGTGTGTGTGTGTGTGTGTGTGTGTGTGTGTGTGTGTGTGTGTGTGTCTGTGTCTGTGTGTCTGTGTGTGTGTGTGTGTGTGCCTGACTATGTACTGGCTTGTTTTCATTACTGTTTAGGTATGTAAGTACAAATGAGCTGTCCCGTTAGTATCTGAACTGTCAACTTCTTGTTTTTGTAGAGCAATTGTGGCACCTGAGCAGTCATTGGGTTACAGCCAGCACAGATAACAGCCAGGAACTATGGCCCAATCCTGGGTCAAGAAATGGCCAGGTCTAACATTTGAGATTAATAAACACTATGTATGTAGCACCAATGACTCTGGAGTATTTTGTAAGTGATTTTCATTATTGGAACATAGGTGCACCACTGTTTATATTTTTACTGTAAGTCATTTTGTGCAGGTCTTTCCCTGGATTTTTTTAGGCGGGGATCAAGCTAGGTTCAATAAACTTTAATATAAGCCAGCAAAGGTAGTCAAACAGTGGAACCAATTTCATTTTTGCAGTTTGTCTTCTTCACAAATATTTTGACACAACGCCCTCACCAGTACATGCAGGTTGGTTTGGGGAAAATTACCAGAAGACATAGCTCATTCAGAGGTGATCTGTCTTTCTTTCTCTGACACACCCTCTGACACATTGTCTTTATCTCTTACACAAAATTGAAGAAACTGTTGAAAATGCATAATACAAATTTACTTCCTTACTTAACAAATACATATCCAAAGATGAAAACAAGTTCTGGAGCATGGCTTCTGTAAAAAAAAAAAAAAAAAATCATATACATGTTGTTTGAACCTGCTGTGAAATATTTCTGATAACCTTTGTAATTTTCCAACCAGCAGAAATGTAAAGCAGCATTTATCTGTAGTACCCCTTTAATCAGAGATTTCTCAGAAGTGCCTCTTGAGGGGGAAACCCTGCTGTGCATTGTTCTTTTACAGGAAGAATTTCATCTAGTATCTCTCCCCTAAGATACCCAGGAGTGTTCACCCAAAGGCATGAGTGACATGCAAATGCAAGAATTGTTTTTAAAGTGATGCCTTTGCAGCTGCTTGCCTTTCATATAAAAAAACAATGTAATGCCCTGGAGGGTTCAGATCCTGAACCAGAGGTAAAAAATAGATCTACTTGTTGCTTGTGCTTAACTGCTTTTTAGAAACATGGATGACAAGTAACTTATTCAAAATGTAACTTCTTTGTCCAAGTAAGTTACATCTCATATCTGTGGTCAAAACACTAACCTATGCTCATTCAGACTGCTTTTAATATTCTATAATGTATTGGAGTAGGAAAAGTGTAGTAAGAATCTATCTATCTATCTATCTATCTATCTATCTATCTATCTATCTATCTATCTATCTATCTATCTATCTATCTATCTATCTATCTATCTATCTATCTATCTATCTATCTATCTATCTATCTATCTATCTATCTATCTATTGAAAATGAATCTGTCTGAACTGTCCCCCGTGTCCATCCATCCTGCGTGAGCTCTATGAGTCTGTTGGCTTTTTTTGGATGAAACGTGGGAAGATGATGGACTGCAACACTGGGATCTGCCTTTGTGAATATGTGTCTAATTGGGAGAGATTTATATTCACAGTGCCAATAGGGCCTGAAGCTTCATGCTCAATATCTCAGTCATCAATGATGAATCTTTGGGGAATTATATGTTTTTACATTGCTATCCAGTCTGCACAAAATGAAACTGAGCCACAGTGCCACCAACAGGCCAAAAAGTCCCCAACCCTCAAGCAGCAATGTCTAACACATCATATATCAGAATTTCAAATACACAAATAATGAATCCACCCATATGTGGCGATTGGGAACATTATATTCGCTGTTAACTGATAACCCTTGGCTGCATATCCTAATTCAAATAGACTTTTGGGTTAATTGAAATTATATATATTGTCAATGCACGGTCTTGGCTATGTTTCTGTTAATGTTCTTTTTTTCCTGCAGTTCTGTGTCCTGTGTGAAAATGAGAAAATTTCATGGTACATTAGATCTGTTTTTCTGCTTTTGACTTGAGAAAAAGAGCATCTACAAATTGCTGTCTGAAATTGATGAAAAAGTTTTAGGGCAAATCCTGAAAAGTCAGTACTAAGAAAGCCTTGGCCCTAAAGTCAGGGCTAGCCCACATCAAATATGGTGTTATAATTTCTTTCAGCCCTGGATTAAAACGTCTCTCAAGTGCAGCATGTGCATGTTTTCCTTTGACCCCAAAAGCCTGTTTGTCAAATTATATACATGCATTAATTCTCACTTAAAATAATGAGAATTATAATTGAACAGTGAGGAAGACGGATGGCTCAGGTTGACACCAGGTTGACAACGCCAAAAAGAGAAGCTCCCCAGTCAGCCTCTTGAAGGTGACATTCATGGTGGCGGCTGTATTTGATAGGTCAGAATCATTCCATTTTTATGTATGAAAAACATTTTTTAAAGTTATTCACAAGGTTTCTTCACTGTCTTTTTCTTTTGAGTGGTAAAAGTGTTTCTTTACTTTGAAGGTGGTGCAGCAAGGTTACCTGAACAATTTGTATTCTGTCAGTTCCACAGAGATGAATGCTTGTTTGAGCTAAAAGATGTTGAGGTAAAAAGGCCAAAATATTCCTTAAATGACCGTGACAATGGCCTGTTACTGTTTATTTCTCACCTTAATGGTATTTTCATTCAGCTGCATGATTCTGCATACACATGCATACTCTTACTAAGCTTGTACTCTAAGTGATGAAGATGCATCGTCTGTTTTTATTAATTTCTCTGATCATTGTCAATCCAGAGTTGCTGAGGAAAGTTTTTACAAGAATGATTTCTTTTTAACTGGAAACCATGGAAACATAACCAGATATGATGTACATGACCTGGAGTTTTCATCATTGATCAAGATGATGTGTTGCATAACGAATTATTATATCTTAACGTAATAATGATCTCAGGGACATTACGGATTACGGCCTAATGTTAAAACAATAATAATACAATTTCATTTCTGTTACACTTTTCAAAAAACTCAAAGACCCTTTACATTAATGCGAAATTGCATAATGAAACAAAAATAATAAAATAAAATATGGAAACAATAAAATATAAATAACAGTTGCCAACATAGTAGAGGAAAAAGTCTCAAGGCTGCTGCTGTTATTCAATGACAGCAGATACTTTATTTAAGATGTCATTTTAATGTGGACTTTAATGTTTCCTCTCAACTTCCTCCAGGTTGAAGAAACATCAGATTTATCATGCACTGAACAGATTCTCAATTGTGGCCACACAGCACCTATTAATGAGGAAAACAAAGACACAATAACATGGTTTATATTGTATTGTGATGTACTATTTAACTTCAATCATAAAGCAAGAATCAGCCCACATTTATTTCATGTGGACAGGTTGGGTCAAGGGATCGCTGTGTGGGTCAGCTAGTGTCCCTTTCCAATCTCAGTCATCAAATACACATTTATTGCCATAAACTTTGGTGAGCACATTCATTCATTATCATCCCATTAATTTAACATTTTCTAGAGTGGAAATAGGAAAAGAACAAACATATGATACTAAATACTAGTATGTGTAGATGTAGTTGTGGCATTGAAGATACTGTGACGTATTAGCTGGATCATAATCTGTTAGAATATGCAATACATACCTGAGACTGCATTGTAGAAGATAATGCAGTCTGTAGAAGAAGGTGGCCGTTGAGATACCAACTTGATCAACTCTAACACAACAAGAGTGTTTCCATTGCACCAGTTATCACCTATTGATGAACATACTTGCTGACCCCCTTAACTATGAATCCTTCATGCACAAGTATTTTTTTCTTTTTGCCTAATTTGGTCAGAAAAATAAAGTATAGTATTTTTGGTCATTTTGGGAAAACCCACAATCACTTACATGCCCATGAAAAGATTGATACTACACACAAAGGCCTATCTGTAAAAAGGAGTCTGGTGCTTGCTTGGCAATCTCACAGAAGTTTCAAGTTCACTGCGCCTGGCCAAGAAATACATACACTCCCTGCAAAAATTCACCTTTTTTACATTTTAGTACAGGCGTTTTTTGTACAGATTAAACCAACATAATTAATTAACTGTGGCCCTTAGAGGTATTTATGGAAAGACTGTGTTACCTTTGGATGGAGAAAGCTAACTTTCTGTGTCCAGTCTTTATGTTAAGCTAAACTAACCGAGTGCTGAACAGTTCATATAGTATTGTACAGAGAGGGTCGTCCCAATCTTCTCATCTAACTCTCGATGAGAAGTATTTCCCAAAATGTAACACTATTCCTTAAAGGTTTAGATGTAAATGTCACACACGTATGCTTATTAACAAAGAAAGTGGACCCCTTATATCAAACTTTTGAGTGACTGTGTTTCATACTGTTCATTTCATATTTTTAATCAAATGTGGCTTCTATGACCATTTTCTTTCTACCAAACATATATCAAATGGTTATGTAAGTTCATGCACCACAAGATATGGCATAATAGACCAAAAAAACACATGATGACAAGTTGCAAAAACCTCCAATAGACCCAAAACACTGAGTAGATGACAGCCTAGGGTGTGTTTGACCATGCCCTCTTATTAATACATGGAGGCTCTGGGGTCCAAACCCTCCTGTATATACATAAAGACTCACTACAAAGCCATCCTTAAAACTCAGAACACAGACTGTCTATTCTGAAAACAAATTAACAGTCAAAGAAATAAGCTTCCCCAGCTTCCTTAATATCTGTTTAACATTTCAACATCAAGCCTTTCTTAACATTGCAGAACATTAGCTTTCTAGTTCCACATTTTGTCTTCAAAGTCTTACTGAAAACAGCAGTGTTATTTGTCTTTAATTGCCTTTTTAACAGCATAAAGGATACTCAGACAGGTGATAATAAAACAAGTTCCTCAGCTTTGAACAGAGGTGCTGGAATAGTGTTGGAGGAAGGACCTCTGAGGATTTTCCAGCAGGAGCATGATTACTGTAACGGTGTGGGAGGGGAGAGGTACACGAAGGCTGGTGGCAGAACAGACTGGCACACATTAAATTGAACAGCTTTATGGTCACATACACACATTTCTCTGAAAGCAACATAAAATAGTTTTGATGTGTGTTACACAAAAGATTAATCAATCTTATATTTTTATTCAGATTTTGGCCACATTCATTGGTTGTCTCATATGATTTGTTGCTAAATTGCCTGGTCAGAATTTTATGTCCCTGTAATGCAACAATTGTCACAACTCTTTGACTGGGTCTTGAGCAAAACTGAGAGACAGCAGCAATAAAGCAATGAGAAGGAACAGAAAGGTGTTATGTTGTTAGGAATGTGGCTGCAATGCGACACTAGCATTTTTTAAAACATTTTTTAAAAGGTGGCTGGAGAATATGGCTTCAACATTACTGCAAAATTGTGACCACATATGAAAGTGGCCACACATTTATATTGCACTCCGTTTTACACAATACACACAGCTATGAGTCATGATATTAACATTTCATTTCAGTGGAACCTCTGGAGGTTTTGTTCTTGGTATTGTTCCTTTGCACATGTGTGTATGCTGAGAGGATTTGTTTGGATTGTAATCAGATATTGAAAAGCATAATGTCAACAGTCTGACAGAAACGTCAGATTTGAGCTCTAATGTGCATGCAGCACAACAAGTCAGATAGGTCTTGTTGTTAATTAATGATCTCAGTCATGGGAATAATGGATGTTGAAGAGCATTTGTAATCAGGTCTGTGGGTAAGTGTTGTGTTTCAGTGGCATATTTATGCCCACCTGCATAATTATGGCATCCAGCCATCAGTTTGTCAGGATCTTGGATGTTCAGGGGTAACAGTGACATTTGAGAGAGACAGATGGTGGTAGATGAATGTCGCAGGTGAAAGGCAAGCGAGGGGTAGTTTGTACTGTATGCCTGGTGTGATAAGAGCATGATGTGTGGGTACGTGTCAGGGACTATGGTTTGAGTGAATATGACACAAGTTGAGACAGCGATGTCTTCACTTGTGTTTTGTTTATGAATCAATACATACCATTTTTAGCCTGCAGACAGAGGGAGGTGGACATGTGCTGTATGCAATTTGAGCAATGAACAAGAAAACATGGGCCCAAGGAAAGGGGCTGGTATGTGGGAGGCATGTGTGCTTTGTCTTCACCCACACTCAAACCTGTCAAACAAACAACACTCGTCTTCCACCCCCAAACTGCGGCAACCAATAGGGGCTCAGATTCACAAAACTCAATTTCTTGCCTCATGGCCATTGTTTCTCAAATGAGATCGTGTGGAACAAAGTGTTTGATTATTGTAGCTAATGGCTGAGAGACACTACCATAAAAGCAATAGTGCATACTATTATTGGCAAAAATGCTTAATTTTTCTAGTTTCTATTATAAATAATATTTGACTTTCACTTCTTCATGTTTCACTGAGGGACATAAAAACAGAAAAGTCTGAGTAGAATAGAAAGAAAATGAATTTTAAAGAAATCTATCTCGTATTATGGTAATCATGTGGTCTAAAAAAACAGTCCAAAAATCTTATCCTCTTAATCCTTCCTTGTTGCAAAAGCACAGGATTTGCTGTTATAAGCGCAAGATTGTGATATTTGTTTAATTTCAAGAAATTGATTATTTAGGCCTGTTGCCAGCAGGCTCAGGAAAACTGAGACCAGTAGTCACATCACAACAGGAAGACTGTTGGAAATCAATGAGGACAGCAACTTCCTGGAAAAGGGCAAGAACCTGCCGATACTGTCAACAGCCAATAATGCCAGATAAGAAGGATGTGTTGAAGCAAACACTGTAAAACAGGAAGAGGGGAGGTGATTTCTGAGGAGGGATGAACTTGTTTGAATAAATGTATGAAATATACTGAAAAACATTGGCCAAAATGGCTGTTATCCATAATGTTTACTGTGTCAAGACATGAGTATAAATGTCTTGGTGGCCGCAATCACTGTCACATATTGACATAAAGTTGGGGGTTGGAGATGAGCATGACAGCTGTGTCTGTGGTTTGGCTGTTTATTTATCACTTTGAATCGCTACAGCTCAACAGTTGCTCAAAAGTGGAAAGAGGCAAAGGTCAAGTATTGGTTAAATGCAGCCTGGAGCTGTCGTTGCTCTCCCCACTGCAGTCTATCTGCATGCAGACCAATTGACCAGGCCTCCACCAGAATGAACAAATGCACAGTTAATCATTTCCATGGCTCATCCTTTACTTTGTGTTTAATAATTATTTTCTCTATGCGATCCTGGAGAGAATCAGCGAAGCCACTGATCCAATAAAAATCGGGACACAAAATGAATTACCTTTCCAGTGAATGGCCTTGTTAGTGACCAAGCAGTGAGGTTATGAGGAGACAGGAATGTAGATTAGGAATAAGGTTTTATTTACCCCAAAAAATTCCAAACTCTTACAAAACCAAGACAAACTTAATAACTAGGCCTAGGCCTGACCCAACATAATGACATAAGGTAACACATATATACTGGCTTGGCCAAACCATATGACACACAAGGGATAAACAAAATGGGTGCCAGCTACAACTAAGGAAAACTAACTAACCCGCCCCCTCCCCCCCCCCCCCCACCCGCCTTTTGCTTGACCAGGAAGAGTCCTACCCCAACCACGCTAACTGAAAGGCAAAGAAATTATTAATATAACAACATTGTGCAGAAACCTACATTGTTCAAATGTGTGCACTCCACTCAAACAATGTAAGGCTCAAAGTAAATCAATCAAACAAACTGTGTAGTATCAAACTGTGTAATGTTAATTGTTTGATATGGTTGCCTGCAAATTAAACTGACCTGTGTAGATGATCAAACTAAGGTGGAGAGTGAGTTGGGTGGATATTATCCTGTGTGGCTATGGCTATCACAAACCTCCACAAAAAGTTAATAATAAGAGACAAGATAATAGAGTTAAAGTGAAATCTTCACCCTACATTAACACAGAGATTGAATAATGTTCCAAAAAATAATTAACCAAATAGAAATGGTCTCAACTCGTGCTTTGGTACATTGTGCTGCTACGTGGGATTAAACTAAATATTTAGCACCTATAAGCTGCTCTTCTAATGAGAACAATGGCTTTCCTTCTTTCAAATATAATTAAATTTCCTCTTTGCTCCAGCCAAGAGCTATTTTGAGAACCTGCCTCTTATTTGTTCCTAGCAGGAGAAAATGATTAACCCAAACATAAGCTGGATTCAGATATGAAGGCATTTTTCCTCCCATACTTTATAAGTTGATGTATGACACATACTGTAAATGTTTCACCTGCTGAACGATGTCCCAGGGATGTTAGAGATGAAATTTAAAAAAACATATAGACAGATATAAGCATTAATATAAGTTTCCAAGAGGTCATATGCAGAAGAAATGCTAATAGCTTCATTAAAAACTGATGAATTCTAATTATTCTACTTTCAAATTAAATGAGGTGCTGACTGTGTCATCAGCTGACTGGAAGCACAAACAAGACCACCCTGTTGTATTTGAACCTTTAAAACCAATTAATGCAAGAGTAATTGATCAAAACCGTTATTGTAACACACACATCTAGCCTGGCGTATACCACAGATGATAAAAAATTCAGGACGGTACAATATTTCCCTCAGGATCAACACTCACTTGACCCTCATGATGTGATACTATCAGAATATTTTCCTTGACAGTATCACTAAACAATATCAATATCAAAAAAGGCAATACTTTTTTAAACCTATACTCTTATTTACTTAAAATATGATGAAAAGATCAGTTTTTCAGCTATAAGACAAAAATGTGTACACCAAAACACAGAGACTCTGATGTCTTTTCTTTCTTCTAACCACACTAGCATAATAATCATGAGCATAATCATAATAAAAATAATGCCCAAAAGGACAAATCCAGTCCCCATTTTAATAAATAGCAAATCACTTTGATCATTGACTAAATTAATTTTAATGACACCATTAAGTAAACAAATTAATTTTTTCAACCGTAGTTTATATTTAGTGCCAAATTAACACCCGTTACCATGACATGCTGCACCACAATGGATATTGGCCTTTTTTTTGGTGAGCACACACAGTATGAATTTAATATCAGACAGCTATTAAATATCCAAAAAATAAAAAAGCACAAAGACAAAATGTGTGCAGGAAGGGAGGAAAATACTGTGATACTGAGTGTTAGGATGGCTGTGTAGAGATAGGACTTTAAAAGCAGGACACTTGAGGCAGACCAACCAGGTGTTTATTTCACCCACACTAAACACATTCAACAATTCTACATATAAAATACTGTGGAAACCAGGCAGCATGCGGTCCTGAAAGCAGCAGTGTTCGATGGAAACTGGCAGCCTTATATAGCCTGCCACAGGAAACGACTTCAATCCCTACCAGTGTACACAACAAATACATAAAAATATATTTATACTGAACTACTGCCAAATATTCTGCATTATCTTAATATATGTTACACATTACATAGAACCATAGAAAATCTGAACAGCAGATTAAAGTAACACCCCCAAACTGATTACAATATGGAGTCTCTCAAAACCTTCAAATTGGTGCTCAGATATCCGGGTACCCTTTTTTGCCCTAACACCCTGGAGAGAAGACGCAACAGCTGTGTCCCAATTCAGGGTCCACATCTTTCAAAGACTGCATTGGAAACCTAATGTGCCACAGCAGTGAGACAGAGACTGTCTCATTTCCAAGGCTCATCCAAAAGTGGCCGAGAAATGTGACCTTCTTATCTTGAATTTGGAGGATCCTGGGTATGGATCCTTCATGGCCCAACCTATCCCAGAATGCATTTTGGAAGATGGCAGAGGTTTTGAGCCAGGCTAGGCTGTTGTAATTTTCACTGTAGGACTCTTTATGTCTCTTTATGAAGTTTTAATATTTTTCAGGTGACCATTTTTTTTCTTTGTGAGATGTGAGGAGCTGCTGGCCAGGAAAGAGTTTGTTATCTCCACTGCTAACAGCTTAGCCTGAAATACTGTATATGATCTGATGAACTGATCTGTGCAGCTCTTTGGTGATTTATCACTGGATTTAATGTCTCTGCAGCATTTTGACATGCGATATAATTCCTTTTAAGATAAATATTGGTCTCAGGTTAAATCCAACAATTGCAGCTGCTATATTAGTTACACATTAGGAATGTAAAGCATGGCTTCTTATTTTTACTGGACAGAACAACAGTCCTGTCTGTGGTACTGAATAAGTACAGATATTGCCACATTTCACTAAATATTAATATATTAAAATGAACAGATCAGTCCATATTAAATGTTGTTTTATTTTATTAAACTATGCAACAGCTTGACATTTTATTATAGCTTCATTACAGACTGAATAACATAATGTACTGCATTTCTTGTCATCAAGGTTTTTTTGTGAGGAAACCTATTAGTGGAGCTTTAAATTGAGATTATTTTATTAGTTTTGCTGAAGATGAGTCGGTACTGTCAGCAGGAACGCTGCTGTTCCAGTTGCAGAATAATCGTACTGCATCCTCTTGTCCTCAGAAGCAATTTAAGAGAAAAAGAGAGAGGTTGAGCTTCTTCAGCTCATGAAGGAAAACACAGGGCTGCAGAGAGGCAGAGCAGAACACAGGAGAGCAGAGAGAGAATAGACAAGCTCCTCTCTCTACTCAAGAGATAAGCTGAACAATGAAAAATATTGAATGAAGGAATTAAAATAATTGTTAAATACATTTATTATTTCAATTATTTTTAACAATTTACAACATAAATAAAGTACATATTTTCAGAAAGAGACAAGAATAAGTACAGACAAAACACTACTTCAAAATGTTATTTTGACAAAAAGAAATCTCACAACAAAAAATTCTAGGGCATTTTTTTTCCTACAAAACATTTTAAACAAATGGGAATCATAGCTGTACAATTGTTTTACTTATTAAAAACAGTCATGGTCATGGTGTACTGCTACCTCCTCCAGGGCAGGTTATCAACTGCAGCTGTCAAGGTTGCTAGGCAACAGGAGCAGCGCTTCGTGACCTGAGGGTAAGGGCGGGAACAGCTGGTGATCGAAGGCTGTCAGAAGTCAATAGTACTGAGTCAGTATTCCCGACTTCCAATCAAAATATATCCCAATACGCCTGCTCGGGAAAACGACTACAGCAGCTGATTTAACAGATTAGCACACTTTAAAATAGATGGGAGGAGCAGGCTAGGACCACATGCTCACAAAGACAAGTCAACTGAATATAAATGGAATCTACAAAGTAGCACGTTTCACAACACAAACATTATATGAAGTAAAATTTGATTTAAAAAAAAAAGGTTCTTCTTACTGTGTGTACTACCATATGTGCTGTGATGTCAGGTGTGTTTCTGTTGGCGAACTCAGGCTAGATGAAACGTTTTTTAACCTGGAAGTCTGACTTTAATGACGATTCCATTGCACTTCTCCATGACGGAGGTATTTGTTTCTGAGTACAGTGGATTGTAGAACCATGCTCGGCTTGGCCTTCTTCGAAAGATGTGGCACCTGAATTAGGACACAGCGGATGAGTGACCTAATCACACGCATTTTACGTTATATTTTTGCACAATTAAGTTACAACAGTTAACCATGCATTCATTTCATCATCATTTTGGCAAAGGTCAAACAAAATTAGCACATTGAGGTAATCAAACTTGCCAAACTGAGTGTGTTTCTTTCCTTCACAGGGTTTGCCACCATTCAGTCAGTCCCAGCTGAGAGGCAGTCCCAGCTGAGAGGCATCTACAATGTCTACAAAACACACATCGTTAATACAGCAAAAAGTTTCAATAAAAAAAGACTTGAAGTTTGTGCCTCATTTCATTTACTAATTATGTATACAAATGCATAGTACAAATCTATGAAATGCTCTACAAGATACGAATAATGAAAGGGACCTTCATTTCACTTAGTAATGTGAAAGTATTTCAATTGCAAACTGGTATTGTGTTAATTTGTCACACTCCTAGATATCAGAGACAATCACTTTGATGCTGGATAATAATTCTACACTGATTCATCTATTGAGAAACTGCTTGAACTGCTTGAACTAAGTATGCAGTAAAATGTGAAAAATATATTAGAAAGTCCCGCCTGCTGCCAATGATAAAAGAGTTGGATTTAAAGTTCTTGGGCTAAATCTCTGGCAAGCTGAGAGATTAGAGGCAAGGCTGTGAGTGGGTCAACAGGGATGTCTTTGTCAGAGTTCACACCTCAGCAAACACAACACAGCCTGCAGGCCCAGGAAAAAGTGGAGGAAGGAAAATGAATCAAAGAAGCAATTTTCTTTGCACCACGTATACATAGGAACTATTTATCTCAAGTTTAACAAATATATGACAATGGACCTGCAGAACAGCTTTTTGATTCTGTGCTAGAAAAGATTGCTCCCTCCATAAATGACTTGAGTAAAAGTTTGTATTGCTTCAGCTCAAAAAGTAAATAAACTCAAATTCCAGCTCATAAAGAGCAGGTGAGGCAGAAGATCCTTTAAGTCTGCATCAGGTTGTTTCGTGCCCCGATATCTAGTGAAGAGGGGCTTAGACAACCTCTGCTCATCAAAGAGGTTCTCACATAAAGGCACACATTGATTTGTCCCACATCCTGCTGACAGAGCGACTGATGCACTGATGAGAAGAGAGAGGACTCAGAGTACTCTATCTTACTTTCCCCTCCAAGAGGAGCTTGGTAAAATGAGACCCAGCTGACACTTTTGAAGTCTGTGTCCTGTGTGGTGAAAATATGACAGCTCTCCAGGGATAAGGAAGGACAGCCGACTTCTCTTACACTTCACTGTGCTCCCTCCAGCCCTTTATCAGTGGATCAGGAGGTGTTCTCCTTTCAAGCCACTAAAAGCTGAAGGCAAAGTCAGTGTGATCAGGTCCTACAAAGTGTCACTGCAGTTATTTCAGGCCAGTGCTGAAATCAACGTCACTTGTCCAAACTATATTTGGGAAAAGAAATCTTAGATCGTTCCCCAGTTTTCAAGGAAAATTATACAAAAAGAAAATACTTTACAGTATTTTAGCCATGCTGACAACACAACACAGCTATAAGGATAACAATTTGATGGTTGTTTAGTTGGTCCAACAACAAACTGATCTATTTGATGGACTGCCATGAAATTTAGCACAAACATTCATGCCCCCCTCAGGATCAGTTGTACAACTTCTGATGATCTCTCAACAAGATCCGGCGCCATCATCAGGTCATAATTTTATGAATTTTTGGTTCATAGTGATTACATTCCCATAAACCTCAGCTGGACTTAGTGTTTAGGGCTAAATACCAAATTAAGATTTTATATATTACCTTGAGCCGGAAAAAAGGTTATTCTTATTGGACCAGTCTTTTATCCAGCTCTTATAATACACCCATGTGCTGTACTATGTAACAAAAAGTCCATAGGCTATGGTAAGTTGCACTAATTTTTTCTGTTTAATTGGGAGTTTGTATTTCATTGTCAGACACCAGACATTTGGGTGTACAGTATGAAGCAAATTTCCAGCACCTATACTGGGAGATAGAAGACTATTCTGTATTACATCCCCACATTATGAGTTAGGTTGTTAAGGTGAGCGTTTAGTTTGATAAGTGCACTGTGAAGTACATTATTTTTACATAAAATCCCCTATCTAATGCATTGTTCAGGTACTCATGGCATTTCAATGGACCAAACTTTGTGGCAAACTCCGCCTACAGATCCATCTAACCTGGCTGGGGAGAAAAACTACTCGATATGTCTGCAAAACTAGAATGACTGAAATCCAGGAGTATCATTGGTGTAGAGTTTGATGTAGCTACACTAGTCAGGGCATACTTATACTTTGGAGAGCATCCAGTGGAGTGATTTTTAGTCATGCTCAAGTGAAATAAGGAGGCAAATGATAGACAGCAATGAAGGGAAATATGCTCTCAGTGTATTCAGGTGTGACCAGCCAGCTGCCCCTGGGAGACATGAACGTTATTCACATTTCACCATGAGACTGAATTTGAGCCGTGAATAAATCGCTCAAGTCAGCAAAGGCTCTGAGGAAATAAATGACAGTGTGAGAGTAAGAGAGAGAACGACAGAACTGCGGGAATTCATAATGGGCAAAAAGAGAGTTCGAGTAAAAGGGAGAGAAATCATGAGGGCAGTGAATATATTATTTTAATGAGAAGCTTTCATTTCACAGATTTGGGGCACATCAAAAAAGAGCACAGAATATATTTTAAGATTTTTCTCATACAATAAAAATGTATGATGCCAAAAAGTGGCCTGCTCATTACACAGACAGCGAAAACACCCCATACAATAATAATTTACAGCTTTTGAGACAGTTGGACCAAAGATGCACGACTGCAAAATGTACATTTATATTATTTGTGTTCATAAAAACAGCAATAACATCATGAATTATACCAAATATTTCCATCCAGGACCTCAAACAGCAAAATACCAATTACCCTGAAAACCATGAAGCCCCCCATCTCTATCTGCGGTACAAAACGTTTCAGACAGCTGAAAACAGGCCCAGGAGGGTGGCAGGGGGGAAATGAGAATGGTGGATGATTATGCTGAGGATGCAACACTTTTTCAACTAAAAAAGCCTGATTGCATTGGGCAGGGCTGATGGGTTGTTACATTTCCCAGTCAACATGGTGCTGTGTGGAAATGCCAAGTGTTTTCTCATTGACAATAGTTAAGCGTCCGTGTATGTGCTTGGGGGCAAGAACTCTCCTGGCTGACATTTGGATGGCTTAAGGGGAAAGCAAATGTGATGACACATCCCTCATAGTCCCTTTTAAGAGTTAGAAGTGTTCATGTTGTAGATGCATGTTAATTGCCTTGATATTTCATTCATCACCAACAGTGTAATTGCCTGCACAGTGACGCAGATACTTGCACTGATCCTGCTAAATGGATCATAACTCTTTATGTTCTTCCTCTTGGCACTCCTAAAAAATTATTAAACCAAAGAAATGCAAAATAACCTGCACATACCAGACTGTGGTTATAAGTATCTGTAATGTCTATTGAATGCCAGTTATTTCTCTTTGGAAACGATAGCTTGTTGTCTCTCACAGGAGATGCATCTTGTCACATTAGCCAGTAGTTTGATTTTCACTCATTAATGCTTTATGATTTTTTGTAAAATGGGGCTTTTTGCCTTAAAGGATGTGCTTTTTTCCCTCTCTGTTGTGACACCTATTCAAGGTCAAAATTAAACTTTTTTTCTAATACAGAAAATGTCCTTCCATGATCTAAATATACAGTACAGTATATATGTGGTTTGTGTGCAGGCATACTATATAATGAGGGTTACAGGGGTGCACAGAAATACTTGACTCTAGCATTTTAACAGTCATGTGATCAGTAGTCAATACTGAACTAGTAAGACAGGGGAGGTACACTGTTAACACTCACAGACATGATTAAGCTTACACAATTTATGCACACACAGCAACACTGTGTCCTTGGCTGTCACATTAATGGCTTATCAATAGTTCTTCAGCAGGGACACATTTGTTTGCACATCCACAAGTATCTGTGGTCAGCTGTGGTCTTAGCCTGAATATCAGCACAATGGAAAAAAGACAAAACATTCAACCATCACTGCAATGCATTGAAGTTTAAAGATTCAAAACCCAAGAAAGCTCTGGTTTCTCTTGTGATTGCTGGATGAGCAACCTGCAACCTGAACAAGATATAATGTAAGAGGTGGAAAGCAAAGAGATCAAGATGTCCCAGATGTCTGGAAAATTATGATGCAGGATGATTATAGTTGAGAACTGGGTGCAGTTAATCTCTGGAAATACTGTTTGATTGAATCCGACAAAGAGAAGGAGCCAAAAAGTTTAGAAATAGGAACAGTTGGTTTGAAATTAAATCTAGGATTCTAAGACTTACTGGCTACTTAATTAACTGTATCTCATTTTCCCTCATGAAATAAACCCAACACATTTGACACTCAAATCAAAAGTGCAAATACTAGTTGTTGTATATCTTCTTAGCATAACATAGAGGTTTAAAACACAGGCAGTTATTAAGGGGAGGAACATAAGAGATGATAGAGAGAAACCACAAGGAAGTAAAACTAGATTTTGTTACTGTACTCATACATGTAAACCTATGACTGGAACAGTAAAAGGGCATCATGTAAGCATGAAAAGCATCTTAGACATAGTACAGAACATTTCATTTTTGATGCCAAAATTATTATAATAGGTCAACTGCAGATTGACTTTGAAAAGAGGTGGAAGATTTGAGTAGACTGTGTTTTAAAGAATGAGTTTGAAAATGAGACTGATAGGGTGCAGAATTTGCTGCTTTATTGTAAAATGGAAATGCAACATTTTACTTAGTTTAATTTTAATAGACTTGCATTGAAGCTTACACTGGTGCATGCTCTGTAAGTTAGAAATTATCCCACTACAGGCAGCAGGTCTGAATAACTGAAGCATTGAATCTCAGCCACCTCTTGAGGCTCTGTCTGCCACTGACCCTGCAGTCTGACCTTCCTGTTGAGGGACCAAGTGAAAATAGCAGTAGGACAGACAAATAAATAAGTAATGCTGAACACACTGCAGACATTCTGAAAGATGACAGATAAGTGGGTACAGTATGTGGGATAAAGGAGGAGGAGGAGGAGGAGGAGGCAGAGACAGACAGGCACCATCGCTTACAGCAGAGAGTGATGAAATAGACGCTGCAGCTATTTTCTACTAAACTTAGTGCTGACATGTTAATGGTTGAAAGGCAACACCATATAATAACAAGTCTGGATAGGCACAAACAGGTATGAGAGGTATAATTATCATTCTACTGTGAATGATGCAGTAGAGATGCTTCATTTTCTACAGAATACATACTTTGTGCAAGCTTTTATAAATTGTACATTTCCACAGTAAACTGTAATTACATGAGAGTGGACAGCCACACAGACAAATGTGATGCTTGGTTTTCATCAAACTAAATTTCATCAATTCAGCCCCTGTATGAGGGACATAGAGAGATAGACTTGCTCATGAAAGTCATGAGGCGTTTTTCTTTAGAACAGCCAAGAGTAAATTGATTTGCCCGGGGAAAGGTGAAGGAAAAGAATAGGCCTGTCACTCAACAATAGGCCCATCACTTATTCTGTGTCAGATTTCAGCGGACCGTGCCAAGCCTGGCAGGTGACTGGGTCACACACATGAGACTCCCCCCTCACCTGAGCTCACCAGCTGTTGCCATGTCAACAGAGGATATGGCCACAAGGCATGACAGGTGTGTGTGTATGTATAGATTGTGCCAACTGCTGGTAACACTGGTGCTGCGTTGATCCTATGTTGTTCCACAGAATAATATTTCACTATTAAAAAAACACAAGAGGAATTTAAATTCCTGTGAATCAACTGAACACAATCTGTGAAAACAATGAAAATGTAAATCTATGATTTTAGCACCTGTCCTTGTGGGCTTAAAAGGCAAAATACACTATTTAAACTGTGTTTATTGAAGAAATATGCCACCCATATACAACATTATGAATCTTTTAGGTGTTTTTAATCATGTTTGGAAAACAATTATAGGTATATGAGTATACGCTATATCAAGCTTTGGTTAAACAGACAGTACTTATTAGATTGATGCAATCAGTTTGCACAGGACTTGTTGAGCATAAAAAAGGATAAAATAACAGCAGACTTATTCTTTGATAGAATATTGCTTTTGTAAGAACAAAGTTTCATGTGCAAATTTTAGGACATCATTACCAAACTGTTTAGAGAAAAAGCCTAGCAACTGCATATAAAAGATGATAGTAGCAGTAAAAATGTGTGTTATGCATGAGCAGATACATCCACAGTACGCTCCCAGTTGTCCTCTCTGGAGGAAGATGCTTTCCTGTTATACGCCTTCTAATGAGTACAAGCCCAAATTAGCATATACCCAATTACGTCATAGCTCAGGTTCCAGGTGCCATTCATCAGCTAGTACAGTACATTGTGGGGTCAGTTGAAATAATTTATAGAATGTAGAGATATAGAAAATATATAGAAAGTAAATACTTGGAATGAACATGCTGTTGGGGTTGATACTAATACGTCTATTTCTATGTTAGCTGAAATCTCTATACTATAAATGTAACATTTTACACCCTGAGTGGTCTTATCGTGACTATTCGGCTGGTTTCACTGATCTCGATCCAGAAGGTAAAGGTTGACCCCGGGCAGATTTTCCCATGGAAGAATGCAAATTGGATTGGCTGCTGTTCCCAGCCCAGGAGCAACAGCAGTCTGTGATGTGTAGTCACTCTTTAATCTCACAAAAGACTGAGATAGCTTTTATGTTCAGGGGCCTACAGTACATCAAATAGCAACATACTGTATATTGAAAAAGGAAAGTGAGCTTGAAATTTCTTGACCTCTGAACCCAAGCTCAACAGCAAATCAAGAAAAGCAAGAACAGAAGATGAGTGACATTTTTCGGCATTAAGGAGACAGTTAAAAAGGAAGGCTTGCTGCCTACCATCTGTTTGAAAATCTCTGACCTTGGTAATTTCATGCCAACACACTTTCTTTCTTGACAATGATGATGAGAGGTAAAAGCATGTTATCAAAGGAAGAGCACTGGCTGGGAAAGCTTTGCAAATGAGAGGCACTTTGACCCACTTACTGTACTGCTTCACTGTCAATCGACTGGAGAAGAAAGTAATTTCCTTCCAGAACAACATGAGATGAACATGAGACTGCTCTCCATAGTTGAATAAATCTAGACTCCTTTTAATAACGCATTATTTGTAAAAGTATATAGCACCCTCCTTTTCCTGCCTTATTCCTAATCCCTAATCCCTACTTGACGTCATGTTATTTGCCTTTGAGAATACCCGAAATGTACTATCACTGTAATTCAGGTAGCTTTTCGGCTACAAGGAAAGGCCACATACTTTGGGTAATTTATCACTGTACACTGCCATACCACTGACATGGCAATTTAGGGGATTTCATTCTCTATATATCCCTCTGAGACACAAATACCAGAGTGCATTTAACCACAGCTGCCAGAAGTGGCAAGGAATACCTCGTTATGTAAGGACATTTTGACACTTTGGCGGTTATCTTCAGGATAGAGGGGACTCATGGGATCACTAATGAAGACCTTGCCTCTTGATTTAGCGATGCCCCATTAGTAGCCAATAAAACTGTCTAGTTTTCCATATGTCATCGGATACATTTTTATTCCTTAATAACTATCTTAGCATATTGTCCCCTGCCAACATACTATACACCCTCAGCTCATTTAATTTAACAGTTACATGTCTGGAAAAGCTTGTAAGAGCTGGGCTGATTTTGAGAGACCACTAAGATGGACAGGGAGAAGAGAATTTAATCATCCTTACTGTTAAAGCTCCTCCTCTTTATGTCTGTCTTGCATGCTGCCTTCAGGTGTCAGCTGGGGGAGAGAGCAGAAGAAAGCAAAACCCAAAGAGGCTCTATTGGATCACGTGGCTGCAAGTGTGAAATTGTTGCCATGGTTCAGTGGCGCACCTGCAAGGATTCAAGTTACTTATGTGTTTGAAACTGGGCCAAATGAAAGTCAGTCAGAAGAGGAAATAGACATTTTGGAGACAAATTGGTTATTAAACTAGGGGGAAAAAATATTGCAGGTGGTGATTAGACGTAGCTCCTTACAAAGCTCTATTCCCCTGAGCTCTCTTCAACAAGCTTTCATCCAGTCCTTTCAATTATTGTACACTCACCACTGTAGATGCTGAGGATTTTAAGCTAGCCAATTAGCCAACAAGTTTGGATCAACCTAGATCCATGGCCAGCTGTCCCCGAGCCACTGGCATGCTACTACTACTCTACCAATCATCCAGAAGGAGTTTATGTAAACACCACTTTGATCCCCATCGATGACGTCAAGCGCACAGACCCTTCAAGTCAAACTAAATGAGCCTCAGAGTTTGCAAAGAGGGCAACTTGGTAACAGTGGTGATCTGTACCTATTAAGGGGTTGATGGCATTTGTTGTCAGTCATGCTCACATGCAGTAGGGGTGGGAGTTCAAAGTTAGCACACAAATTGTCACGTGCTGAGGGGGAAAACACACTACCCACCCACTCACACACATCTGTCTCTGTGGAAATGAAAATGGGATGTATTAAGGAAAACAGTAATGCAACTCTTTCCATATTTCTTTTGAAAGTTTGGTATTTTATTGCTATAGAAAGACAATGGCTCAACACAGCAAGAATGAGATGTCAAAGATGATATGGAGTAAATCTTAAACATTTTTATAACATTAAAAATTACAGTATTTCCTAAACCAATGTTTTATTGATCAACAGTGCTAACTTACCTCCTATGTGAAAACCTGCTCATTTGACTAAATCTAAAATTAAAAGCATACAGAGTAGGGCTGGGCGATTAATTGAATTTTAATCGCGATATCAATTTTGGCCTTCCACGGTTATAAAAACGTAATAATCGACATAAAGCGATTATTGTTCCGCGCGGCGCACCTGTGACATAAATCCAACGCCCCCGTCTTTCCCAGCAAGTTCTGTGTCCCGCCCCTTATGTTAGACCCGCTGGAGGAACGGTGTGTTTCTGCGCGGATCTGGGAGATTTAAAGTGACAGAAAGGCCTTTGGTTGACAAGAAGAAAGGTAGGTGCTCTCAAGTTTCATGAAAAGTTTGGCGTGAGATCACACAGCTATCAGGATTTTTGCCATAATCGTCCAGCCCTAATACAGAGGTTAAAATTCTTATATAAAACAGCTGAGAGAAATGTGGAGTGTTCAATGCACAGTGAACAGCATTTAGGCATGGTACAAGTCCAGTGCTATAAAATGATATAAAATCACATTTAAGGTTTGTTGCAAAATTAAAGCTTTATACTGTAAATAGCACATCACAGAACTGTAATCCCCGAGAATTTTTCAAACTGACACATTTTAGATGAAGGAATGATTTTCACATATTTAAAAAAGGCACAGCGCTTTAGTATTCTTATTTTTAGTATTATATATTTTCAGCGACACTTATATTCACTATTCTGTGGATTACAACTGGAACAGATCACAGATGGCCAGCTGTGTTTTAGACACTGACAAGGCTGGGTAAAGCGGCTCAGTAAACCTGTGCTTGTAGGAATGCATCAAAGCTAGAGTGCCCTCTGGTGTCACACTAAAGAATGATAAAACACCCTCCTCGAAGTCGAGGAGCATTCCGACCCTTTGCAGCCTGTCTGCATCCACGGCAACCGCCACCTTGTTATGTAGAGCCTCCACCTTCCGTCTGTCACAGGTCAGGCACCAGGAGTACGAGTTGAAGCCCAGGCGAGAGTTGTCCTTTTGGCCCTTCCTCTCTATCTGACCCTCACACAGCCCCACTTTCCAGCGGCCCTCATCCACAGACACGCTCGCCTCCCAATACCAGCGACCCCCCTCTAGGGCACGGGAGGCTAGGACCTGTGGAAAGGAGCTGAATCGAGCCTCCTGCTCTGTGTAGGTCTGCTGGGCCTCGCTGTAGGTCACCCTCCTGTTGTTTTCAGACAGCTGCAGCTTGGGATGGGCTGTATCTGCATCCAAGACGGGGATGGTACCATCTGTGCAAATGAAATTTTGAAAAGAATTTAAATAGGAAGATTAAGACTAATTGAATATGCCACCTTTGGGCCTTCAGATTGCATTTACTTATTCTGTATAATTAGCTGTGATTAATGAGTGAGTAGAAAATAAACAGGTGTTGCTATGAAAACTGTTTGCCTTACAGAGCAGCCTGTAGAGGTCTCTGTCTTTACTCGTCGAAGTGATGACGACTGTGTCCAGCCGTTTCTCGGTCCACATCTGCAGAAATTTCAGCCGGGCTTGATCCACTTCCTCTGGCGCTTCCAACTGATCCAAACAACTTCCCATGTCCCCAGCCCTGAAGAACAGGAGCAGAGTGAGAGGAGAGCAGAAGGCATATATGTGTGTGTGTGTTCAGTAAATCAACACTTTCCATACAACTAGGTACAATTTTAAAAGGATCACTTACAGTTGGGCTACCTTGCTGTATTCCTGTCATGTGAGAAGGAGAAAAAAAGCAAAAATGTTGTGTTAGCTTTCATAAGGCAACCATATGTATTATACTTTACCAACCAATCATCCATCCTCACCATAATGAAGGCCTGGTCTTGGATGTGTTTTTCACCCTTGGCATCAGCCAGCCCCTCCAGGGTGTGCAGGCCTTGCTGGATGGATTGCAAGGAGCTCTGGAGTTGGCGGAGTTTCTCCTCCAGCCCTCCTAAAACCTTGCTCTCCTCCTTT
Source organism: Scomber japonicus (assembly GCF_027409825.1). Lineage (NCBI taxonomy): Eukaryota > Metazoa > Chordata > Actinopteri > Scombriformes > Scombridae > Scomber > Scomber japonicus. The sequence goes on from NC_070582.1 coordinate 12,499,875, forward strand.
GTCACACACTGAAGAGCTGTTTGCTCCTCCTGCTCCAGGGCCTCCCTGATAGCTCCATACTGCTGCTGCACCCCTGCTCGAGCCTCGCTTAAAGCCACCTGGTGATGGAGGAGGGATTTGTACACACAGACACAATGTCAATTAATATCATGTAATGTGATGCTTGTGATTCTTAAAAAGATGTTCTCATTGATGAGAGAAGACTCTGATGTCCAATCACTGCTCTACCACACAAGTAAGAGAATAAATTAAAACATCTGAGTTTTTATATTGTGTTTCTCAAGCTATATTAACGTCAACAGTGCTTGTACATTTTATCAATCTGCAATCTGTGTAAACAATGCATGTGTAACCATATCTTCAGCTCAAAATAAAATTCAATCAACACAGCTGATATTGGGCTTTAAAAAAAAAATGTATTTAACTTGTCTCAAATTTCAGAATTACTTGAAAGGGAAGACAAGTCTTCCTCCTGCATCAAACAGTGTGAATGATACACATAACTGCGGAAAGGTTTAATCACTTGTAGTTGATTTGTATACCAACAAAACTGAAATCTCAATGCAATGCTGCAGCTCCATGTATTCTCTAACTTTTTTGGTCAAAATATCCAGAATCTGCACATCTGTCACATATAACACATCTTGTGATCCTAAGCAATAAACTCAAACATATATGATTTAGTGAGAATTACATTTTTAAGATTCTTACTGTGGAAGTCTCTTTTTGCTGAGTGAGTTCAGTCATCGTTGTCTTAACTTGCAGTTCAGTCTCCTGCAGTTGTTTGATTTCCTCCTTCAGATTACCCTAAGAAAATATGTACACATTTAAAAAAAAAAAAAAAAAAAAAGCACATATATCTAAAGTTAAACCAACATTACTGTGTGTCTACAACATGTATGGTGCTGTAGAGTCAATGTTTACCCTGAGCTCTCTCTCTGCCTCTCTGATGCTGATGCAGACATGGTTGCGATGGGAACCTATGACTGTACACACAGTGCACACACACAGTGCACACTGCCTGCAGTAGATACGGTTCATCTCATGGTGCTCCTGGCATTTCCAGAGAGAAATGTCCTCCATGGGAGGAACCAGGGTGTGACTCTGAAACACAGGGGAGTCCAAGTGGGGACGCAGATGCTCTGCACACATGGAGGCCCCGCACACCAGACAGGTCTTCACAGCAGACTGATATACTGTTTTAGGGCAATAATGGCAGGGCACAGGCCTGGGTTTTTTGCTTTCTAGCTTTGCAAAGATGCCAATATGGCTTGGAGATCCTGAAGCAGCTCCAGGTTGTTTGGTTAGAGGTGACTTGCTGACATGGGGCGCAGGGGACTTATCTTTTCCTGGAGTTGAGACCCCTGGAAATGAATCAGAGTTGGTGGGTGAGGCAGGTTTTTGTGGCGATGCACGAATTCCTGTCATTTGTATGTCTTTCTTGGGTGTTGCAAGAAGAGGCGCATCACATATATCTACTTCATCAGAGCTATCAGAGTTATCCAGTGTGACGACTTCTACTGATGTATGCGGGCTCTGCTGGGTTGACATTTCTTGTGGCACATCACTTGCAGGTACTGCATTGCTCTCGGAGTTGTCACTGGAGGACGGGCCGTCACCACTTTCAGACTGTGTAGATTTTCGGGTCACTTCTGTCTTAGCTGCCTCCACACCACTCCACTGCATAGGTTCCTGTGACAAGGAAGTGGTGGGAGTCTCAGCATCACTTGGCCTCTCCGAAGCAGATACCTTACTTGACCGTTTTGTGTCAGGTTCTTCTGGTACAGGTGTGCTGGCCTTCCTCTTCCCGAGTAGTCGGCTGGTGAGTGAGGGCCTCCTCAGTGTCGAGTCAGATCTGTTCTGTTCATTGTTACTGGATGTGCCTAAAATTAAAAGAATACAAACAAAGCAAATTGGCCAAAGGCAAAGAAGACATAGCAAATTTTCCAGCAATACTTCAAATAAACATCTGCAAACTGGCTTTGAACCAGCACACCTTCACTCAACTTGAAGGAGATCCACTTTCAGCAATTATTCAGTTAAGATCAATAAAGAACACTGTCATTGCTCTACTACAGCAGGCACATACTTGATGGGGATAGGGATGCGCCCTACAATGTTTTGTCTCCCCAAACCAATACCTCAACACATCAACCAATAACAAATACATTTTTAAGTAAGGTAACATGAGTAACACTGTAGGTTCTTCTACATGCTTGGAGACGGGAGGGGGATGGTGAGGGATAGCTATTTAGTTCCTCACCAGTAAATCCAACAAACTGGCCATTTAAAGTCGCTGCTTGCATTGCTGGTAAGCCTTTTACAGACAGTGTTTTATTGTGAACAATAGCCCACAACCCAAAAATATTCAGATTACTATCAGAGAAGAGTTAAGAAACAAAAAAACACTCTGGAATAGTGGAAACTAAGAAACTGGAACAAGAGAATTTGACTCCAAATATGAATTGGCTATCAAAATAGATGGCGAATGATTTTCTGTCGATGACCAATCAACTAATCATAGCAGCAGCTCTAAAGTTGTGAGATGAGCCTTCAAATAAAATGCATTATTATTATTATTGTAAGTTAGACCTTTAACCTCACTGCCAAAGAAAAAGAGAAGACAGACTTTGGCCTCAAGAATGACACATTGACCCCTGACACTATAGTATAAAGACGGTTCAATAACATGATAAAAATAATGAAACATGTGATTTCAATTCCTGTTGGGTGAACACTTAAGAGAAGTTAGTTTGTTAGTGTCTGGATTAGCAAACGTTACTAATTTAGTTACCAACCAACGTTACTAAGGTTACGTAAGTAGCTGCAACTACCGTAATAACGCTGTACACAAATTAAGTGCAAGTCCGTTTTTTTAAATTTAGTACTCATTATCACATGTGTTACGGGCACCATTAGCCTTCATTAGCTAAAATTCACTCGTGTATTTGAGTTCGTCACAAAGTTGCACGTTGACGTCTCCACTGTTATGTCGAAATTTGTTCCCCCCCGTATTAAAAGTGTGTTTATCAATAGCAACCTACAGTCTATGATAGCAACACATCCACGGTTGGAGTTAGGGTTATGGTTACGGTTAAACTGGTTGGGGTTAAGGTAAGCATTGGTTAAGGTTAAGCACCTCAGAAGAAGACTGGTTGGGGTTATGGAGAGAAGGGGGGACACATATCTCAACATAACACCGGTGACTACACACCGAAGGTTGGCCTTTTACCGTCAACTGCAGCGCTGCGAGGCTGAGCCCGTCGACTGGGGGTTGGCGGCGGCCGTATCAAACTGCGATCAAACGGAAGTGTCTGGTACACTGTTTTACACCTCCACTCCGGACACTTGTACGGCCCGTTTGGAGTAATGCTCCACAGGTCTCCGATGCATCGTTGGCAGAACCGGTGTTTACACTTAAGGACGACGGGGTCCCGGGTCAGCTCGTTGCACAACGGGCAGTTCGTCGGAGTGTCCAGCACTGCACCCATCTTGTTTTGGTGGATGTTTTGGGCGAGTGTGTTTCGTTTCGTGTTTCCGCAATGACAGTAGCAGAGGCGGAGCTAAATGTTTGAATCCCGCTCGTCCTTCTTCCTCTTCTTTTGTTTAATTGGTGGATTACAAACCAATGTTAGAACTGCATGCCGCCACCTATTGTATCGGATAATATAACATCATGACTTTGAATAACAAAAACTAAAAAAAACAGGAGCGTTACTAGCGTTACTAGCAGGTTACTAGAGATTTATGGAGAACACGGAAGTGGACGTCGGGGTACACAAAAGCACTCATGTTCCACTTAACTGGAGGATTATCATGTCAGACAGAGATTTTGTGTAATTGTGTAACACATAACTAATTAACGTTTAACTCAACACATATATCTTATTACTATATAATTAACCCTGTTACATTAGTAAGGGGTTTAATATGACTTAAATATTCATCCACTTACACAAACTTTTTTTCATTTATTCTTAATGAGGATAAGGAAATGACATTTTTACAAATATGAAAGAAATCAAAATCCAGTCCCCAGTCAGACAATAGTCAAAAATGTGCATAAAATGGCAGTATACATGGCAGTTTACATGCTGGGTTGTCCTTCAATTTTCAACTTGCTGACTTCACTTCACAGTGTAGCATGGATTAGATTGGCCCAGTTAGTAGATTTCTATGGTGGAAAGAAAAGTTATCATGAAAGGCTGATGTTGATGTGTGAACCGCCTAAACTAAATAATTAAGGATAGATTATGCAAAAGATGAGTAGTAGGCCTGTGCCATAAAATTCAGTATTCATTTTAACTGAAAGCTTAACTCATATCTACAGGATGAGGAATTGAGGAATATGAAATTACATTATGATTAACACATTATGACCTTTACGCTGACATTAAATGAATGCATATGAGCTATATTTTCTATTAATTCACATTGATATTAATAAGAAACTTCCTGTTTCCACTCAAAAATTTCACATCATGCTGACAGTACACCACCTCAGGGTGTCACTAAGAAAATGTCAGGAAATTTTGATGCATAATTCCCAAAATGAAAGTCCTCTAAAATTTATATATATATGTTATATTTTCTATTAAATCATATTGATATGAATAGGAAACTTACATTTCCCACTCAACAATTTCCCTTCAAATTGACTATTTTGAAATAGTTGTCACAGTTGTGTGTTTTTTAAAATTACATACTATTTTCTGTCTTCAGCCACATTATTGTTAAATGTGGTTGAAAAGACAGAAAATAGTTTTTGGCTTAAGAAGTAAAATTATTCTTTTGTCAGACCTTTGATGCTCCAATTCCCTTCCTGTATCTTCCACCCTGAGGTCTTCCTCATTCTACAAACTCCCTACAAATATCAGCACACTGATGTGAATAGTAAGATGTAGGTGGATTTGAGTCCAAACTTTTGACTTGTACTGCACAGTTTTGACCCAAACATAAGAAAAAAAAAATCAGTTCAACTTTAAATGATCAACATTATGCTGGGTGGTCCCTTCTAGGGTTTTATATAATTATACATTACATCAGTGGATAATTATTATTTATGTGTTAAAAATGTAAGCAGCAATTTCATGTGGCTGGTTGAGGTGGAGCTAATTTGAACTATTTTTAAGACCCTGTGCACATGATCCGCCCCCACGGGTGTTTTTTAGCCTGATTAGACTCTTTTTCTCAGGACTATGTAGATATCTGCATACTGGGGTTTCTTTACATTTCTCTAACTCTATTACAGAATGGCACTGTCTACTACAACTACTATCAAATTAATCTTTTTTGATTTTCAGTTTCGAACATGTTAGTAAAGCAGAATCTCCCAATTCAACTTCTTCCTAAAATATTCTACATCACTCATCACTCTATTATGGATTTGCACTACTATACATTTACTAATACTGATTTTAAAGAGAATAGCACAAATGTCGCTACCATTAATAGTCGATAACCAACAATTCATTTAATAATGCATTCTCAATTGAAAAAACTGCAGTCATTTTATGTACTTACTCACTGTGTTGCAATGAAATGTTGAAACTGAAATCAAGTTATTCCTAAACTCATCCCCTGGATACCTAAAATGACTCCCATAGAAAGAAAGAACCACACACATCAAATCAACCACAAACCAGTCTTGGAGAGTATCATGTGCTGATGTGAAAGTCTGAGTGCTTAGAGTGCCGTGAGTCAAAATGATGACTTTGAAACAACATCCTTTTTTATGTAGCCAACCTCAGCTGCAAAGAAATTGGTTGTTTTTTGGCTTTTTTAAGTATCAGAAGGGGTCAATGTGAGCTGGAAGTGGTATTTTCTTATTTTCCTTCATTTTTCTCCTCTACATTCTTTTTGGTAGTCTAGACATGTGACTTGGATAACAAGGCTATTGTTACTTGTGAGTGAGAGGTTAATCTCTCCTAATCTTGTAGACATTTTGTCTCTCAAAGAAACTGTATTGTATTGCCTATAGTGACATAGGCTATGTATAGCTATATAGTGAATTATACAACTCTTGTATACTACTAACTAGTCTTCCTCACAAGGCCCATCATTGTAAATTCAGTAAAAAAAACTTTAAGATTGTGGAAACATCTGGTATGTAGCAGTGTGTTATGCCTCTCTCTCTCTCTCCCCCTTTGTGTCTTTCTCTCTGATTGGGTTTCATTTATTTGATTTCATTTGCATTTATGATTTACACCCTAACTCTTAATTTAAAAAAAAAAATAATACAAATTTTGAGTGCTTGACTGTATCATCCAGCTGTGTTTCCATACAAGAAAACAGGTTTTCTTGTGTGTTTCTTTCTGTGGTTTTACATTAAGATTGCTTGCATCCAAAATTACATCCTTTCACTCAAACTTCAACTCTTTACTCCAACTGGAGAAGTCAGACATCACCAAATGATAGATACTGTATTCTATCCTCAAATATCTGCACCTAACTTAAAATGTACTCATCATTAAGGTAAACAGACTTTGCATATTGTACTTGAGTATATACTATCTCTGAATTACTCTCATTGAATTGGACATATAATGACAAATTCATTGTTGGAGACAGTGATAAGGTTTTTTTTGACATTTGATTCTTGAAAATGACCTTTAAATGAACAAAAAACACAGTAAAACAGTATTTTACAGTGAAAACCTTTATTAAGTGTTCATATATTTTTAAATGAATCTCTTAAATTGCTGTAAGTTAACCCCTTTTCTCCATATTCGCTAATTGTTTGGTATCTATATAATATCTATTTACACAAGAACATATCCACAGGTGAGGCTGGGACAGGCCTTAAATTGATTTCCTCTCGTCACTTTTCATGATACACCAATCCTTCATCATGTTACCCTGTACATCCCAACAAAAGAAGAAGGGAGAGAGAGAAAGGGAGTCAAAGATAAAGAGAAACAGAAATATAGTAGAGAGCTGGAGACAAAGACAGAAACAGACAGATTTAGATACACAACAGGACAATTGTGTGTGTGTGTGTGTGTGTGAGAGGCTGGCATGTCGGTTTACTAGCCCAACAAACTATTGCACACGGACACATTCATACATGCATGCGCTCACACTCACTCATGTATACTTACAGACCTCCCTACACGCACATACAGAAGCACACTCACACAGCAGCTACAAGTCCTGCAGCACACAGTCCTTTAATAGCCCCCATCACAGTGTAGATACCACAGACTATAAAATCTTAGAATCCCTCTGAAACTGAAGCGCTGTGCAAAGTTAGCTAGCAGGGCATTGAATGGATTTAGTTAAAATTCCTAGAACATCTTTAATATTCACTGTACATACTTTGTAATACAAGTTCTTTTGTTTTGGATGATAATATTATTATAAAACAGTCTTAAATATCTTTTTCTAGTAAATTAGGAGGAACAAAGGGGCATATGAGCAGAAGAAGAAACTTAAACTTTCATTTCATTGTCAAACCATACGTACATATGAAACACAACAGATTTACATCAACCTGATATTATTTGAAAATGAGAATTTTTTTCTTCTTTTCACAAATAAAACATGACACACATTCTGACGGTGGTACACACAGCTAAGTGTTAACATAGTTTAATACTTTTAATTACAGAATTTGTTGGTATATGCATGTTTATGTTTGTTTTACAGAGAAATGTATGAGCTGGTGTGTGTGTGTATGTATGTATGTATGTATGTATGTGTGTGTGTGTGTGTGTGTGTGTGTGTGTGTGTATTTGTTATGTATTTGTTATGTATGTGAGTTTGTCTGTGTGTGTTTATGTAAGAGTGAGTGTATTTTTGTCTGTGCTCGTACTGCAGGTGTAAATTTTCAACCCTGTGCCTTCTCAGATAGGTAGTGGGGTAGTCCATACTTCTCATATAGATAACAGTCTCTGCCCCTGCCATGGTCTATGCAATGCTGTGCTAGGGTTAGCTCTGGGATGAATGTGCAGTGGGCTCCGTCTAGTGTTGGGGTAGGGTGACGTATAGGAACTGCAAGCAGATTGGATGGCATCAAACGTAGTTACAATGGGTTTTTGGCAGGTAGATGTAAAAGGCAGGCTGGCTGATTCCACAGTATTCTCCTCCACAGACCTGGACTGCCTCCCTCCTTTAAGCTGATGTTGAGGGACTGGTACTTTATGACAACGGACATATGGAAACTCAGGAACCTGAGAGAGAGAAAAAGAAAGAGATGGTATGTTTGTGTAACACAGTAAGACCAAGACCATGATCCTTCCCTCCCCTAAATGTACACTTGCTGAAGGCAGTGGTGGAAAGTAACTAAGTTCATCTACTCAAGTACAATTTTAAGGTAGGCCACTTTTATTTCCATTTCATGCTACCTTACAATATTGTACTTATTACTCAGAAACATACACTTCACAGCTATAATTGTTAATTACATTTCTGAACAAAATATGTTATAAATAAACAAAAACAAACCATGAGCTTACCTTTGTGTAAGCCCAAAGAGGTTTCATCTCACAGATGAGTCTTTGTAGGGGACTGACCCTAAACTTGACCAGTAAAATCCTAATTATACACTGTTGCATCTGTATGAACACTTAATTTATATGATATTTAATAATATATCACCCACAGGGGCCATTTTTATGCAGATTTTTACTTTTTATGATTAAAGAACATTTTGCTGATAATACTGCTGTACTTTTGCTTAATAAGGAATTTGAATGCAAGATTTTTACTTCTTATTTTGTTGTATTGGTATGTTTTATACTGCATTATAGAGTAAAATATTGTAGGCTATTTTTTCCTCCAATTCATATACTTGACAGCTATTTACTATACACAGAACCTGTAATAATCTATTTTAAAAATGACATTGTTATGTTTTAATACTTTAAATTAATTTTATCGCTAACACTTTTTTTCCATTAAGAAGGATTTTAAATACAAGACTGTCACTTGTAATAGTATTTCAACATTGTATAGTACTACTAGTTTTACTTAAGATGATTTAAATAATTCTTCCACTGCTGACTGAAGGGAGGAATAGTCTAAATTGTTTATGTTATGAAAATGTATAACCAGAGGATATTACCACTGTCGTATAATGCCAGTGGAGACAAATGACATTTCATGGCTTTCAAATATTAAAGACCAATCACATTGTGCTTATGTAATGAGAGGTGGCTCTTTGTCATATGTTGAGCCACATCTGCAGCATATGCATGTTTTATAACATGTAAGCATTTGACCTTACTTACCTATAAATTTGGTTAGGCGTTGCCTCCCTCTGAAAAACAGAAACACAGAGAAAAACATTAAAAAATGATACGACACAGCTCTCAAGGTCATGCTATTAATAGACCCCCATGTTCACACATTGCCAAATACATGCACCCCTCACATTGACTGCTTGTATTACACAAAAGCACCAGTAGATGGCACCAGGGATGAGCTAATTGATAAAAGGCTATAGAGCTGCAATACATTATGCAGACATGATAGATTCTACACAGCCATGTAAGTAATGGTACATCATCGAGCTGCACAGTAAGGCTGTTTATTGACTGTTAATCCCACTGCTACTGATAATCCCATTCAAGTTTTCTCCTCTATGACATTGTCTTTAGATCTTTCATCCCTTCTCTTTCTCTTGTCTTTTGAAGGTCGCCGGGGTTTGGGATTGTAAAATAAAAACAGCCTGCATCTTATCTGAGAGTTGTATCTCAGTAACTCTGTAAAGGATATTACCAGCTACTTCCACAGATAATTAAACATGGCATCATCATGATAACATAGGTTATGTGTATTTAGATGACAGCAAACTAAGGTAGACGTTAGATGTTGTTTGTAAATCTCTCTCTTTCCCTGTCATTGCTTTTCCCTCTTCTCTTTACAGGACTGTTGGTTGTGCATGCCTGTCTGGTTTCATTACAGCTAACACTACATGAACATGCTAATCCCATTTCCCACTGGGAGACATACCTGGACCCAGGCCTTGTCATAGTGTCTCACAATGTAGACCTGCGATAGTGAATTTTAGAGTGTGGCCCATTTCCATGATTAAATAATGACATCCACTGTGTGTATGGCATCAGGTCTGAAGGCAGTAGTTAGTCTGTTGGTTTTTTCACCAGGTTTGGTTTGGGTTAATTTGGTTCAGTATCACTTGGACTCATTTTGACTTTGTTATGTAGTAAATTCATAACGATTCCCTTCCAGATGAGACCATGATCATGGATGTAATCAAAAGGGTCAGTTTGAGGCTTGTGGACTTGCACTATTATGTTTGCTGGTGTTTTAGCACATTCAGCCCATTATCCACTAACAGCTCTACGCAGGTCCATTGGCTATGTTCAAGGTCCATTGTCCTAAATTTAGTTTTTATAGAGGGAGCATCAAAAGCTTGTTACATTAAAATGTTGGCTTTTATTTGTTATAAATACAAGTAAGTGTACTGAGCGTGATAATTTTATGCATTCAGCACCAATTACACTATGGGCCTGATTTACTAAAGGTTTGCATGTGTAAACGTGTGCAAAGTTGACATCACTCGCAAAAGATGTGCAAGCTGATCTACTAACGCAGCGCACTGAGACTTGTTTTTGTTATAAGTCAATATATTTGTTTACCTCTTCCACCAGAACCTTATCACATTTCATTTTGCTCTTGCGGGCTGTCTACTCGTCCAAACTCTCCATTCAGACACACAAAACCCTCATTTAAATACTGCTGTCACCCTGTTGCACCTTTTTTCATTTACAGTCATTCTTAGTAGATCACCCGCAAAACGCACGCAAACGAAACGCACAATCTATTGCGCAATTTAGTACCCATTATTTGGGATCTTAGTAAATCAGGCCCTATGTGTTTGCAAGATCAGTGTATGCTTTATCACCACCGTAATGATTTTCTATTTTAAGTCTATTCTTTAAGTATTCCCATTTAGTTTTAGTGTATGTTTCTGCCAGCCCAACTATAGCAGAAATTGCGCACTTTTACCGTTAGCTAAACGGAAAAGCTGACCAATTCTACATCAATAACTTAACTTTATAATAATTTATAACAATACATTTATAACAATACATTTATAACGATAGAAAATTTACATGGAACATGGAAACCCAAATTTGGTGGTAGATTAAAGAAGCTCCTGTTTTCTTAAGTGAGACATTACATCCCAACATGGTCCTGCAGTGCTACTTTGAAGCTGACTCTGACTTCCAGCATGATTTGCAGGCGAAGAGCAGATTTCTCAAAGGAGATCAATAAAATATCACATCTTTATTCGATTAGATAATACATCTCACACTCTCACCCTTGCTCTCAGCCAGGAGCTCTTCTGTCATAAGCCCGTCCTGCCGGTTGCCCAGGACGAAGGCCAAGAAGGAGAGGATGAGTGCATCCAGGATGCCCATAATAGCCAAGATGTAGGCCCAGCGCATGGAACAGGCCCCAAGGCTGTATTTGTCCGTTTTCTCACCGCACATCCGCCGGACCTCATCGCTGTCCCAGCCATCAGGATAGATCATACAACCCAGCACCAAACAGACACCTGGTGGGAGGCAGAGAGGAGTAGAACGAGTGAAAGAAGAAAGTAAAGGACAAAAGAGGTGGCAACATCATTGTGGAGGATCAATGAAGAGAGGAGATGAAGGAGGAGAGGAGAAGAGAAGGTAACGGAGGGAAAGGAGTCAAAAAGCATGAGCAGAACAAAAATGAGTTTGGGGGAACAGTGCCGTGTAATAAATGAGGTCATAGATAATGAGACGAGATGATGATATGATTTTGTGAAGAAATGAAAGATAAAGAAAAGGAAACACAGGTTTCAAGTGCTTTTAAAAGTCTACACCTTTCTTATTCTCTTCTATAGAGATTTAGTGTGTTTTCTTTTGCATTTACCACATGGATTTTCATTCGATCCCTTAGGCGGCAAATAAGTGTCTAGACACAATGTGTGCCAGGGGAAGTGCAGTAAAACTGTCAGTAAACAACCACAGCAGGGTAACAGAACGAGTGTAGAGTGTATATACTATGGTGATAATATGAAATGTCATCCAGGATTTCCTTACAATCACATAGTTTAACTTGTTTTGATACACATAAGCTTCCTCGTCTTCTTTCCCTCTTGGATTTTAAGTAGTGGTAATATTAGATTTTTACTTGCAGCTTCTCACTCTCAGATTTCGCCCAGAAGATAAAATCTCTCCTATCTTCGATTTAGATCTCTCTCATCTTCACTTTGAAAGAGAATATTCACTGAGGTGTTGCTGCAGCAGAACAGCACACGAAAAGTGAGAGACTTGTGCACAGTGTTGCAGCCTTTTCTCCCTCTTTAGAATTTAACTAACCACTCCTCATTCTCAGTCTTTGCCCACGGGGATAAAATCTCTCTCATCTACAATTTGGATGAGGCTCTCCTTTGAGTTGATGCTGCAGCAGAGCAGCAGGAGACCTGGAAAAAGAAGCTGACTGCACAATTATCCAGAGTGCATTGCACATTAATAATAAAACATATTCTCCACTTCTTTATACCCAAAACACTTGCTCACAATGTTTCCTCCCCCAGTGTTTGTTTATTTGTGTATTGGGGTTTATGGATGAATGAGGCTGCTGCTGCTTTGGAACATTACTGTAGCTTGTTAAATGTGATGTGCGTTTTTTAAAGACTTGTTTGTTGCTTTTATTGATACACCTTTTAAACAGAAATACATTTACATTATCTATATTATCATAAATTAACATTTGTTCTTAATTTGTAGCTCCTCTCCCTTCTCAACTGTTTTACAATACAGTATGCTCTCTTCTCATGTGCATACACAAGCTACCCACATGTGTACACACACACACACACACACACACACACACACACACACACACACACACACACACACACACTGCAGTGTGTTACAGTAATGCTGCAGTCTTTAATAGTACTGAAAGACATCAGGGGGTGTTAAAAGATGTTTCAGTGAGAGAAATTAAGTGTGAGGGAAATTACAGAGCAATATACTGTATGCTGCAGACAAACTGCATGTCTAACTGCAGATCATCAACTAGACTCCTCCTCTACCTTGCCCCTATGGCTCTAACTGTCATAACAAATTCATATGCACACAGCGGTTCAGAGAGCAAAGACTCAGGTACTTGCTCTGATTCAGGTGGACAGCTGGCAGAACTGCAGCCTCACCAAGATGCATTAACATGCCATTTTTTCAGCACAGAATGAAGTCCTTTATATATCTTAATAGGTATGTAAAGCAACTAAAGGTGATTAAAACAACAAGCAGTCACCAGTGTTACACAGTGAACTGTACCCACTGCTGTACTACACCCCTGTTTTACGAACAAAACATGAAGTTTGTGCCTTTTACTGAATCCAGATAGCATAACTGCATCAGGTGACGAGCTCTTTTCATTTCAGTGAGATTCAATACGATCTTCACAGGCTGTGATAGGGCCTCCATAAGACCTGTGTCACTCAGCCCATCCAGATAATACCTACTGTACAGCATCACAGCGGGCCAGACATCCTCTAGACTCTAGTACATGATTTGTCTCCTGAGTGTGTGTCACAGAGGCCTTCATGTGTATTGTGACCAGTGTGAAAATACACTGTTATGAATGAAAAAGCACAACAGACTGTGGGTTGTATCTGGTAAAAGACCACTGTCACCTGCATTACATGAAACCTAACGTCCACAATGTGTAGACAAAAACTGCCAATCCACCGAGATAACAAATCTCCACTGAGCCTTTCACTCATACGCTGTAAAAGAAGCAGTGGCTGCAGAGCAGATCCTGACATTACAATAGAGATACACAAATATTGAAGTAAATCATGATCATGACACCTTTTAATCTTTTCTGCAAAGTTATTCAGGGCAAACCAAACTGTCTTTTTTTGGCTTCAGTGCATAAAAAAGACAGTCCTCATGGTTCCCAGAGTATCTAGCGACTTTTTTCTGTTATGTTCAGCAATAAAAGCTGTTTGACAAACAGTTAAAATGCATCCACTTGACCGCAGATAACAACAATGCAGAGGAAAAGCTGCCTCTACACCAAAGCTATCTTAAAAATATAGCTGCCAATTGTCTATATTTTTCTTATTGTCAACACATCTCATATGCAGAGTCAAATCAGTAATGAAGTGATCTCACTTAAAAATATTGTGTGTTTATCCAAAGCCTCAAATATCTGCTGCTGTTGTTCAAAATATACAGTATACACTATATTTAAATATAGCTAGTCATATCCTTTAAATGTGAGGCTCTTCTGCTCAAATAGTGTTTGAAGACCACAATATCTGCAAGCAATAGCAAAAATAATAGCTAGCTAGCTCAGTAAGGATAAAGGCTTGCTTTCTCAGCAGTAAGGATCCTGCTGTGCTTCAGCATGAGCATGTAGTCTAATTGGGTGAAAATGACTTATTGAGCTGTTTATTGGTCCAGTCTGGAGAAAGCATAGACAGAACAAACAGAAATGTGAAAGGAGATGTCTATCCTGAGATGGTGATCTTTGGCTGTTTGGGGAAGTTTGGTGAATTGGTGTGTATATACTGTATCTTTTTCTCCTTGGAACAACAATAACTTGCTAACAACTGTGTTTCTCTTCACAGCATAAATATATATTGTGGGGGTTTATGTAACAGTATTCACTAAACAGAGGGATTGTCAAGGAAGACCAAATAATATTTGGTATACTGTGAATCAATGCACATTACTATTCTCTCTCCCTCTTACTACAAAGGTAACATAAGCTTTTTCAGATCCTCCTGGGTGTCTGCTGCATACCTTTGGCTTGATTCAGTGCCATTGTGACTTTTACGTTGAGGCTCAGGAGGAGAGGGAAGAGGCACACAGAGCTCTGGTGCAAGTGAAGGAGTAAAAAACTAATGGTGCAGGAAGAAGATGAATAAAGACTATGCTGATAGCATCATGGGAGAGAGACCAAAGGAGAACAAGAGCTAAAATTTCTGTCACAGTCACAACTAAATGCTATCTACATCACTATCCAACGCCTGCGTCTGCAGAGGAACATCTCCGAGGGACGCACTGGCCAGGCTTATACCAACAGAGGGTGTCACATATGTCACTCCTGTTTCCAGAAACAGCATGTGGAAAGAAGAGAAGCACATGTCCCTTTCATAAAGTATAACAGTAAGCCCGAAGTCAACGACTCCATAAGCAGACAGCACAGCCCAGAAGCCCTATTCCTGCAAAGCACTGCATCTGCTTACATAATGAGGAGCTTAATCAAAATTCACAGAGGAAAAAAACCCAAAAACTATAGCACCAAAACAGTCCATATCAGTAATACCAGAGGAAGAAAAAAAAGGGTTTATTTGAGTTTGTTCCACTTTCAGAAGAATTAAAAAAAAACAACTTTAATATCATATTGTGTGAACTGAGTGGCATGTGTATCTAAGCTTTAAACACGTATATATGGAGATTTTAAATACTTGAATATTACGTTAAATTATATGAGAAATATGATATATACATTTCATTAGGGACATACTCTAGATCTAGAGCAACAACTGACATGCACACAGATGCAAAATGTACTACAAGATTTTGAGGAAAAAATTTGTTGCTGTTTTGCCACAGATAACTTGCCAAACAGGACAATGAGTCCTCATATAAAGATATTTTCAGCAAAGCTACAATTCAATTTAATATCAAAAGATATCTAAGAAAAATCTAATTTTTATGTCAAACTTCCAGAGTTTGAGCTTCTTTTTACAAAAAAATCATTATTACTACGTTATTCAAAAGAGTCTTAAGTAAATGTCAACATCGTCAGTAGCGTATAATCAATGCAAACAAACACCTCTAAGTTGTTGTCTGAAAATTGTTACACATAATTTTGGAAAATGTTGGAAATCAGGAGCTGAAATTGAAGTAGAAGAAGTAAGTTGAGTGGAAAGTGAACACAACAAAAGGGTATATCACAAAACCAGACAATAACTGAACAAATTCTTCATTTTCATAGTGAGGACTTGAATTTGGTTGCATATGTCTGTGCATGTCTTCTATAACTACGTATTATAGTATTAAAAAAATCTCTCGGTATCTTCTGGCTTCAGCCCTTACATTGCCCTGAAAGAGAAATTCATGCTGCAGTAGTAAATGGCGTGCTCAATATCCCTGCCACAGAAATAGCAGCACACCTGACAGAATGCAGCTGTCAGTCGGAGTGGAGATATGAACTGACGGCATTATCCCACCCTTTTAGCTTTGCCCTTCTCTCCATCTCTTTACTGCTCTGTGGAGCAGCAGACAGGTGCAGAGGGAGGAGAGACAGATGATGAGGCAGGGCGACCCAGGGACACACACAGAAAGAGAGGGAGAGAGAGACAGAGCGAGAGAGCGAGAGAGAGATGGTGAGAGACAGAGTCCATGTAGGGTGCCGTGCTCCAGCCCTGTGTGTGGCCGCCAGCAAGCACCAAGCACCGTACTAACGTCATGAGCACTGGCTACCATATGCTGGAGCCCCTTGGCGGAGCTATTCTCAGCATTTCCTTGTTTCTGCCTTTTCCACACACACACATACACACCTTTCTGTTTGTCTGTGTCTCACCCTGGGAACGCTGGCATCATACGATAGGAAAACTGGACTGAGAAATTCTTGTTGGCAAACAGCGGCTTATGTAAGAGGCTGTAGGTAGGGCAGATTAAGTTCAAACAGCGCTACAGGAGAGTCTGAGGGCCGACTGGCAGATGGCACAGAACGGTATGATGGCAGAAGATTTGTTAGGAGCACATTGGCTCATTTTCCAGAAGTGACTAGTAAATCCCAGCGACGCTGATAGAGTCCCACTGACTCTTATTAACTCTGCGTGTCATTTGCAAATAGCGTAGGTGACTGGAGGTCGACTGTGACCTCCAAGGCAGCAGCTAGATTAGATTTGGTGAGATTCCATGTATTTGGTTTGCAGACACAGAAAAGTATTTGAAAAACTATGGAAATTAAAGTACCTCCATGTAGTGTTTGGCTCATGTTTTAACATTGCCAATGCTGTTTGTATGTCTAAGTGTGTTTTTAGTGTTTCACCATGTCATTGATTGCACTGGGTGGCAGATGGTAATACACGGTTGTGTGTGTTTCATGCTCTTTCCGTCACTTAAACATCTGCAGCACATCCAAGCAGCCATGAAAAAAGGGATTCACATTTTTTCAGCTCCCACAGTCCTTTGTGCATCCCATTTTCTCCAGCTATCTGTTTAAATGGCTGTGACAAACTGAATTATGCATGCACGCATCCTAAACTGTTGTATCTCGTACTGCATATGGATCCAGGTCTATTACACACGCACAAGCACACACACACACACACACACACACACACACACACACATACACACACAGACATATATACTTGTAAACCCATTTGTGTACTATTGTCACAGTGGATTATGTGCAAAACATCATTTGTCACCTCTAATAGTGACACATCTTGGTGCTGATAAATAAAAGGTAGTGTTTACTAAACTGACAGCCTGTCTGGTGAACGAGCCCGTGGCTGGCAAAGTGGCATTTTTGGTGAAAAACTAAAAATCATCTCAAAAAAGGAAACCAGCACACACGTTCAGGGAACAGCTTTTAGTGTTTATCCCAGTGGGGCTTCCTATGAATATGCATAGGTAGGCTTGCTTTAACAGCTAATGTTACACTCCCACAGGTAAAACAGTGACCTGAATGTGGGCAAAATCATACCACTTCAGTTCAAAGTGTTATGATCATTTCTCCTCATAGAGTGTTTGTAGTCTTTCTTATAGAAAGCAACTGATGGGAAACCCACTTAACACAAAAAATGAGATAGAAAAAGACAGTAACATTATTACTCACATCCAAACAGATCATATTAACTGGTGATTGTTCTTCATTGGCTTGTAATGTGATCTACTACCCCTTAAGACATGGTTCATTCCTGATGCTTGTTGTCTACGTTGCTGTTCTCAGCATAAGCTCCAGGCAGAGTGAGACTCCTGCCGGTGCTGAGACACTTGTGTGACAGTGAGTCTGGGTGATTCACGTTGCTGAGACCAGAGACAAGCAGCCCGAGGCTGAACACCACATTGTGAGAGGGAGGTGTGAGTGGTAGCAACAGCCTAAAGTTTAAACAGCCACTCAGGTGGTTTTTGGTGTATTTTTATGGTTTATACAGGATAGGTTCACAATAATTCAAGTCTGTCTTAAAACAACAGTCAGATGCCCATATGAATATTGAAGCATTTTGCTCACTTTAGTCAGTCCTTCTGTTCATAACAACTATTAGAAGATCCCTTCCTAATGAGCTTACAATGTAAATGATGGGGTGACAAAATCCACAGTCTTCCTTTTGAGAAACAATGTATTCAAAAGTCTTAAAAAAATATGAGGCTTAAGCCATTTGAGTAAGTCAAATAAAGTGGATATTTTCCACAATTCTATTCTTCATACTTAAAAATTCACTCTTTTTTGTCTCAGCGGACAGTGTTTTCCTGTTCAACTGCAGTGGAAGGATTTAAAAAAAAAAAAAGTGGACTGCTGATCCATCATATTAACTTCAGATACATTTTTGCATAGAAGGAGGCATGTGATTTTGTCCCCCATAACTTACATTTAAAGTTCATAATAAGGGTCTCTTAACAGTCAGTATGAACATGGGGGAATGATTGGCAAGAAAAACACCAATGTTGTATGACAGACTTAAAAAATGTTAATCTATCCTTCAACAACAAACTACATATATTTTACATTTCCATTTTCCAAAGCATACTGAATATTAAAGACATATCATACTGGTATTCATTTATAGCATTTGTTGGGTGGAGAGTTTAGTCCAAAGTGGGCTATCTTATGACTGATAGGTATTGCTATGAACACCTCTATTTCATCTGTTTCAAGTACACAGGACATCCTTTTTGTTCACAGTGTACACAGCTACTGTTGAGGACTCCTTGAACAAGTCCTTTCAACTACTCCTGCAGAAGTGCTCAGTATTTTTTCCCTACTCATCTGCTCTCACAAGCTACAGGCCTGGTTAAAGGCACAATCAGTGTTTCAGAGGTTTATTCAAATATACAAGTTTCACACACTGGTAGAAAATCTGCATTGTGTGCTTCCTGAATGATCTGAATTGCACACATATGGATTTGTTTTTGTTTAGCAACATAAATTATATAAAAGATTAGTTTTTGTCTGCAAATAGTTGATGTATTAAATGTCGATCAATTTAAGAGTGAATACAGGTTCCTCTGGTCTGAAGTTTGGTGATGGAGCTGTGTCCATTTTGTTAACACTTAGATCCCTGATTGTAACTTTGAGTAAGGGTTAGTTGGTAGTAGTTAAATGGCCAATTATCCATTTAGGAAAAGACATATTCAAAACATATTTAATATAGTCGGTGAGGAATAGCTTGGAAATAGTTTCCATTGCAACATTTTGTTAGAATTGACTGAATATTAATTGAGTAGTAAAAGGTAAATGGACATTTTATACACATTGATGTAGCTGACATGCACAGTGCTGACCTCGCCATTATGAACAATTTGCTTCAAGACACTTTGACAAGTGGACAGCCGAAGCTGGGGATTGAACCACAGACCATAATTAACAGATGACCTGCACTACCTCTGGTGTGTTTGTCGCCCCTGAATAGCCTTTCAGAAAACACTGACCTGTAGCCTTCACATTAGATGTGACACACAGTGGTATACTTTTTCTGCGATTCAATGAGATTATCTTCCACCATCCAAAAGGATTTCAGTTCATAATTTCAGCCAGGGAAAATCTGACTTCTTTCATCTTTACTCTGCCTCCAAGGGAGCCTGTCATCAACGCGCTTCGCTCTCTCTTCTCATCTTCCATTTTGCATTTTGCAGCAGGACTCCACAAGTCCACAAGTCCAGACTGCATTTTTGCACCTCTCAGAAGATGCTATTAGAAATCTATGTTGGTTTCCATAATCAAGTAATCTGGATAGCCTGGTCTGTGATTGGCGAACCTCATGTAATTCTTATAACTCCATACTAAAGAAAACAATGGTTTCCGCTTCACCTACAGAGCAATTTCTGAGAAATGTATGTGGTTAAATCAGGGCTAGATTGAGACTGATTAATCCAATCTTTCCCATGGCTAGTCCAGACTCTAATGAAGTGTGGGCAGCATAAACCCCCTCTTCACACTTGACAATTAAGACTTTTATCTGGCTCCAAAGATCAGTGAATGAGGAGCAAGAAAAGTGGCCTAAGACTATGGCAATGATATGCCATAATTGCATCCAGATAAATGGTGCAATTAAGAGTGCATGATCTATATAGTGTGACTAAGTGGAGCGTGAAAAGGTCACCACTGCTTCAAGGTTTATGGAGTGGAAAAAGAAGAAAGAAATAAGGTTATAAATATGGTGAGAGTGCTGTTATAGAAAACATTTACTGTGTTACTTAATAATGGGAAATACACAGGATTTAGAGTTTCATAGTTCAACACAGTAAGGCAGGAGATGAAAATACTTTTAGACAGCTGGTTGGACACAAATCTAACGCAGTTCTTTGAAAAAAAAGTGTCAAGGATTGAGTGGAAAGTGGAGCATGAGAAAACTTTTAAAACTGACTCCAACTATCTCCCCTGGAAGACGAGGAACATGCTTCTCGAGATGAGCTGTCTAAAGTCCAAATCTATTTCTGCTTCAGTTGCTGGCAAAACTTGTGGTTGCTAGAGGGGAGCAAGGAGCTTCCAGGCATCTTCTGTATCCCGCTCTGTCAACATCTTAAGCAATTTTCTGCAAAACGAGCACAGAAGACCCACAGCCTACCTATCAATTCCATTCAAAGGATTAGAAGGAGCAAATGGTTTATTTCATCAACTCGTCTCTGTTCTGTGCCAGGACAAGTCTTGCAAAAACTTTTTAACCATCTTGCAATCCTGCAGATTATCTTCCCACAAGAGTGCATTGAATATTATAGTGCACCTCTAGGCAGCAGGAAGCACTCTGACTTATACAACAGGGAATAAAACTCAAGTAGAATTAAATCTTTAGAAATAAAATTGCAACTGGAGCTTCCAAACGAGGCTGATGTGTGAATCCATCAGCCTGATAAGGAGACATCTCTACCTAAAAAGGAGAGGATGAAAAGGAAAGGCTACACAGAATAACTGCGAAATGTCTCCAGCACCACCCACACACTAATATCCATAATCATTCAATGAACCAGTCAATTAATTAAACAAGCAAGTGATATATTAATAACTATTAAATAACTATACATTCATTCATTTAATTAACCAATCAAATTATTATGTGTCTATATTTGCCAGTGAGGACAACTGAGATACATTAAACATGCTTAAACTTATTTGTTAAATATAAAATATTTATCTATCTATCTGGGGACACACTGACATTCACTCATCGTCTCCTTAGAGTAAATGTTCAGTAACTTGTCATCTTTTTTTATTTTTTTACCATTATTCTTTCTACTTTGGCCAAATGCTGTATAGTCAGATATTCAGAGTGTGTGCTCTGACTCTTAATGTCCACATAGACCATCTTGTGCATCTCATTAATACACACTGTCTGAATTTGGTATTAAAAGGGAGAGCGGGCTGTGGATGCCTACAGGTGAAGCAGGGACATATAGAAGGACACAATGTGCCCTGTAATTATCAAGTAGCTACACTCAAGTGATATAAGGTTGAAAGAAGTAAGCTGTGTGCCTCTATAATAGATGTAGCACTTCAGGTTACAGCAGAGTTGGGGATGCGGACGTGGGTGGAGGGAGGGAGGGGGAGAAGGATCGAGGGAGGAGCGCAGCGTAAACCGCAGTGAGCAGAGCAGGAGGGAGTTCAGGCTGGGGTGGAGGGCTTATGTAACAGGTCCAGATGCGGGCTGTACCTCCACAGAGGATAAAGATTGGCAAGGGCAATGGGGGATCAAAAGAGACCTTTGAATTCTCCTGGAAATAACTGACAGGACCAGCAGTCCAGGGACGACAGAGGCAAACAGCCATGGCTTAACTGTTGACTGTGTTCTCTCAGTCGATAGTTAACAGTGGGAGGATTCACCCAGGACAGACCGAGGAGCTGCAGCAGAGCACCGACCTAAACAAATATTATACTAATTTAAAAATGCAAAATGTCATAATCTCTGCCTCCAGCCACTAATTTCTAAATGAATAGTGCTTAAAGGCAAACCCTAACTTCAGCTACTGCAGCTGACTGAAATCATTTGTATAATTTAAATTATGTGTGTCGCAAATGCAGTAGTTGAAGAAGTACTCAAATGATATATAAAATAGTCCTGCGTTGAAAATGGTAATTTTAACTTTATTAACATATTAGCAACTAAAAGTACTAACTTTTACTTGACAAAAGTAAAAGTTATATTAGTATTATATTGCTGTAATTTAAAAATGTATTGATTTTTTGTGTTTTGTGTTTATAAATGTGTAGATAATGTTAAGCACTTTCTAAACAATGTTTTTAATAAGTGCTATATAAATAAAGATATGATTATTATGATGGTTATTATTATTACATATTATATGATACATTTGGTCAAGATGTAGCTAATTTGAACTACTCAATACAGTATATGGTCAGGTAGTCTAATCTACAGCAATGCATTTATAATTTATATGTATAGTATGTAAAATCTTAATATGAACTATTCCTGTTACAGAAATGCAGTGGAATAAATAGTAAATTGCCCTCAATTGAAATATAGTGGTATATTAGTAGCATAAAATGAAAATAAAGTATAAGTACCTTACTAAGGGGCAGTTTCCAGAAGCTGGCCAATCAGAACAGAGGGGGATCATGAAGAGACACAAGCTAAAACAGCCAGTTTCAGACAGAGGCTGAACTGAGGGGCAGCTTGAAGGGTCAGTTGAAGATAAATAAGGACGTATATTTATTTAACTGTAAATCATTAAGATATAGAATCACAGATTATAAATACAGACTTGGAAATGTGCATTATATGTCCCCTTTAAAATTGTACTCAACATCATACACAAACATGTGTACTCCTCAGATCACTGTCACTACAGCCTGAAAAGTTTTTCCAAGGGTCACAGTGTCCTTGTTGTCCCACCTCATCCCTCTGTGGAATAAATCAGCAGCCTCCCCCGCCCGAGCCCTGGTCTGAGCCTGGCCGCTTCTGAGATCACAAGGATTAACTCTGACAAATCTATAGTCCACATCCTGCAGGGCCATAGTGACACTAAACACAGGGGAGCCATGATGATGACTTGGCTGGCATTTAGAGTGTCTATTCTACTGCACGACACCCAAACTCACAAAGAGCGGGCTAATTAATCAGCATTGATCTGTTCAGTTTGGACTGGTGTCCAAAAACATGACTTCAGGGGTCGCAAATGAAAGCAGCTGCTCTGCATTCAGATAAGCACTAAATCAAGTGAAAGGTGTTACAAAACTACCACACGACCATGGCTATAGCATGCAATTACAGAAAAAAATGTGTACAGTACATTAATGTAAATTAGTACAGAGGATGTATAAATATCCTCCAGTCCACCATCATCAGGACCGTGAGCAGCATATATGATGAATCCCCAATGCCTTTCGCTGCATATAATGAGGTGGTTCAACTGGCTGTGTGTGTGTGTGTGTGTGTGTGTGTGTGTGTGTTTCTTAATTATAAAAATGCAGGAGAGAGAATGCAGAGGTGATTTGAAAGCACATTACCTGTTTGGACATGAGGAAAATGGGTAAGAAAGCTAGATGAATTGCTTCTTGGTGTGTGATTGCGTATGAAATAAGGTATGATGGCAGGGGCAGGTTAAAAGACGCAAATCGAAAAGGAGTGACAGGAGAGTCACAGTGATGAGTTTCTACTTTCGAGATCTTCCCCGTCTCACCTTTTGAATGTTGAGCTGTGTGCTGTGAAGGCGGCATGCATCCAGTTGATTTGATTGAAAAAGGTTGTGGGTCAGCACATTCAGTTTCATTGCTCCTCTAAAAAGACCCAGTGAGAATACAGATGTGCGATGCAATTATCCCAAACCACTTGCCATCACCTCTCTTTACCACCTGACTGTCACATTCAAATACCCAAGACAGCCAGTGTGGCTCTCAGTCAGACTCTGAACCTATTTAGGATTTGTGAAGAACTCTGTAGGGGACATATCCTCATCTTTGTCTGTTTTGTTACTTAACCACACAATAGCCCAGTCTCTTATTCTTTCATAGACATACACACATAAGCACACTCATTGGTGTTTAATCATTAAAAGGGCTAATGTACCTGCCTGTAATATACATACATTACAGAGATCTGACCCAGTAGATTTCTGACTTGGTGTGCTGTAAAAAGACATTACTCCTTGCTCTCTATGTAGCTGCACCAGCACAACTGACTGGATATGTCAAACTGTTTCTAATGTGATGATAATAAGTTGCAGCCCCCAAACTGTCACAGGCTGCTTTAAAATAACAAAAAGGCCCAAGGTAACATTGTCCTCCTGTCATAGGCTGTGGTTTCAACGTGCCGGTGTCGGACTTGTGAAGGTTTAAGGTTATTCTACTGCACACTCATGCAACTGGACCAGTTCAGGCAGCACGGACTATGCAGAGATGAGGTGCATACTCATAAATGTTATTTGACTGGATGAGCCTCAAGCTATTTAGTCATCAGATTGGTGGCAAAATTTGAAGGTTGGTAAGGCTCAAGAGTAAAAATTCCTTTATTACTTTTACATCTAGTGACAAATAGAAACTTCCAAAAGACACTCTCAATCAGTCACTGGTTTATTTTACATTATTCCCCTTGCCTTCCTAAATTATAAGTGAACTCTGTATATGTTCTAGAAAGCCAAGTATTAAAAGGTATTAAAAGCCTCAAATTATTCAAATTACTTGATGATAAGCAGCTCTTCAGAATGATTAACATGCTAAAATGACACATGAAGGACAATTATTGAAACTAACACTCAGAGAGCAAAACCTCAACTCAAATCTCCAAAACTCTGCTCTAAATAACTCTAATATTTTCTGCTTTGCACCCAATTTGCAATTCAACATGGCACTTTTTGCAACACACAGTTCTCTACATAAAGAAAATCTGACATAAAGTCACTTGTTTGCCATTTCAAAACACTGCCATTCAAAATACTGCACCAATGGACCAACTGACCAATGCACGTGCCAAACACCTACAGTAACCATTTAGTTGTTGATTGCTCAATCAGGATGTAAGCACCATAAAAAGACCACAGGCTTAGGGACCACCATATTGTTGTTTTGCTGTAAAACAACAGTAAAAGCTAAGACAGCAGGGAGAGGAAGACGTAAAGGGAGGATGAGAGAGAGAGGGGGAGGAAGAGTGAGAGGTAGGAGGAGAGCTGGAGGGGGAAGATGAGGATGAGAACAAGAAAAAGATGGGGAGGAAAACAACTTTCTGATGAAATCCGGGTAGCATTAGTTGATCATGTTATCAACCATAGACAGAAAGTCCAGCCCAACTTGAGCCGATTTAATGTTGCCTCTGTCATACGGACATTTAGACTTGAGCACAGGTACCACATTTTCATTCACTCTACATAATTAAGGGCTCCCTGAATCATACTATATGTACACATCAATTCTTTTGTGATCCCTATTAACTTCATGAATGGTTGCCATATCATACACTCTATAGCTGTTCAAGAATCCTTACTGTGGAGAAAACAAAATCCTTCTTTAGACTACACTGACCAATTACTATATATTTGTTTTTTATAAAGGACTAAGAGACAATGACGTAATGGTGGACGGGTTTGAATGTTCAATGAGGCACAGGAAGCAGCTGTAATCAACTTGCTTTAGGCAAATAATGCAATTACTGTATATTCCAAGAGATTTAAAAGAGATATAAAGCCGCCACATCATAAAGGAGGACACCATTTTTAACATTTGGCAAGTCAGCCTGTGCACATTGGCCCATATTCTCCATTGAAACCAAGTGCCCAAGAAGCAGCTTTACAGGGTGCCTTTTGAGAGAAATTCTGAAAGAATAAAAGATCTGAGACATGAATATGTGCATGTAAGTACAAGATTGACTACAGTATACTACATACAGTACAGCATTTATTCCCAGGGTGCTGGACTACACCAAACTGATTTTTTTCCTTTGGTTTTCAGACACCACTGGGAATGGATGCTGAAGTAATCCCACATGAGTTTATTTTTATTGTAGGTGTTCCTGGACGATGTGGCAGCAACATCATGCTGTGTGCCGCCATCACACATAATGATGTTCTTCAATGCCATGCCAACCTTGGTACATACAACACTGCCCACATACTCACATACACTGCCTGGCCAAAAAAAAAAGTCGCCACCTAAAAAAAAGGTCACACACTAATATTTCATTGGACCGCCTTTAGCTTTTATTACGGCACGCATTCGCTGTGGCATTGTTTCAATAAGCTTCTGCAATGTCGCAAGATTTATTTCTGTCCAGTGTTGCATTCATTTTTCACCAAGATCTTGTATTGCTGAAGGGAGAGTTGAACTGCACAAAGCCTTCTCCAGCACATCCCAAAGATTCTCAATGGAGTGAAGGTCTGGACCCTGTGGTGGCCAATCCATGTGTGAAAATGATGTCTCATGCTCCCTGAACCACTCTTTCGCCCGATGAATCCTGGCATTGTCATCTTGGAATATGCCCATGCATGCCCGTATTAAACATAGCCCTGAGTTCCACTGTTGTTTTTCTACAATTTAAATTTCACCAAAAGTTTCACCAAAATTAAAGGTTTGGTGAAATCAAATCATAGAAAAACAACAGTAGAACTCAGGGCTATGTTTAATAGTGAAAGTGAGAGCATTTCCACACGCACAATGCAAAGGGAACTCAAGCGATTGGGACTGAACAGCTGTGTAGCCTTAAGAAAACCACTCATCAGTGAGGCTAACCAGAAAAAAAGGCTTCAATTTGCTAGGGAGCATAAAGATTGGACTCTGGAGCAATGGAAGAAGGTCATGTGGTCTGATGAGTCCAGATTTACGCTGTTCCAGAGTGATGGGTGCATCAGGGTAAGAAGAGAGGCAGATGAATTGATGCACCCATCATGCCTAGTACCTACTGTACAAGCCTGTGGGGGCAGTGCTATGATCTGGGGTTGCTGCAGTTGGTCAGGTCTAGGTTCAGCAACATTATGTGCCCAAAGAATGAGGTCAGCTGACTACCTGAATATACTGAATGACCAGGTTATTCCATCAATGGATTTTTTCTGCCCTGATGGCACAGGCATATTCCAAGATGACAATGCCATGATTCATCGGCTCAAATTGTGAAAGAGTGGTTAAGGGAGCATGAGACATCATTTTCACACATGGCTTGTCCACCACAGAGTCCAGACCTTAACCCCATTGAGAGTCTTTGGGATGTGCTGGAGAAGGATTTGCGCAGGGGTCCGACTCTCCCTTCAGCAATACAAGGTCTTGGTGAAAAATGAATGCAACACTGGACGGAAATAAATCTTGTGACATTGCAGAAGCTCATCGAAACAATGCCACAGCGAATGCGTGCCGTAATCAAAGCTAAAGGCGGTCCAACGAAATATTAGAGTGTGTGACCTTTTTTTTTTAAGGTGGTGACTTTTTTTTTGGCCAGGCAGTGTACTTTAGACAGACTGTACAACATTTTGATACCTGCGGACCATATGGATGACGCAGAGCAGCACAGATATAGTATAGGACAATGTCAGCTTCCATTGTGCAGCCCTGTTCCAAAACTGGTTTGTTGACCACCCACAATTTCTTATTCAATACCTTCCACCGATCTCTCCATTTCTCAATCCAATTGAAGAGTTCTTTTCAGCATGGTGGGGGAAGGTGTGTGACCATCATCCCTTTGTTCGCATGCCTCCTCTGCAGGCAATGGAAGAGGCATGTGATGGTATTGATGTGGGTGCTCTCCAGGGCAGGATACAACACTTACGGCGCTTCTTCTCTTGATGTTTAGTCAGGGAAGATATTGCCTGTGATGTTGATGAGATGCTGTGGCCAGACCCAGCCAGGTGGCGAGATACAGTATTGTATTCTGTGTTTTTTTGTTTATTTTTCTTCTTCAAAATGTATTTTCTGTTTACTGTATTTGATAAAAAGCACATTTTTTATTCAACTCCAATGTATACTGTATGTGCTGTGCATATGTTGCACTGATTTGTTGTGGAGAAACATAAAAAGATTTTGTTTCAACGGTATATGTGTTCCTGCAAATATTTCTATAGACTATAACAATCTCTCTGCAAAATTATCTACAGTACATATAGAACTAATATGACAAAGCTCACAAAAGATGAAAGTGCTTTTGATTGAGCACTGCTTCATTTTGCAGAACTGTGAATTGGCTTTGTAAATTGTGTTGTGAAGTATTTTGAGAAAATGAGCCCCGTTTTAAAAAATGTCTATTAGCGATTGTCTGTACGCAAATTAGCTAACCTGACTCTAGCTCTTTTTTTGGTCACTTGGGGGCAGCATCACAAGATGTAAGTGCAACACTGACATATTCTCACCTTATGAATTTAATATTGTAAAGTTATTATCAAACAGTTGTAGAGCTGCAAGTGATGATTATTTTCATTATTGATTAATCGGTCAATCATTTTCTCAATTAATCATCTAGTCTATAAAATGTCAGATCATTGAAAAATTACCACCAACAGTCTGAACCACAAAGATATTTGACTTAAAACAGCAAATCTTTGAAACTCAAATATCTTTGATCTCACTCTGAGCAAAAAAAATTCACTCTCATTTTAGCTTTGTTTTTGGTGTGAATGCATTCCTGAGGGAGATATCTCACTCTTTCACTTCTAAATACTCCAATATATTTACGTCTATCTGTCTGCATGCTGTTTAGTGCTGAACAGGTAGCGCACAGTGTTTTTTATCAGGGTTTATGGACTGTACACGGTTTCCTGCTATGACTGGAAATTACGTTAATGAGATGCTGTAATGTTCTCGAGAGCTAAGAGGACCTGCAGCATTGGGTGATATAAATCAGTGGGTTCGACATTTTAACATTATACAAAGTCAGTGGATCCATTGTTGATATACAAATATTGATTTGAGCAGCTGTAAGTAATAATTCTGAAGCATTCTGTCAAAACTCAATCACACAAGAAGTCTTTCAAAGCACTTCCACAAAGTCAAAGCAAATTGAAATGAACTGAACTATGGAACATTGCCCTGGCGTTGGCGGAGCAGTGCAACGTTAACTTAAATCTTCTGGGTAAACACAGTGTAGGTACAGCTATAATGTTTTAAAAAACAGGTTCACTCAGCTGAACTGTATGCTACATGGAGTTAAGATGTAGGAGGTCATTCAAGGATGAATTCCAATAAAAAGTCAGTTGAAGATAAAAAAACAACCTTTCAGTCTGCTGAAGGTTAATATATACTGAGTTTGTTTTTGTGTGCGGTCAAATAGTTTTTTGTTTACTACTTTGGGATCAAGGCAATTACAGCACTTCATCAAACTGAGGTCAATCGTTTTGTGCGTTTTTCTTTTTTTTTAAAAGATTTTTTCTGGCATAGACGCCCTTATTTAGCAGCAGACAGACAGAAAACATGGGGGAGAGACGGGGGTGTGACATGCAGCAAAGGACCTCCGGCCAGGATTCAAACTGGGGGCTCTACAACCACTCGACCACCTGCGCGCTGTTTTGTGCATTTTAATAAAAATGTTGTTAATTTATATGCTAATTCTTACAACAATATAATGTTGTTGGCATTGGCAACTTAAAGAAGTTGTTGGTCAACAAATAAACAAGTTTATCTACTCCTGGGTTCACAAAGAATGTGCATCTATTATATCTACCAAATACACACACACAC
Organism: Scomber japonicus; assembly: GCF_027409825.1. NCBI lineage: Eukaryota > Metazoa > Chordata > Actinopteri > Scombriformes > Scombridae > Scomber > Scomber japonicus. Next base: position 12,529,677 of record NC_070582.1, read on the forward strand.
ACACACACACACACACACACACACACACAAACAAACAAACAACAGAATCAGCCTAGAGTTGAGCATGGATCAGCTTTAAAAGCCTGATATGTATACAGACAAAAGTGTTCATTTGCAGCATTAACTCTGAAGAGCTGAAGCACACAGGTCTGGTCCTACTACAGAGAAAAGTGCAGATCTATGACAGCTGCTCTCATGCTGAGCTCGACCCCTTTCCACCTCTGCATTCAACTAGGCTTTAATGCTCCTTTCGAAACAAGCTTCTCAATAGAACTAATGGACTATGGGAGATTGAGCCAGTCAGAAGGATGCAGATAATCATACATAAAGAGAAAGAGAGGTGACCTAAAGTAGCTCTGTTATCTGATTAGTTTTCTATCTTCCTCTCTACTTTCTACCTTCAGACCTTGTGCTGCTTCCTCGCACGTTATCCCCAAGTCATTTTTTTTTCTCTTCACTGTCATCTCTGTTTCTCCTTTGTCTTCTCACTCTCCTTTCTCACCTCTTCCAGACAATAAAGGTTGAACGTTTTGATGTGCTGATCCCTCTTTCTGGAAGGGTATGTCTGATCTTTATCCATCTTTATCTAAGTTGTTTTGTTTTCTTGAAGGCTCTATCAGCTGTGGAGGCATACTAGTACACAGACAGACAGACAGACAGAGACACACAGACACAGACACAGACACAGACACACACACGTTCAATAAAAAGAATGTAGCAGTGACAACAGAAATAAAAAGATCTGGCTAACTATATAATTCCCAAAAAAGTGAAACTATCTGAATGTATGATGAAATAAAGCATCAAATCTTCATACCATTGACAAATCATGCAAGCATATCTATGTTACAACATACTGACAACTCAGGAAGGGTTTACGATATCTGAGTTGGTCATCTGTGTTTACAAATACTATGCATTACTACATATCTACTTATTTTTTCAGGCTACTTCCTTTATTTGATTGTTTAGAGACAGGAAATGTAGGGAGAGACAGAGGGATATGACATGCAACGCAGGTCCTCAGCTTGCAGTCAAACCATGGACTTTGCAGTTATGTGATATGCATTTTAACTGTGAGACCATTATTACCTTGTGAGGCAGCTGGATTTGTGAGATCACACGGATCCAGTCAGCAATGTGAATCCAGCTGCCTCGTGAGGTAAGATAGTGATAGACGGTGATGGACAGATGGTTCATCCAATCACCTGCCAATTATTCTTTTTAAAGTGCCTGCCCTTTTCCAAACAGTTTCCATGGATGACTGCTCAAATGGTTCTGTGTAACAAACCATCTGGCATGTCAGGTTAAGGCCATCAGGGTGCACCATTAAATTAATTTTTAAAAATTGCTTTTAATGTAATGACTGATGTGACGAGTGTATATTTTTTGTATCACCTAGTCGGATACATCAGAGCTTTCAGAAAAATCCCAGCTTCTCAGTTATAATTAAGACTTGAATGATGACGTGAATGTTATTTACAAGCCAGAAACTCATAATTACATTCTCAATTCTCCAAAACTCCAATATGACATGAATGCAGCATAAGTACAGAAATGACAGTCAAGAATAGCTTATTAAGAGAAATGTTCAATTTGTTTGAATTTGCTTCAGTTTGTCATCAAAAGAAGACACACAAATGCTACAGAAAGTAAAGACTTGTGTCTAAAACGTTATTTTGCACATCAAAGCAGAAACAGAGGCTGTTCCCCAATGCTATTTTGTCATTTTGCTTGAATTCTTAAGAAAATCATTTTGCATTCAGGAAAATCTAAATCCAGACAACCAAGCCCACTCTGACATAACTGGCCATATAATAAAATAAACAAAAAAGAGGGGAAAATAGAAATCTGACGCTGAGTAAATACAGCTCTTTGAAAACTGTCATGTCAGTGTTTCCAAATAGGCCACCTTCTATCTGTGCAATTGTTATGCTGACTTTAAAAAGCTTACGTCTTGCTTATTCACAGGTGACTCATGACTCACTTCTGTTTTTGAGGAGAAACAATCACATGAAATATGAAAAAAGGCAGACAGCTGACATAAGTACGCAGAGCAGGTATAAAACTGTGAAGTAATTATCACTGACCTCACAGTCGTTTTAGTTAATTAGTTACAGACCCTTGAAGAACTGCTGTGATAAGACTGAGAGAGGGTGTAAAGTTGTGACGGAGGAAGAAGGGAAGAAAAGAAGGGAGAAAGAAATGAACAGCACATACTGTACTTAAGGTTGTGGACAGAAAAGAGAGGGGGAAAGTAAGGTCAGAATGAGCAAGGGAAATGAGTTGAGATGCACAGATGGGTGAAATTGTGTGAAGGTAACAGAAAGAGATAAGTTAGGGGGGGCTTGTGCAGTATCTATCTGGCTGTGTTCAGCTCAGTAAGGGGGAAAAAAACACACTTACAGTACTACAGTAAATCTGCATGGCATGGACTTGAGCAGATGCACAGACAGAAATAGCTCCAGTGAGGAAAGCAAAAGAAGGATACGAGTCCATCTAGGCCAGGATGGATGCAGGAGCACTCAACTTAGTTTGGCTCTGGTGGACATTTTAAGAGCTCTGATGTTTCCTGGTGGTTTGCTTTCTCATTACACACTCAACGTTTTTTTACCTGGACTTCAAAGAACACTCTCTTCCTGGAGATGGCTAGAGATATGTGTTTGTGCTATCACTTGCGAACCGATTCACTGGAGAGCAGCTCTGTCGAACAGTGCGAATTTGTTATATGCTGCAAATGCACACAACCTTCTGACCTTAGCCCAATGGGATTTGTGAAAGCTGCTGCAACAGTGGCGTTCAGTATATCACTTAAATTACACATTCTTAGCCAACACTGTATGACCTTCATATTGATTTAGTGCATCTAAATTACCATTTTACTCAATGATGTATGGTACAGTACTGTTTTAGGCAGTTTTTTTTCATACCTATCATACTGTGTAGCATCCAGTTGAAATACAAAAGTCAAGAAAAAACTGAAAAATGTGGCCTCACATAGAAAATAACGAGGCCCGTAATAATGATTTCTAAAGCAGAGAGAAAGATCAGTGCCACGGAGCAGAGAGCAGTGCTGTGAATACTGACTGTGTCCTTGGATCAGGCATGGGCGACAACAAGCTATGACTGAGCCGATATGTAAATTTCAATTTCAGTTTGATTCATTGGCATGAGATGTGAGTAGAGCAGAGAAATTTCTATCATCCCCCCACTGGACCAATTAATTCAGCAGCTAACAGTTAAAGAACATAAAGAATATTAAGATTAAGTACTAAAACATACAGCTAAAGGATCATAAAAAACATTTAGATTAAGTCTTATAACATATACAGCTAAAGGAACATACAGTTTCAGTAGCTAGTATCAGACATAACAGTAACAAACACAATATCATGGTTAATCCATCCTACTCCACACACCCTCCAATTACAAATTCAAACTTCAGATAGCCTCTGTGACAAAAGAGCGACCACATCTATTCCTGCTGCATCTAAGCATCCTATACCCACACCCAGAGGGAAGGAGGGGAAACTCAGAATAAAGGGGGTGTTGAGGACCCTGAAGAATATCCTGAGCTTTCCTATGACCCTTTTCTAATAAACAAGACAGAGGTCATTCAGATCACAGCCGTTGATTTTAGAGCTCAGGTTTAGCTTTGCGAACCAGCAAATAAAGGTAAAAGGTAATACAAGATGAGAAATAAAAGAAGTGATTTGTCCAAATTAAAACTGGTAAGCAAATACTGGTGACCTTTGTTTAAGATTCATGTTAAGCTCAAAGCTGAGTTTGTCATCCACATCCAATTTAGAAAGGAATTGTCCCTCCACTATAAGAACTTGTTAACAATTAAAAAACAAGCAAGTTTCATCGTCTTTGAGAAGACTCACCATTACAGGGTCATCTTCAAACAATAGGAGTGAGGGTACGTAGCCTTGTGGAGAACCAGCAGAAGACTTAAGAATACCAGAGAGAGCCCCATTTACTTTCACCCTATAGAACGGTCATGTAAAAAGCTCATAAGCCAGCCCACAGTATTAAAATTCATAACAAAGTTACTCATAAGTCTATGTGCAAGAATGTCGGGCTGAACGTAATTGAAGGCAGAAGAAAAGTCAATAAAAAGCAAACAAGTATAGTTTTGACTGCCTTCGAGGTGTTTCTCAATTAAGTTAAGGAGGGTAATGATGGCATCCTCTATCCCCCTTAACATTTATCTTTGGTCATACTGGACCTTGTTTCTTACAATCATCTGAAAAGCCTTTATAGACAGAGAAGTAAAGGACACAAGATGATTATCATTCAGTGATTTGGGAGTCGTAACCTTGGCCACTGGCACTATAATAGAGTCTGTCTGAAGAAATGAACACTGTCATGGTTTTTGAGTAGCCTGTCCCCAATGCCATCGGAGTCAGGACATAGTTTGCATGAGAGATTTCAGCATTTTCTCTTCATTGATGATAATACTGTTCTGAGGGGGCTCTAGTATCATCCCTAAAAGCCTAATGTCCATTTTTAAAATCATGCTCATCAAAACGTAAGTAAAAAGGATTCAGTTCATCGGCCAGCACTCCATCAGGTTTGTCAGATGAAACAGCTTTCCTCTCCATCCCCACCACTTGATCCCCTCCCATGCAAAACGGGAGTTACCCTTGCCAAGTTCCTTCTCTATTTTGTCTTTATATATTTCAGCTTAGCTTTACTTATTTCCTTTTCCACATTTTTTTTCTGCCTCTGCTCTTTGGGTGACATACCTCTTACAAAAAGGAGATCTTTTTTGATTCGAAACAGATCTGACAGATTTATTATCCAAAGCCCGTTGTTAGGTAACACTACACAATTTAAGAGGGAAAGCATTTTCTTCACAGAAGGTCATATAAGCAGTAACAGTCTCAGTCAATTTATCTAGGTGACTGCAGAGTAGGGGGAAAAAAACATTTTCATTGCCAAGCATTTGGATGCAGGGAACAAGAAACAAAGAGCTTCTCACTCCCTTTCTCTTTCTCTTGAACGCACATTCTGGTCTGCCATATATTACAATAATATAAATGATTTGTTCCTCCCAATCAAAACATCAGCTGACAGTAAGGGGCCCACTACAGATGCCAGTGGGCCACCTGTCCTCCACAGGGCTGGTAAATGAAGGCAGCGTGAGTTTAACCTTCAGCTAAGAGTAATGAAGTTTGACAGTGCTAAGCAGCCACACTTGCTCATTAGGCATCCCTTTGCCAGCTTGTCGTGGTCAGGGTCTCTCCTCTTGGCTTTCTCTTTCATCTCTTAGATGCAGAAGCACAAAGCCCAGCGGTCTCCTCATTAGAAAGGCTTATTGCGTTAATTCAGCCCAACATAACACACTGTGCTGGACTTGTTCCAAATAATCCCCCTCACTTGTGTTTGTTGCAAACAGGAAGCTGCCTGCTTCGACCACTGTTACAGCTGCGCAGACCAATGTTTGGCAATGTTTAGACCCCTTTCGGATGATGGAGGCCTCCACTCACACTGGGTGACAGTAGCCCACAGTTACAGTGACAAAATGCTGCCAGCATCTGAACCATTGACCTCTACGACATTTTAACACCCTCAACAACCCCAACTCTGGCACACACGCACGCAATCGCACACACACACATACCTGTTGGCTGATCACACAGTTACTAATTTGCGTGAACAAGAATCAATCAATACAATGCTATAATACCGGGGTATACATGTTATTAAGTGAATATTTTATGTGGTCACTCAGCATGATAAAAATCAAATTAAACTTCTAAATTCAACATCTGTTACCATTTTTAAATCAATTTTAAAGTATTAAACAAAAATCCCGCTTTGTGTTATCTAAATGTCACTGTACCTTCATTTTGACCATTAATAAAAACAGTCATGCGCTTTTCAGAGGTGTGAGCTGCATACATGTGCATGTGATGTGTATGTAATTTATTCGGAAAAGATCTATCATCGTAGAAAAGGAAGCATAGCTGGGTCAGCTTTAATTAGCATAACTCAAGAGTCCAAATTTATACAAAAAACATCTAAAACACATCTAAAATACAGAATTGGAGATTTTGCTATTAAATTGATTGACAGGTATTTTGATACACATGAACACAAGACAAAATCTCATCAAGGTGTCTTCAGTCGCCAAAGGTGTGTTCACATCAGTCATTTTTTTGTGAATATTACAGGATCATAGCTCATTTTTGAAAAATGATAAGCTGTCAAACTGCACCTGTAACTTGCAGTCAGAAAGTAACTGATTGGGCCTGAAGTCATGCATGCCATTGCAACACTTCAGCTCCATGGACAGCACTGTCGGTTTAGCAGTGTTGGCTGACAGCTCCTGGGGAGATTCTGGATGCTGTCTGCTTATCTGCCTCTTGGCAGCTCACACTGACAACTAATTCATTTAATCAAAAGATCAATCAAATTCAAATCCATCTCAGTGTTTTGGAGTTCAAAGGTGTACAAACTTATCATGTCAAGGGCACCAAACAGCCCCATATCATTTCTGATTTAGAAAATAATAGTGTGCACTCTCTTCTACTCATTTTGTGAACGAAGTAGCAATAAACTATCCTTAATGTTGCATTCTTCCAAGGCCCCCCTCCAGCCCCTGCACCCCACTTTGACAAGCACTCACCTGACAACGCTTGCATCCAGCCACAGATCTTGTACACGGTGGAGGTGCTGAGGAGAAAGAAGAGACTGAAGCAGCCGATGCAGGTGACAACCAGCATCATGGACATCCCAACGAAGAAGGAGGCGGCCTTGAATGCAGTGGAGGGGATAGCGGCGAACTCGGTAAAGCTACCCTGGCAGGCCAGCTCTCTGGCGATCCCGTCTCCGACGCAAAAGTGGAAAAGGCCGAAGTAGCCGGCCTGCGGCGTATCCACGCCATCGCCAATCCAATAGGGCTGTGAGAAGATGGTCACGTTAACAATGCCGAACAGGATAGTGAAGATGGCCCATAAAAGTCCGATAACACGGGAGTTGCGGACGTAATTGGTCTGGTACAATTTCGCAGCTTCTGCAGATGGTAGCATTGATGCGGCAGTTCCAGGTATCATTGTATGCAATACCGAAGACTAAATGAATGTTGCGATCTATCCGAGCACAAAGCGAGGACTAAACATCTAGCACATAAACGGTAGCCTATATTTCCTCACAAAATCTTCCATCAACAAAAAACGTGAAACAGGCGGAACGGAGAGTCTATGCCTGTGCAGCTGCAACACAGCAACATCTGTCAGGCGCGATCAACTCATGACGTCGCATCCTAAAGCCAGGCGGTGAACCAAGTGAGGAGCTAAAGCAAAGAGTGTCTGAACCCTGGATGTGAACGACAACTCTGGGAACACTCAACGATTAACAGCAGGAGAAACAGGCTGCCTCCCCACTTGCTCCGTCTATCCGTCAGCTGTGCACATCGCTGCCTCACTGTGTCGTTCACCGATGCCCTTGGAGATCCGCGGGAAAAAAAAAAAACCCAACAACCTCGGACTGAAAATATGTATTATTCACACTGTACCCAGCTACACAGCATGTGACGCGCAGTGATCCGTAGCAGCCAAAATACAGAGAGCCTATAACAAACAGGCTGTGTTGTGTATTTGAAGGGGTTGCATCCAATAGCGTGTTACAGGCCTGTACTTACGAATTAATGCAGCCTACCATAAGAGCCATTCAGAAAATATGACAGCACCCCTCAGGATCGTTTAAACGGGGATTTATTCTCCGGTTTATGACAGCATCGCCGGTCAGCCGGTGATGCTGGGAGTCAGGGAGAGGGAGGGGCGCAGACGGGAGACGCAGAGGCAGCCTGTGATGTGCGTGTATCCGTGCAAACAGTGACACACACACTTCTGGCTAACGCTGCGTCAACATCCACTGGACCGACCATCCAGTGCGATTTTACATAATCTAAATAAAAGGGTTATTATTATTTTTTAAATGGCCTATCCGCATAAATCTGGTGCGAGTCCTGCATGTCACTGTTACCTTCCCTGTTAAAGACACAGCCAGCCCTGCTCGGCTTCATGAAGTGAGCTGCTTTGCTGCCAGGTTATGTAACACTTCATGAAACTGCACGACGCCCCGAAGAAGCGTATAAATACACAGCAAGCACTATAAGCACTGAACATTGTCTAAGGCATGAAATGTCATATGGTTTCAGGGAGTCATTACTCTCTTTTTTTTCTCAAGGGAAATAAATCATCTTATGATGCAAATGATGCAGTTTCTGCTACATTTTGCAATTGTGTATTTTTGACATGCACTTACAAGAACCCAGCCCACACACCAAAATGGAGAAAAGGCACTTGTCAGAAAAGAACATAACTTCTTCTGTAAAGCATTGCAAACGGAAAATTGCTTTCCCATGCTCAACAAAAACAATCTTATACAAAAATACCTGAAGTCAAATAAAGGAAATCAGCAGAGATTAGGGCATTGTATTAAACAATATTGCCCTTTAAATCATCATCATAATAGGCAATGAACATAATCTTGACTGTATCTTTGGGATCAACTGAATCACACTACAAACAAAGCTTATTCTAAAACTACCCATTTCTATAGCTTATGTTACCTGAGCATAACTGTAAACGTAGAGACTGCTCCTCTTGTAACAACCCAAAACCTTGAAGATTTTTTGTTTATGACTTATTGTGACTTTAGAGGAATTGCATTTTTTCACACTACATTACCAGAGAGTAATGATGACAATTTCCTGCCTTTTAAATCATCATGCAGGCCCTTTCCTGTGTCAGCTGCTTTGTCTGAATGTTTTATCAGTGATGGTTACTCTGCATAATGTCGATTTGTCATGGATTAGTGTTTTGAGGATTTATTTTAAGAGTTCAGTGATGACTTTTGAAGAAACAGATTGATTAGAGTCTGTAAAGAAGATGCAGTAGTCTGGTAGTATCTGTGAAATCAGTTTCCTATATTTGTTTTAAAAATTATTAAAAAAGAAAAAAAAAGAAAAGCAAAACTATGTACAACAATCTGGTGTGGTGCATATTATTCAACAACTCTGAAGACATATTTTGGGGGGAAAACAATCTGAACAGTTGATACATATTGTCACATTACATATAAACACAAATTTATGAAGATCAACCTTCATGCAACAGATGTATGACTGTAATCCAGACCTCTGAGTGGATGCCACAGTCATTTAATATCAATTCATCATACTGATTGAGGAATATTTTGGTTAATATCAGATGAAAAAGTAATCTATGAAAGTAGTTCATAGTTTAAAAAAAATCAGTTTTAATAAGAAGTTGGTATAAAACTGCATTAATATATGAGATAACAGACAGGAAGAAGAGGCTTTGACCTGTCAGTTTGAAAATGAGTTTTCTTTCTTTTTTAAGACATAATGACAGATTACACCATCAGTGTTTTAATTACACCTGTGCAATCTGCAATCTGATATGACAACTATGTAATCTTGTGTTGCAGCTGGACACACAGTGATGCAACCTGGGTTCACTGGGTGTTTTGGTATCTTTCAACAACCAGACACTTTCACTCAGGCGACTGAGCTGGGGTTGATCAAGCCCAGGCTTTTTTCCAGGTAGCACTACCCCATCCACAGCCCTCCTTTCCTGATTAACAGCCCTGATGCAACTTCTTCTGCCTCTGTGGCCAAGTTGATGGCCCATCGCCGTAGGCCCTGCTTGCCACCTGTTGCTTTGGCAATCGTCCACTAGATCAATATACTTTGCCCTCTTCCTCTCGTTAGCCTCCTCAATGTAGTCCTCCTTGGGAACAGTGAGCTCCGCACAATGTCTGGCTTTAGTATTGTTGTGGCAAAAGTTTCTGGGAACTTCATTTGCTAATTAAACTTGGTGCAAGTTATGTTCAGTTTTGTTGACCCAATTAGTGACTGCATTATATTTAGAAGTGTTTCTAATAGTGTAGCCTACTGTATGTAAATAGGGTTGGACAATACATTGGATGAATGTTTAAACAATTCTTCTTTCTCTTTCTTTGCACAGGAATGGCTCTGATTATGTCTAGATTTATCCAGTGGGGGTTAGGACTGGATAGGGCTGGGTATCGTTTAAAAATTACTATAACGGTATCAATCCAAGTCCCCTTACAGTGATACTGATACCAACTGAGTACTTCATTTGATACCCATCATGTGACTAGAGGCATTACAATGCATAAAAGGCCACCACTCCTCCACATCTAAATGATTTGATTTTCACATAAACTTTTTAAACAAATTTTGAACGTCTTCAAATTATTAATATGTATTAATCAAAGAAACTTGTGTTGATTGGCTGTGAGCAAGTTCATACAAATAGTCATATTTTCTAGCTTTGGGTACAAAAAGGATCGATTGAAGGTATTGTTTCACGGGAGATGAGACTACTTCGTATCGATTCATTTCAGTCGAAACCATAAAAGGTGTTGAGTACCGATACCCAGCCCTAGGACTGGAGGGTCCAAATAATGTGTTATGGGCTCTTACCCACTGTGGTGTGAAGGGCACCCTCTACTGTACATGACAGAGCTTCAAGTTCAGACCTTAACAAAGTCCTCAAGAAGGCTACAGGCAATACAGCACAACCTCTATTCAAGGATCTATACTGTATGTCACAATTATTAAACAATTCACAATAAATAATCAGTTTTTATTGCCAATTAGTGAACGGGTTGTAATAGAACTTTAAAAAAGTAACAATGCAACAGCCTGCAGCCCAGGGCCAGAGGGGGTTACAGCCCCTATTCTATTTTTTAAAAGAAAATTCTGGTTGAAGTCGCATTTTCAACCAGCTGCAGACTGAAACTGAATGAGTTTATAATAATTGTGATTAAGAGTGTGTTTCAGTTGACATTTCAGTGGAGTCAGTGTTACTGAGTGAAAGTAATGAACAATTAATGTAATATTTTTTGTTTTATTTTTGATTTGATGTCTTATTGTTATTTATTCATGTCTAAGTGCATTCTTTTTGGAACATGGTTAATACGGACCAAATAAATCACTGCTACTACTACTACTGTTTGCAGTAATCATACAATGCAATACAATTAAATTCTGCACCTTAACCATCCAAACATAATTGACCCTTACTTTGGGTGCTCTGGCCTTGGCACCGGATGTTGTCAACTCCTAGATTGCCCCTGCTGTGGTCCATGCATCCAATACTGTGGACAGAGATCTGTGCAGGATATTTCGTGAGCGCAAACCCTCTCTCCTGACAGCATCCACCACAACAAATACCTGTTACTCAAAGAGGGAAACACCTGCAAATATTAGCTCTCCAGCTAATGAGACAACTAGCTAACTCTGTCAACCATCTATCATTTCACAACAAAACACCTGCAAGGACAAGTCGCGCACTCCCGGGCACACACACACACAGCTAAAGCAACATTTCCCAACAAAGTAGCAAAAAACAAGCCCCAGAGTGATGGCATAACACAGTTTACCTCTTTTGTTTTTTCTTTTGGTAGTCCAAAGTTGGTAATGAGCACATGTTTCACTACAGCACAGTAGCTGCTCTGCTGGGGCAGTAGTGAGCTGACTGGCTGGAGAGGGAGACAGGGTTACAGGTGAAGCGCAGGTGTGGAAACATCCGGGTTATTTCACCTGCTCTGTTTTGGATTTAAATAACTTAAAATTGGGAGAAAGAAACCAAAATGTGTATTTTTCAGTACAAAACAGTCGCTGCTTGCGCTGAGATATTAGCATTGAGCTATTAATTTAGCACTGCTAAATAGTAAAACCGCAGCTCCAACTTGGTTGAAGAGTCAAATCAGAGGTAAGTGTTAAAAGTATGTTTTAAAGTTTTAGCTATTGGTTAGTACCCTGGCTTAAATGTCTTCACCAACAGGTCTCAAATGTCATGTCATATAACTGTTTCATTATTGTTAAAAAGGTTTTTATTTAAGTTAAAAAGAGAAAAAAAGGCTATATACATAAATGATTGCATTGTGGGTTAGCAAATATTCACCACAGACATTTAAACTTGTTACAGGTGGTAATTTATAACATTAGTATTATTATTGTACAATATGTAATTTTGTCCAAATAACACTGTACACCTCCAAGTACAATGTAGGTAGTTTGCTATTAACACCACAAACTAGTGCCTCAAACATGACCAGAGTTGAAAACTAACTTCACTGACAGCTAAGACCTCTCAAAGGTAGCCTATTACCAAGCATTGTCTTATGTCTATGGATTTTGATTTGAAGTGTTCATGACTGTTATTTTTCTCTAAGTTGAGCCCCATAAAAACAGAAAGACAGTAGATATTTTTATTTAACCTCGTAAAGCTTTTTTGTTTTTAGCTTGGAAGTGACTTAGTTTTAGAAAGGGGGGGGGGGGGTTGTAGGACTAGAAAAGTTATACTTCATCCTACATCCTTTCGAACATTGGATTGTTAAAAGCCAATTCAGCAACAGTCTAGTATCCAGTGAGGCATTACAAGGAGCGTACCTGAAGCTGGATACTTCGACCTGCAGGCATTTGATGCTTTGCTCTTTACCTGTTTCCTCAAGCTCATCTTTCCTTCTCCCAGCAGAGTTAATTATAGTGTATGTTTTCTAATAAAAATAATAACGATAATTTGCTTAATATGGAAATCTATTATTATTTCTGTGGCAACACCAAGTGGACAAGCTCCTTTGTTTCTGCTTGAAGATGCTGTTTTAATACTGATGTGACATTAAATAAGAAGCAGAAGTAATCAAATGTTTCCATCCTATCCACAGCCTTAAAAACAACCTACTGTACATCACATTTACTAAGGGTACAGTTATGATTTTGGGGTACTTTTCATTTTTATCTTAATACTTAAAAGACCGGTTTTAAGCAATACTTTTTTTTACACAGAATTTTCTTGTAAACACAATTTGAAAGTCTTTCATATCTTGCACAGTAAAACCTCTTTGGCTTACAGAAGTTGTAATACTTCATCTGACCAGCAAGGATCAGTATAGGCTAACATTAGACTGTGCTACAGGCAGGCAAGTGAAGAGGGTCTAAAGATGACTCACACTTGCATCAGAGCTTTCAAATCATATTCATTGCTGCTGTAAATGTTCAGTTGTGTCATATTATGTGATAGTTTTTAAGTCTAGCTTGCTGTTGTACAAAAAATGCTTTGGAAGATGATTTATGATGTCACTAATCTCTGGTAATCTATCGCCTGATGCCTCTGAGTGTTGTGGCCTAGATACAAAGGCCGTGCCTCTCATGCTCTGTACCCTCTGGACCAAACCCCTCACTAAGCCTGCTGCTGTGTGGAAAGATATCAGAACATAAGGAAAAACAGAATAAAGAAACTATTTGGGAGCCAGCTTTCAGTCCTCTTCTGCATGATGAGGACCAGCAGCGCTGTGCAGTTAATAATAGCATAACCAAATTAAGTTATTACTATGAAGTCACTATTTGTTTGTCGTGCCACAGGATGTCCACTGAGTCAGTCTCACCTGCTGTTTGGCTGATGAGAAAAGTATTTGTTCAGTTGAATTAGATTATTTCAGGACGGGGATAAGAAAAGACACAAATGGCAGTGGACTGCGACAAGCCAGAGAGACAAGAAAGGATGCAGAGTGAGTTATGACAATGAGTTGGTCAGTGTTTGCCAGAAAAAAAAAAGGGAGGGGGGGCGGATTTTAGAGGCTATGCTGGGACAGACGAGGAAACAGTGCCTGTGAGAGTTGAAGGGAAAGAATGGTTGGTAGAGGATGAGAGAGATTTGCCTCCATGAATTTTGGGATGAAAGATAGGCCTGTGAGTGGGTGAATGCCAAAGAGAGAAAGCCTGGGTGTGCTGAGATAAGCGCGGGTTGTTGGGAGGTTGTTGTTTTTTTCATGGCACACTGTGTGTATGTGTCCGGGTGTGTGTATGTGTGCTTCTGTTAATGGTTGTCTTTGTATGTGCACATAATGATTGTGACCAGTTGTTGAGTAGTGGATTGGGACTGCACACAGTCCTTTTTGAAATGTTGACCCTTGATGGCGCCACTCTCGATAAGTGTCTCCCTCCCCTCTCTCCCTTAGTCTGCTGCTCTGTCTGTTTCCCAGATGCATCTCTTCAATCAGAATTGAGCAACTTTTAAAGTTTTCCTACTGTTGTTTACTTTTTACTTTCTTTAAAAAAAGAATTTTGCCTCTTATCATCTTTGTGCTGGGAATAGTGCCCATTTATGATATCTTGCTACCGTGTTGCAATCACCACTGAAATGCCCACTCCGCCGCAGAAACACAGTGCTAAGACTAACTTTGTGCTCTGTGTTGGTTGATAGCAGAACTGTGTGGGTTTGACCATCTGTTGATTTGTATTTGATTCATTTGGACGAGATAAAATCATCTTCGCTGTGCTGTACAGGCATTTACAACTGAACCAAATTTGTTGAACTACTGACCTCAGTGATTAAAACTGCAACAATTAGTTTAATAATCAATTGCCAACAATTTTTCTAATCAATTAAGTATTTGGAGTATTTTTTTAAATATAAGAATGCCAAAATCTTCTGGTCGCTGCTTCTTAAATATGAATATTTTCTAGTTTCTTTAGTCTTTTATGATAGTAAACTGAATATTTTTGGGTTGTGGACTTTTATCAGGACAAAACAAGACATTTGAGGCCACACATCTTGGGCCTTTTCTGTCCCTTGATTAATCTATTATCCACCTATTTATTTCAACTCTATTTCAGCTACCAGAAGTGTTGCTGACTGTCTAATTGGTTACATGTAGAGCTAAATCAATCAGCTGACTTTCTGGTCCAAACCATTTAACTGGTCATACTGTATTTTTATCAGTAATTCAAACACAAACTGTTATCTCTGCGTTTCTTGTTGTGAAGATAAATGTGAAAATGTATCTACATAAAGAATTTGATCAAATCAACACACCACTTCAAATCAAATTTACAATCAAATGTCATTATTATTATTATTATTATTATTATTATTATTTGTAACTCAGAGATCTGAAGACAATAACTGGTGAAATCTGGCAAATATACAAAGTGGTGATGGGTTTTTTCTCATTTATTTGAGCCTTTTAGTAATTAAAACATCTCTATGACTAAAACCATTCATTGAAATTCTTTGGCAAATCGTTGCCCTCTGTGCTTTGTTTTTCTTTTTTTTTATCCCCTCAACATCAAAATTGTCTTGTGGTGTTGTTGAAGTTAAGTCACCAACAGCCTGCTGAGTGCCGACTCATGGCCTCAGCGCCTGAAAGGGCTGGTTGGACTGCGAGGAAGTTTCCGGACTTTTTATACCCCAGTTGAAACTCAGACTCGTCTATTGTAGAGGTGACCCCCACTGTGTCGCACAAACACTCCCTCGCAGACTGTTTACCATCACAATGCTGACACTGGCACTTTCCCTCGCTGTCAGGAGGGCTCATATTTATGTATTTTCATTGTAATTACATGGCAGTGTTTTTATATTTCCAAAATGCCCTTGTTTTCCCCCACTGGCGCTTTTCATCCACAACCGCAGATCAAACTGAGCTACTGCCAACACTTTGCTTCCCTAGAGCCTCTGAGAATAAAACCCACCAGTAAACAAAAGATAAAACACCCAAATGAAAGCTGGAGAGGGAGCAAAATCAACACAATGAGAGGGGTTGTTGAATAGTGGCAAGAGTACTGTGTTGTCTGATGCTGGCTGGTGTTGGAATTTGTTGATTGTAGAGGGGGAATGTGTATGGAGATATGTCTCTTAGTGTTTGTGAGTGTTTAGGCCAACTTTAGGAGAATTATCTGCAATGTTTTGAAAGCCTGAACTGACAAATAGTATAGTTAGCATCTCTTTGACAGTGAAAAAAAGTTTCTAGTAAACACTTGGCATTTGTTGTCGAAGTTAGAAATCCAACTCAGAACATATAGAACAAGTATTTTGTAAATTAACTCTCATTTTGGTGCACTCATTAGTGAGATTAACGATATTAGCAAGATGTAGAGTAAATGTTGATGTTGGTTTGTTCATATCATATCATGACATGTACCAGTGTAGAGCGTGTTGACGGCTCTATAATCTTCACCACAGCCTTCTGGGATTTTTTTGGCAGGATGGGAAGTCCGGTCTGTCTCTGCTTTCCCTTTTCTGACGCTCTACTGTCTCCCTCTGATTGACATGTTTACATCACTCTCATTAGACTGATAACACCCTGCGCCATACTAATGAGCCTTGTAACGTTGTGTGTGTGTGTGTGTGTGTGTGTGTGTGTGTGTGTGTGTGTGTGTGTGTGTGTGTGTGTGTGTGTGTGTGTGTGTGTGTCAGTGAGCATTTTGGATGTGGTGAACATGGGAATATTAAATGCTAGTCTGAAGACCCCTGTTATGAAAAAAGGACTAGTGAACAATGGTGTTGAGGTGAAGTTAATCACTTCTTTACTGGTCCTGGCTAATCAGTGTAAAGTCAGGACACATCTTTTATGAAACATATGCAATTCACACTGACCTGTTTTTTTTAAATTGCTTTCCCCTCAGGACTTGACGTCATAATGATGGGGTGAGAGCTTTCAAGTGGCACAGAAATTCAGCATCATGTGACAAATGATGTTCTCTATGGAGATATTTTCTACAGTTTTCTTTAAATCCAAACCTAAAATTTTTTTTAGTAAGCCTTTTTTAATGTCTGAGAAAGTGAAATGATATTTTAGGGAGTCACCCATTTCCTTCAAAACCATGTGCATTTCTCATGATATACCACTAGATGGCATCCTGAGAGAGGCTTTGGTCACCCCAGCGGCACTATTTTCTTGGCATTGTATAAGAGGGATGTTATTAAATTATGCTTATTTCCTCATAAATACATTTTATATATTGCTAAAGCATCCTTATATGTTTGATGCACTTGAGGCCTTTTTTTGATAGTTTAATGTATAAGTCTAATATTGTTTCGCCTCCTGCGGAGCATTTTTTCTTTTTCTTTAAATGTACAAAAAAACTGAGAGCTGTTAGTCTGCCGCTCATGCAACCATGTTGATGTCTTGAGATGTTTTACATATTTGAGTTGTTCAGATGTCTGGCTCTTAATCCCACTGGCATATTTACCTTCTGAAAGATAAGACAATTGGAGGCAGTACTCAATATTGTTTTCTTCCTTGTAAATTAAATTATGGGAAACAACTTTTAGGGTTTATCAGTTCTCTATTCATCATCTTGCATGCTGTAGTTAAGTATCTCTGTCCTTCACTTGTTAATACTGTCCAACAAGGCTCTCACAATAGCTGTATTCAGTCTACAGGAATGTTAAAAATGGGGGATTTTTTGACTAGTTTAACATTTTTCTGTGACAAACAGGCTCTTGAGCAATGAATGTTCTTTTATAGTGACAAATATATGACCTGTGACAATAAGGTGATGAGAGTCCTGTTTGTGTGTGTGTGTGTGTGTGTGTGTGTGTGTGTGTATGTGTATGTGTGTGTGTTTGTGTGTGAGAGAGAGAGAGTGTGTGTGCGCGTGTGTGCGTGCGTGCATGCGTATTGAATGTTTGGAGTTGTGACTGAGACGGGCCAGGCAGCGTTTGCTGTGCGTGACTGAGTAAGAGCAGAGCACCAGAAGCTGCCAGCTGTGTATACCCATGGACAAAGGCTGCAAGTGGAAGAGAACTGTTTTACCACACTAGGTCAGATCACCTTCTACATACTTCGACACTCCTTCTTCCTCTCCCTGCCTATCAAAACCACTGTTCAGCAACTCTTTTGTCACTCCATCTGTCTCCATCCATTGTGCTCTGTCCATCCATACATCATCCACTCCATCCTCCTTCTCACTCCGTCTCTCTCTCACCCCTCAGCTCAATCGCACCACAGTGGCTCTCTTTTCTTAGCAAACCTTTCTCTCATCCATTATTGAGACTTGTTTTTTTTCCTTGAGTCTCAGAATAAAGAAGGGGAACGGATCTTTTGAATTTTTAATGCCCCACATGAAAAATGTATCATCAGTCATTTCTCAACGATACGAACTGGTAAACTTTTAGCAGGACACAACACGCCAAGTCACGAGATGATGCGAGACAGAAACAGGAAAGGGGGACAAAAGCCTTGTGGGAGGACAAAAATGAGAGTCAAAGGTGACAAAGAGATGTGAACACAACAGTGACCTCAACCATACACACATCCACACCTCAGACAAAACCAGAAAATATGGAAGATAGTAAAATTTTAGGGCAGAATGAGAATCAGGTTGATACAGAGGTTTACTGGAGAGAACACAGTTTTATCTCAAGCATGAGGAGATGTTCACATTCAGAATAGCTGGATTTTTTTAATTCCAAAGGTTTTGGTGGACACTTTTGTATTGTCTGTAAGGAGTTTGTAAAGCAAAAACATTAGAACTCAGTGCTCTATCTCCCCTCCAGTCATCTAAGCCACCACCCATTTCACCTGAGCCATAGAGCGTGCTCCCCAGCTCTTCACAAAGCTTCCATGTCAAGGTCAACACAGTGAAATGGTAACAACCTATGCCAAGAAACATGAAGTCTCGTCCACATATTCCTGTCTATGATGGGATTTATCACGGCTTCAGCAACCGGCAACACATCTACTGAGACAGGAGACAGACAAAAGCAGGTGGAGAGTGGGAGTGCGCATGCCATGAGTAGGAAAGAGAAGTGAAAGTAAAGGGTGTGTATGTTTGTATGTTGCAGGCTTTCATGTGTCTCTCTTTTTTGCACTCTTTGATGTTTCATACAAGCAGCTATAGAAGATGATTTATGGCCTGAAAGGAGGCAGAAAATTATGGAACATATTTCCACAATGACTGCTTGCCATGCATCAGCTCAGCTGCTACTGTGTGTAAGACAAGAGACGAGTTACATGAGGCAAGGAAAGTAGAATTCAGCTAATGCATTTTATGGCTACAGTGCAACAAGCTTTCTGCAGAATATACCATACCACTGTGTATGCGACAGGCTGATCTGCCCTCATCTAGGTATCCACATCGTAAATCTGAATCTGAAAAAGCCTCAGTACCTTCCCCCTTCATCTCCTTCCATACATACATCTCAGAGCACAAGGTGGGGGAAGAGGCTGAAAAGGACCAGTAGCCCGAGGGGGTCGTATATTCATGCCATAAGCCTGGAGCATGTCATCTATATTTATACACTCATTTAGTTGTTTGTGTCTGCAGATTGGCCACAGCTTGTAGTAGCTCATAAATACTTCTTGAGCAAATTGATGTAATGTATGGTGCCCCAATGTCTCTCCTTTAAGACCTTGCACAATCTCAAATGGGAGGTTAATGCCTACATATTTAAATTAATTAATGTATGGATCAATGTATGACTGAATTAATGTGTGTTCAGTCACTACTTCAGTAGTCATGTGTAGCACATTAATACAGTTGAAGTCCCTCTTAGGGAATTGTCTAGATAGCCTAGATGATGAAATTGTGCTACTTTTCATATCTGTATTTTTGTTGATATCAAGGTATATTCATGGCAGTTGATAGGGAGCTGTTGTTAGTTAGCTCTATAACATTGGTTGTTGTTATCTCGCTTGCAGTTTCTAGTACCCTTGGCTAGCTTATCACTGACTGCCATCCGTCAGTGGGAGCGAGGTAGTCTAGAGGACAGGGACAGGGAGGGGCCCACTGCTCCAGTTTCATGAGTCAAATTGACGGCAGGAGGATGTTTCTGCCACAGGCCTTGGCTGGTTATGACAGTCAGAAGGATCCATTAAGGGACCTGCCCTCATCTGTATCACTGCTTCTATGTTAACCCCATTTAGCCAGAGGTAGTGTTCTCACAAACATCCGCAGCAGTGAAGGACATCAGGAATGTGGTTTACACGATGGTTTACAAGGCACCTGAGTGGACCAACAATGATCAATCAAGACAGCAAAGTGGCAAAGCAATCACTGGTGTCTTTGAGCTACACCAGCAGGTTACTTTACCCTCTCAATAATTCACCAGGCTTTTGAAGTGATTTCTTCTCTACATAGCCAAGAAACTGCATAGTAAATTTCTGTGGAAAAAAGTAATTCTTGCTGAATGTAATATTTTACAGTGTGTGTAGAAAGCAGGTGTTTCATATGTGGGTTTCATCTGTACATGCACAATATGCAAAATGTTTAGCCCACGGCAATGGACAGAAATAGAACCAACAGCCTGGCAATGAACTGTCAAGAGACAAGGAGCAAGAGGTTCAAATGAGGAGGAGGAACAGTATAGGCCCAGCTAATGAAAGAGGGACTGAACCACTGAAATTCCTCCATAACAACAGGAGGGAAACCAGAGAGAGTCCATAATCATATCTGACAAAGGTGAATGTCTTCTGTCTTCATTTATACGCTATTCATTTCTTCTCTGATGGCAATGAAGTTCTAATAAGGGATTGATTTTTTTTAGGGAGAGGGCAGTTATAAGGGTGACCCTCTGACCCCATTGCTCATTTTAGGTATGGCAGGAGATGGTCCTCATCCCTGAGAATCGATGTAGCACACCTTATAACCACCCTAGGCTGATTTCAGAGGCCCAAATGTGTCATCAATGTGTCAACAAGCATACGTCTTCGCCAGAGGCGACAGGACGTCCCCCACCCCTTGGATGAGAGGGCGGAGAGTGGCATTTCCCCCAATTCTGTGAAATGGTGCAGAAAACAGGAGAAAGAGGGACACGCCCCACAGTGTCTATCAATCCTGAGTCTGCAGCACTGACCTCCTGTGAAACTTCATCTAGCTGCCCTCATCTATCTGTCAGTGAATAGGAAAGGAGGTAAAAGAGGAGGGGGTGGTATTGGAGCCAGCAGCCAATCTCCCCTCCCTTCTCAGATGCATAATTCAGTGTTTCTCTCACAACAGCCTGCGCTTCGAAGGGCTGAGCTCCCCCAGCCATGCGGCCGGCAGTCTGCTTATATGAAAGAAGCTCAGAACCCGCTCTGTTGTTCCTTCAGGCTTTCTGGCTCTACACACTCTCAGTCATACTTGTATGATTTATTCAGCTTGTTCATCCATGGCGTGAGACTCGGACCCCAATGGACGAGTTGGGAAACATTTTTGTCCTTGTCAGGATCACGCCGCAAAACTTGGCACAGGAAGTGTGTCGGCATCACTGTGGGTTGTCAGAGTGACACTGGAGTAGCTTAACCTCCCACTGGTGGTTAGTTTTACTGTTCCTTCTGAGAGGCCCACCACTGTGCCAGTGTACAGCAACCCTGCCTTGGCCTCAATAAGCAACCAAGGAAAGAAGAGGACAAGAGCACAGGGTGACTCTTCCTGTGCCTCCAAATATAGTCCAATGGCATCAGTCATTTGATTTGATTGAAAATAATGTACCTACACTTGTTTATATTTCATTGTTTCTTCTGTGTGTAACAGCCTGCACCTCATCCAAATATCTAGTCATGATAAGTTGGAATTGATGTCATCATTCATATTCCCACAAAAAAATGTCCCCCCATATGAGGGAGTTTGAGAGTTTAGTGGTTTGTCGTAGGGGGAAAAAGGCAAGCTGTTTAGTTAGACCTCCAGCAGAGGTATAGCATTGGCTGAGACCCAAAACTCCACATAGAGAGCCTCCTCACAGAGCCACTGGACTACTTTTTTAACTCCCTCAAGGAGTATATTATTGAAACCTGGCACCACAGTAAATACTGTTGTCTGGTACCAGAATACAGCGACTATAAGTAGAAAAGTTGCAAAATGCCACTGTGATTTTCTCGGACAAGGTTCAAGAGTTGCTGTATATTTGTTTCTTTTAGCACTGTACACACATTTACAGGTGAAGCAGAAAGGCAGGTCCATTAAATGATGTAATTTCTATTAGATTTCTAAAACATGAAAGTTTTGATGTGACTAAATTGAAAATGGGCTAAATAATCTGGGTGGAAGACCAGATTTTATCTGCTTCCGTAATTTGCCAATCCCTCTTCTAGTGTCTTTATTGACCTTTGGCATCTCATTATATATTGGTTCCCCTTGTGTATATGAGGTTTTATTTCTAGTTCTGCAGGGTCTTGCTGATTAATATATGAGCATAATATTTCACTCTCTTATCTCTCCTAAAACAAAATGCTCTCTCCACTTGACTGCTTCTATAATCTGTTTATGTTTTGCCTCAGAGGCAGAAGATGATGGTGATTTTTTAATTGCTGCTGGGCTCTCCCCGACCTCACTGCCAATGTGTTGCTCCAGGTCAAACATCCTACTGTGACGTCAAATGTAATGAGATGGCATAATGGCTTGTTAAATAGCTTGGCGGAAATGATGGCGAGCAGAGGGGTGGTGGTGGTGGTGGTGGTGGTGGGCGGGGGTTGAGCCTAGCCTGGCCCTGTGACAGCCCTGCTCAGGCTCATGACCATAATCCATCAGCTTCTACTGCTGATGAGATCCCCTTTTCTAATTCATGATTGGAATTGCCATTTAACTACATGAAAAGTTTTCACACAGGCCCAAGTGAATGCATTTGATCTCACACATTGTTGTGTGAACATTTCATATCCCACCCTTATCTCTCTGTCTGTGGTGCTCTCTTGATCTTCTCTCTAATAGAGAAGAGCGTAGCCTCGGGAGCAGGTTAATTATAGAGGAGCTCATTACTCATGTTTAATTATTGCAACTAGATTTTTAGCTGATCAAAATGTTTCCTCCACTCCTCTTTTTGTGGCGCAGAATTACTCCCATTGTCTGTTTTACCTATTCAGTGTTTGATTTTACTTTAGCTGAATATTATTAATCCCCAAAGATTTGTTGGGCCCTACAAAGCATGTCAAGTAAATGTTTTATTCAGATTATTATGGATAAGGTCTTGGTTCAAATGGACATTTAAAAATCCTGACAATTTACAAATGTACCTGGAGAAATTGCAGGTTATTCAAAAGTTTTTGCTCTGTATACACTGTCACTGAGCTGCCAGTGTAGGACTTGGTCATTAGCTGGCAGTCATTAGCAACTTGTTTAATTGAACTCATTTACAGGCTGTGCTAATCTTCTGAGGTGACCTTGATTTTGCGTCTGGGTAATGTTTATGCCAGTGCAGCAGAGTGTGTCTCTCTCTGTATGCCATTATGAGCACAAAATGCAGTTAGGCCCATGTTTGGCCATAAAAGTCTGCACTTCATTAGTCATAATTACCTTTGCTGTTGCCCAGAGAGGTGATGAGTTTCTGCGCTCTTACTAGACTGATGCCAGGAGAGCAAAACTCATCAGCAGAGGTGCTGAAGGAGTGCAGTGCTAAAATCTCAATTCTCATCTCTTCTTCTTTTTCATTCCTCTCTTTTTTCTTTTTAATTGCTCACTGTATATCAGCCGACCCTCTGCCGGTGCGGAGAGAGGTTGTAAATCTGGGGCACTCGTGCAGGACAAGTAGAAAATGCTTGTTGGAGGAGAGGAGTGAGGGTGGGGGGTGTGAGGGGTGTTTGTGTGTGTGTGTGTGTGTGTGTGTGTGTGTCGGGGGGGGGCTTGTTGGAGTGATAGATTAATGAGGCATGGCCTTGTCTGTGTGGGGAGTGTGGTTGTCTATATGGGGGGTATATCTATGTATGTGCATGTATCATTGTGTATCATATGGCACCCATGCTTTCCCTCCTCCTCCTGTCTGTGGTCTCTAACTGTTATTTGGATGGTTGCCTCTGACTTTGACAGTATCTTCTCTTCATTTTAATTGACTGTTTTATATACATTAGAGCAGATATAGTGAGCTTGAGTCTACCATCATAAACATGTTTAATGAATGACCAACAAAAACCTGAGTGAAGATGAGTAATTTCATCATGCTCTACACTACAAAGCCAGCCATATATTGACACAGTGACCGCCACACATGGGATGGACTTTTTTGTTTAGTTACTAGAAACAAACATAGTACAGTGACACAGAGGGAGGAATACATTTTTCTTCTCTCCAGGTCCAGTGAGTTGAAAGGGAGCACTTCCCTCAGGGCATGAGCTAGAGACTAACCATGTGATGGGAGAAGAGAAGAAGAAACGGATAAAGGAGAGAGTAGGAGAGAGACAGAGTGAGTAACAGTGGATGAGCGTAGGAGAGAAAGCTTGGAGAGGGCGATGATTGAGAAAAGGGCAACCACAGAGAAAATAGATTAGTCGAGAAACTGCAGCAACAACACTTGCAGTAGTATGGAATGCCAGAGGAGGAAAGCAAATTTATGGAAAGCAGTTTTAGATTCAAAAAAAGATAAGACACTGCTCCCTCTGTGTTACACGAGTAGAAGAAGATTGTTTCTCTTAGATGTAGGGTTGGTCCGAGCAGGGTGGTGAACATACAAAGAGCATAAGCCTGTGATTGGCAGACACATTTGTGATGGAGACAGACAAAGACCGAAAGCTCCATGAGCACAGTCAATAGCCATTTAGAGGAGACGAAGTGAGAGATGACAGCTGAGCAGAAGGGTGTGAAGAGAGGAGGATGAATGAATGAGGGAAATGCTGGGAGGATGGGGAAAAGTGAGTGGGGGAGGTCCTATTGTATATTGTGGTAGGATGGGACCGTCTTGTGACCTTTGACCTGTAATTGGATCAATGAGTGTGTGGAGCACTGTGCTGAAGGACCTACAGTGAAGGATTCAGTGGGCCATTTTATTTTGTGTGAAGGTGTGGCTGTGTGTCCACATACATTCATGATAATGTGTATCTGCACCTCACTGTTAATTACAGTCTCCAGCCATCATGATGACGGTGGAGCAGGTGTGCATGAGGCTCTCTTCTCTTTGTCATTGGTACACTATAGTGAAAAAGCCATTGTCCTTGGTTTTTATGATTGACCGTGCAAGTGCACAGTGTCCTTTTTTTATTGAAAGCTAGTCAGGAACCAAATTCCACTGAAAATGTTCCTCTCTCTCTGCCATCATCTGTTTTTCCTGTTCAGTTTTTTTTCTCCTGAGTGGTAAAATCATTATAAATTCACCACTGTGATGATAGAAATGCATGCATGCATACAATGTGTGTGTGTGTGTGTGTGTGTGTGTGTGTGTGTGTGTGTGTGTGTGTGTGTGTGTGTGTGTGTGTGTGTGTGTGCATGTGTGTTGTATTTGCATTTTCTAGGTTTCACTATATTATCCCTTAAAATCAACTGGCTGTCTGTGTGTGTGTATTTGTGTCTGTGCATTTGTTTGACTTGTTGAGCCCCTCCACGTGACACCACCAGCCCCTGGTCCACTGACCCATATAATTAAGGCCAAATGAAGGCCACATTATCATCTGTATCATCTGTCTCTGTTGGTCCCCAGTAAGGTTTCCCCTACTTGTCCGCACTGCTTTTCTGTCTGTCATTGGTGATTTTGTTTAAGAGATATTGTGATATGTTTGACCAAATCCGTTCCAGCCCAGGGCAGGATGTTCATCCATCTGTGTGTGGTTTTCATGCCAAAGCAGCCACGATCCGTTGTCTCACCAGCATCCACAGCCACAGAATCCACATGCCCACAGCCACTACTAATCTCTGACTGTTTACACAGCGCAGCACAATATGGATTCTGCCACAACTCGGCTTAAATGAAGTGGTGGGTGCCTCGCTGTGGTCTTTGGTCTGGAATTCTTAAACTCCCATGATATCCATACCTTTCTCTAATTGGCATCATCTTTCCAGCCTCAAAGTCCAGCATAATGAACTGTGGAAAATAATATGGAGCCAGTTGAATTTGTTATAGGAGATTCACAGAAACACATACAGTGGTCTGACAATCCTGCTCTCTCTGCAGGTTGACTGTCAGGTGTCTGATGTGGTTTGGTACAGCCAGAATTCATGCAGGGAATAAAGAGCGCAGAAAACACAGTCAGTGCATTGCTCCTGGTCCATGTCTCTGGAGGCCAACAATAGGTGGGATTGAAGGAGCTGAAGAGATAGATGCTGGGCAGCCAGTCTTTGTGCTTTTCCAGAATGAAACCTTGATCAGGGATATGGGGAGGAGGAGAAGGAGGAGAAGGAGGAGAGCAGGGAGGAGGAGGAGGAGGAATGGGCTCCAAGAGGGGGTGTGAAGCTACTGGTTTAAAATGAGATTTTCACTTATTTATTTATTTTGCTGAACTCATAGCTCAAGGCTGTCTGCTTGCTTTTTGTTGTATGTTCTGTGGCCTCAGTGCCCCCTTCCCCTCCTCCCTCCTTCCTCTGTGTTTTTAATGTGAGTGTATCTGAAAGTGCAAATATATATGTGTGTGTGTGTGTGTGTGTGTGTGTGTGTGTGTGTGTGTGTGTGTGTGTGTGTGTGTGTGTGTGTGTGTGTGTGTGTGTGTGCATTTGCATGTGCATGTGCATGTGTATGTGCATGTATGGACATTTATACCTCTGTTACCACTGCCTGTGTTTTTTTGTGTATGTGTGTGTGTTATGACTGTGCGAGTGACTTTGTGTGTATTTCAACAATGTGTAAGAGTGTGTGTGAGCATTTTGTCGCTGCTATCACTGCATGTGTGCACCCTCAGTCTGGTATGAAGTGAGAGTCTGAGCTGGTGTCGAGGGATGAATGGTATCTTTTGGGATAGATCTGTTTTTATTATGTGTGTGCCAGACATGCTGTGCATCTATTGCACACACAAGACAAGCAACCTCTCCCTGGCTGTTGCTGAGCACAATGCCTGAAAACAGCTCAGATTATGCAGGATGCAGCGGAGGGAGAACAAGAGCTGTTTTTTCGTACTTTTTTTTTTTTTTTTTTTTTTACAAGTTCACGGATATTTGCACCAACCACACTAAAATCAATATTGTATCTATTAGGCTATAAGACTTTATATGTGGGGGAGAAAGGTTTTTGTGAGTGTGCGTGTTGGATTTCAGATGTTAGAACATTTAGCTATCATTTATCTCATTGATTTTAAGCCACACTCATAGCTTCTCTTCTCCTTTATGCAGAAAGAGTAACAGAAGGGATTTGGAGCTAGAATGCTGAAAAGTTCATGTCAGTAGATCAGCTCATTGATCGCTTTCACGCAGGAAATTAGTCCTGTGTGAGTTGAGAAAATAAAAATACATGGATGCACCTCTGAACAATAAGATGTTTTCAGTAATTATTTCTGCTCGCTCTGCTCTTAATACCACCCAGATACTGCTTTTCCTGTTTTTCTTGACTCTGCTGTGTCCCACATAACTTCTGCCTCCTGTCCCTCCTAATTGCTTGCATGCTGGATGTTAGGGTGGGGAAATGGCTGTCTGTGGTGTCAAACCATTCAGCACTCACTCCGTCTATCTCTGTCACAATGTGGCCATGTGTCTGTCATCTCCCATGTCTCATATTCCTCAGCTTGTTCTTTCACAGCTCCGTTACCATGACTGCAGGATGAGAAAGAGAGGGGGGGTGCCGCAATGACAGTGAACTGGGAGCTGAACTGAAAACGTAGAGTTTAGAGAACAGATTTTGTGTCTAGCAAATGCAAAGAAGTACGAGGCCACCCGTCTGTGGATGCAGGCAGCCCTGGGCGACGCACTTTGCCATGCTCAGAACTCAGAGAGAACTGTGACTCACAGCTATTGAAAAATGTATCACACTTAAATTGTGCCAGGCCATGTGCTTCACCATTGAAACGCACAGACGCATACAGACACACATCTGCTGTTGCTGCAGACAATGATGCTTGCTCAAGCTCCAGTATTTGACTGCTTTTTAAAGGAAAATTCATAGGTTCACCAACGTGGAATAAAGTGTAGCTCAAAAGGCAGACAGAGGCAAGAACAGCCATCAGGACAGCGAGGTGCACCTGCACTCTTTTAACCTCTACTTATTCCTGTGTGTGTAGTCAGTGGAACAGAGTCCCTGGTATAAATGTTAAAAAAGCACTTATTTCTGTCTGGGAAGGAAGACAGCCTGGGAGGAATATATCTATTTGATATGCATCAATGGATGTTAATAAAAGTCTGATTTGCTACTGCTATTTTCAAATTTTGAAATTTGCTCTCAGAGGATATGGAAATGAATGAGTCCTAAAACTTGCCTTATGAACAATGCCTTATGCCTTATGAAACAAAACTGTTGTTGAATTTTGATTGGTCACAACAGGTGCTACCCCAATTTTTTTGAGGGATAAAAGGCTCATGTCCTGCTTAGTGGCAAGCTAGCTTGAGTTGGTATCTGACTCAACAAATGATCTGAACACTCTGCTGGACTCAGATCATTGTGAGCCCCCTCTCTCAAAGTAAAAGTTGTATTCAGTGCCATTAGGATCTCTGTTTTGTTTTACTTTTTATTTGTTAGGTAAATTGTCAGGAACATTGCACAGGTTTTCTAGCTTATAAACTAGCTAAACAGTACAACTCCACAATGCATTTAATCAACGGACATACACGTTATAAATATAACATGTTTTCTCAGTTCTTTGGTGACATTGTTGCTATATTAGGGATTGAAATAACATCTGCATTTTTTGAGGGGGGGTGTCTGTGTCAGGGTTTTACGTAGTTAGTTTACATTTAGATAAGATCTATAGCTTTTAAATAATGGCCGGCTGCTAAATGTGACCTTAAACTGGGAAGCAAAAACAACACACCCTCTCTTTTATGCACATTAGCTCTGTTCTTTTGAATTCTCAGACACTCCTACACTGTCATTATTTAATTTTGTCTGTAAGGTTTTCCAAAAGCAGAGATTTCACTAAGACAAGCTTTTACTCATCAAGTTTGCACTCAGACAGTTTATACTAGGTTGTCCAAACAACAGATTTGAGTCTGGTAGTCAGTCGTTAATGTGAGGGAGCATGAGGGCAGTATGTTGGAAATGTTGATCCTACTGTTTTCAAAGGATGATACTCCATTTGGTCAACATGACAGCTTTATTGGTCAAGGTGTCAGTATAGCCTCTTCCAGAGACTCACAGCCTAATCCTGGAGGTATGGGAGAAAGGACAGAGGCATCTCATCACCCAGAGGGGCTCATGCTTAGCAGCTCTGGATTACAAGTGGCAAGAAGGTGAAAAATGTGTGTATAAAAACATCTGATGCCTAAATTTGAAAGCTGAAGAATGACCTGGTTATTTGAAAAGAACAGCGTAGTAATGTTCTATAAACCAATCACTTTGTCATGTGAATGTTTTTAGGAACTGTTAAGTGTAATTAGGCCACTTGTTCAAACTGCAATCATAAATCACTCACCCAATTACTGCAGAATTATATTACAACTCATAATTAACTATAATCATTGTTCCACCAGTTGCACCAAACAAGTTTGAATACATTGGAAAATTAAGTTTAATTTTTACAAAACATCAGGTGGTTCTTCACAGGTTGACAAATTGCACCTGTGCTACGGATCCAGTATTTTTCTTACCATAAATCAATATGGATCCATTTGTAGAAGAAATGAGTAGAAATACACTCATTAACATATATTATAAATTGATAACCGGTGCCATTCACCAAGTAAAAATTACCATTTTGTTTCTGTATTTCTGGAGACAAAAGATATTTATTTCTTGGCGTGGTGGCAATTATTTTCTTCTGCGTCACAAGTGCACATGGAAAAAGATCCTCCCATGTGTTTTGTTTCAAACCGAGGCAAGGTTACACCATGTGTGGACATCTGTGTTGGTGTGTGTTTACCAGCACAGATGTCTACACATGGTGTAACCTTGCAAACAATAACTTTAAACTACATCTCACTTTTCTTGGGTTCTGTTGTGTGAAGTCAAACCTTATATTTACAGTTAGAAAGTCTCAAAAACAACTGTTGGGTCATTTTTGCTGTAAAAAGAAGTATGTCAAGTGACTGTAACTAATCCAACACATACAGTAAAAACTATGTCTGTGTCATTTATGGTCATAGACTCATTGTTTGAGTGTCTCTGTGTGCCCTCTGTTGTTCCTCCTTATGTGCTGGCTCAGCAAAAGTCACAATGTGTGCGACTGCAGCCCTCCCTCTGTGACAGGGCATTGAGTTTTTGGGGTGATCCTGGCTGGTTTTATTTACACGCTGAGCAATGCACCCCTCCTTTTACGTCTTTCAAGGGGGGGACAAGCCTTTCATGGGACTAATTGGAGTGTGCAAGCCATCACAGCTGAAGTGCTCCCGCAGGGCCTCTCTTTCTCTTTTCTCTCTTTCCTTGCCTTCTCCCCTCCTCCAACACCCAGGCTTTTATTATCATTTGCCATATCGAGTAAACAACCTGTTAGTGTAAATTAGGGTCCAGTGAGTGATGAAGCGACACATCCAACCCCTCCTGCCTCTTCTGCCTCTGCTTAGCCTTCTCTAACTTGCCGTCAGACTCTTTCCATCCCTTTGAGCTCTTTCCTCTTTTGTGCCCCCACCCTCTGTTCTGCCTTGTTGAGCACGCAGCCTTTTCAAAGACAGTGGTAGTGATGGTGGTGATGGTGTGTGTGTGTGGATGCAGGGGGTCTGAAATGAAGATTGAAGCAGACAAAAAAGCCCTGGCGCAACCTTGAGGTGGAAATTAATAATGATAAAAATAATTACTGCCCCACTCCCCTCGCCCACTCCTCCCCGACCTAGTTTCCATAATGGAGAACGATAGCCCCCAGTCGAACACTATGTGTGTGTGTGTTTAAGTAAGTATTGGTGTGTGTGTGTGTGTGTGTGAGTGTGAGTGCACGTAGGGGAAGGGGCTGCAGAACGGCCATGGTGTAATAGGGATGGATGTAGGACAGGACCTACATGAAGAAAACACAGTGGCCATCAGGAACAGGAATGTGAGTTGCTGTTAATAAAGACGGCTACAGGTAGAACAGATGGCTATCCTGGCACGCTCTACCTGCTTCTCATCTGTGCATCAGAAACACTTTTGCCGGTGCTCATTCTATGTTAGAGCACTGGGATGTTGCTCGTGAAGTCAAGGTTCCTCATTTTGTGTGTGTGTGTGTGTGTGTTTGAGCAGCGTGACTGTGTGTATTCAGCAGGGAAGTGTGGAACAGACGGTGAACACTGTGCTGTGACCGATCTCTGCTAGCAGCTCCGGTCAGAGAAGGCTGCAGAAGGTCACACACACGTGCTCATGCACATATGTGCACACATTTTGAAATCATGAACTATGACACAATTCCCTCCTTTGGTGACCTATAGACAGCACATTTTTCCAATTATATGATTATGGTTGTTGGCAAGTGACACAGACTTCCATTCATTCTAATCTAATGCCACAGTATGTCCCTGTTCAGATGCAGGCTTTTAGTTTGAGGGCAGTAACATTAAATGCTATTTGTAAACCTGACACTAACAGACTGAGGCCATGTTCAAATAGAAAATACTGTTGCCATGGGTAAAAAAACAACTATGGGCTACAGCGTATTCTAACTGACAGATGATGGTCAACTGCACCATGGCAAAAGTTGATCCAGGATCAGATCTTTTTCCTCTGCAAAGCTGGTGAATGACGAGGCTTTGGCACAGGGCTTTTTTTGGGCTTAAGGCGGTCTGCATAAGTGGGGCTGATTAAAAATAATGAGCTGCGTGGGTTGTCTGTGTACCAGTCATGTAAACTATTGATATAATTTACTCTATCTACTGTATCGCACCTTTAAATAACAGATCACCCAGTGTTATCTGGAGACCCAGCGGTCTCATTAATTGGGCAAACAGCTTTTGGACAATAGTCTGAGTCAGGGCCGGCCCAAGCCTCCATGGAGCCCTAAGCATAATTTGATTTTGGGGCCCTCTATTACTGCCAATAATAATGGTTATTGATCATTCACACACCTACTATAAACGTATTCTACTTATTCTACTCTGTCATTACAAATACACTTGTAAAACTAAATGTGAGAACTTTTTGTTGTAGTTAGATTGTAATCCACAGTGATTAATGCCATGGAAGCAGACACCAGATTTGCAAATTTACAGAAAAATCTTTCAATTAATATTTGGCTCTGAGGGGAAATACTGGCTCCAAT
Organism: Scomber japonicus; assembly: GCF_027409825.1. Lineage (NCBI taxonomy): Eukaryota > Metazoa > Chordata > Actinopteri > Scombriformes > Scombridae > Scomber > Scomber japonicus. Next base: position 12,561,444 of record NC_070582.1, read on the forward strand.
ATAATTATAAAAATAACATAATAAAAGAGCGAAATGTCTGCCTTTCACTATTATAGTGAATAATTTATTGTATTTTATTTTTAATATTACATATGCAGCAGAAATTATAATTAAGCATGAACCTTGTTTCTTTTCTATTTCTATATTATGAAAGCAGCTTAACACATATTCTGTTAAACAACAGACTGCATTTAAAGATAAACGTTTGCTCACTTTTAGTATCCTGTTGAATGAAATGACCACTCACTTCATTATTTGGGTTATTAACCAGCCAGGATAATAAAAAAATAAATAATTAAAGAGGCCACATTTGATTACCTTTGGAGGAAAACATTATACGGAGCAGATGTTATTAAAAATATTGTTAGACATTGAGCCCGTCCAAAAGTTCTTCTCCTTGACCTCCTCTGGCCTATATTCATGCTTTTTTTGTTTTTTTGCAGCCACTGAAACAAGTCCCTCTGGTTGAATCAGCTTCATACATATCTGCTGATTCATTGGATCACTGTACTTTCCAGGCCTCCTCCTTGATGGCTTCGTCCATTGCTGTTGTTCACCAGCAGGTTCTTCTATTGCCACTGTACAAGGCAGCAAATGCCTTTTGGCCACAGCTCTAAGCAACCCCCTCAGCAACAGAGCCGTACACACGGTCCTTTTAGATTCCATATTCCCAGTTTACCTCTAAGGAAATTTCCCAGATTAGCTTGAAGGCAGTACTCTCAGTCTCTGGGCCAAACTCCAGCATAGTGGTGTTCAGCTTGGTGCTGAAGCTGAGGTGTCAATATCAGTGAAGAACTGCTGAAATCAAATCAGGATATTATTGGACAGGGGAAGGAATACTTAAAGAAACTCCTTAATGTGGCTGACTCGCCCATGTTGAGGACACAGAGGTGAAGGATGGTGGGAAAACTTTGTCCATAGCAAAGGTCACTGAGGTTGTTCAAAAGCACTGCAGTGTCAAGGGGGCATTATGAGTGTGCTGCTGCAGCCCCACACTCACACACATAAATTTAAATTTGCTACCCCAAAGTTAATGTCCCATTTGACTGCATCAAAGATGTGTCTCAGGTGAGCACTTGTGATTGGATTTTACCTCCCCATTCACATTTGATTTGTCCACTTATTTCTCACATGTTAAAGTAAATAGGTGCAGTATATTTTTCAGTATAGGCTCCAGGCTGTAGCTACAGCATAGCAACATTTATAGAGTGAATGCTATCGAAGCTACACATAAAGACTTTCCACCTTAAGCTCTTTAAAAAAGTCTTACCAGTGAAATAGTTCAGTAAGATTAATTAAAAATGCTTAATTAAGCCAATGAGGAGCTGGAGGATGGCTGTGAGCTGGTTGTGAGAAACAGCAGAAGAAGACTGAGATAACCCCTGACCCCCCCCTCTCCAGTCTCAGCAGACTGGTCCACCTGGCTGAACCCGCAGAACAACAGAGAGGACACACACTGCTTCTGAAAAGTTACTGCCTTTAGTGAGACCATACGCTGTTTCTGACTGTAATTTCATTTTTATCAGTGTTCTCACAGTGCTTTAGTGTCCACGCTTAACATGGTTTTAAATTGGCATACTGAGACAAACACATTAAATCACAACACACCTGTTCCTCGTGACCTCATGACTTTATTTAGCCTTCTGATGTTGTGGTGTCCCATGGGCAACAGAAGCAGCTGGGCTCTGGTCACAGTTTTACCATGAGAAAAAGAATCGCTTTCTTTTTGAGCAACTGCAATGACATAGCTCGTTTTTTTTAAGGCTTTGGGAGAATGTTGTTCATTACTGTGTCCGTGACTGAAAACACACCCTGTATTTGTGAAGTAAAAAAACAAAACAGATTCGAACACATGATCTCATCAGGCATAAATTATACTCTATGGAGAATGAATTGTGAAAGAGTAAAGATGACAAAGAAAGTATTGAGTATGAGTTTATGTAAGAAAGGAGTATCTTTCAGACCAGACAGAGTAGAGTGTGAAGGTCAATTCTGCTTTAAAACTTTGACCATTATTCTTCTAAATCAGTCTAGAAGTGACTGTATGTGGGGCTTTAAGCATCTAACTCTTGGCTCTATGACTTTGCCTTTATCATGTGGCCTGTCTGCAAGTAAAATCTGAAAATATTTGGCTGACCATAATAGAGACCCCAAAGTGAGTGAAATTTCCCAAAGTTGCAAAACATTTGCAATCTTTCATTGATCATCTTTCTTTGATGTCTTGACTGCAGTGTGACTAAACATGCTCACTGGAGCTTGTCTGGGAGCAGCAGCTGAACTGGCAGGTGAATTACTCCACATGAGCCAAAAAACCTTTCTTGATACCGAACTGAAAAGAACAAAAAATGGACAAAGCTACAGTTTATGGTTTGTCTGTGTGTGTTTACTTTTAAGTATGATTTCACATACATTTTTGCCTCTGTGTGTGTGTGTGTGTGTGTGCGTCTGTGTGTGTGTGTGTGTGTGTGTGTGTGTGTGTGTGTGTGCGTGTGTGCGTGTGTGTGTGTGTGTGTGTGTGTGTGTGTGTGATCCAGGGTTTAGACTGTGAAAGCATCTGGCCATAGCGGCCTGGCTGTGTGCTCCTGCTGTGGGTCAGTCAGGCTATTTGGACATGAAACGGCTGTGAGTGTGTATGCAGCTTTCTGGCTTGGGAGTGTTTATGTCTGTAATAGGCACTTAACCACACAAACCCAGCAGGCAGCTAAAGAGAAACGCTGGAGGAGACGCTCAGTGGTGTTAACAGCAAGTTCTTTAAGTAACCCCTTTACCGTGATAATTTATTTAATGTGGTTTTTCTCTTTGGCCTTGTACCATACAGTGGATTGTATAGCCACTGGGAGCATTTGTATGTTTGTGATGCACTTGGAAAATTAATCTTTTTGTATCCACAAGGTCTGCTGAGAGTTGGAGAGGAGGGAGAGAGCATGGTGTATCACTTACACAGAGAGCAAGTGATAGATGAGCAGGGAAAAAGACAAATAAAGGGTGTGTGTGGTGCAAATTTATGTTTTTGTGTTTATTCCAGGATGAAAAAGAGGAAAGAGCGATGGGTGTACACGTGTATGGGGTGTTAGAGAAATACTTATCCATCATTTGGTGAGCTGGAGCAGATACTAGCGGGGGAGAAAAAGAGGCATTATGGCTGGTGTCAGGGCTGTAGTGGTGGGTTAATCTAGAGCAGGGAGGCGGCGCACACTGCTCTGACAGGGGGAAAAAAGTTGGAGAATCCTGTGGAAAAGGAGATTCTGATGGAAAACCCATGAAAAAAGCAACAGAAGGGAAAAAGAAAAACAAATCCGAGCGCTGCTAAAGAAGGGAGTAGAGTGAGAGAGGTACAGGGTTGGAAAAAGAGGGAGAGGGAGATCGAAAGAGGGGAGGGGGACTAAGTGGGAGAAGGGAAGGAGAGGGAGGTGAAGAGAGCGGAAGAGGGAGGGAGAAAGGAGGTGTGATAATGGGTGGGAAAGGAGGAGACAGTCTGGTGGATGGGCAAAAAGACAAAGGAAAGAGAGAGGAGAGTGAAAGGGATCTGTCAGAGGGCTGGTTAGGGATGAAGAAACTAACAAATGCATAGAGATAAAACAGCCAAGGTCTCAAGGGAGGGATACAAGAGTGCAATGTGGAGTAATACAGTGGTTTAGTGAGAGGTAAAGAGAAGGAGAGAAGACAGGGGGGAGGAAGAGATTAAGGAAAAAGGCAGAGTGATAGACTGACAGAGAAGAGGGAGGAGAGAAGAGCTGGATGAGAGAGAGGAGGGAGGCCGTCTCATAGAGCGCTTACAGCACGCGTGGAGCTGGTGTTAGAGCGAAAGAGAGACAGAGAGAGGGAGGGAGGGAGGGAGGGTGGGAGGAGAGAGGGAAACAGAGGGAGGGGGTGAGGTATTTAAACGCCGGAGCAGGACAGCACAAGCGAAGCTCTGAACTCCCCGGGAGTGAAGGTAGGACAGGGAGAGGAAGCAGATGAACAGAGCTCTACAGTTTTCCTGACGACCAAGCCCCACACACTCACACAGCATATTGCACAATACAACAACACACACAGACACACACTCTCACGCACACGCACTTTTGGACTTTCGACTCATCTGTGGACTCCAAAAGTGGTCCTCTGGAACTCTACCTGTGCCCCTCTTCGCTCCCACTCATCACTCT